>NC_090936.1:360398359-360705209 GCF_040938575.1 Ambystoma mexicanum
CGGCACCGGTTTTAGGAACTCCAAATTATGAAAAGGCCTTTGTGTTATATGTGCATGAACGTGATGGATGTGCTTTGGCTGTGTTAATGCAGGATCATGGAGGGAAGAATAGGCAGTGCGGCTATTTCTCATCCATCCTTGATCCTGTTGCATGCGCTTTGCAGAGATGTTTGAGAGCTGTCACTGCTGCTGCTGCGTCTGTAAAACAGAGCGAGGGAATGGTCCTGGGTCATGCGTTAACCCTAATGGTACCTCACTCTGTAGATGTTCTATTAAATAGAACTCAAACGTAACACCTTACTTCCGCACGATTGACAAGATACAAATTGATCTTGTTTGCTCCCCACATTCAAATTCAGAGGTGTTGTGTATTAAATCCGGCTGAACTTTTACCTGTCCCGCAAGATACTGTTGATGGTGACGAAACGTCACACGATTGCCTTTACACTGCAGAACAAGAGACTAATGGTAGAATCGATTTGAAAGATACGCCTTTGAATAGCCCACAAGGAGAGCTATTTTGTTATGGCTCTTGTTTCAAACTTCCGAATGGTACATCCACGGCTGCTTATGCCGTCACTACTTTGAGCACGATTATGGAAACCAAAAGAATCATGCATAATTCCGCGCAGGCCGCAGAAATGATAGCATTAACTCGAACTTGTGAACTTTCTGAAGGGCTTACAGTAAATATATATACCGACAGCCAGTATGCCTTTGGGGTGGTTCAGAACTTCGGTAGACTCTGGAAAGAACGAGGATTCTTGACCTCACATGGCACAAAAATACAGCACAGCACTTTAATAGTGTGATTACTTTCAGCGCTCGCACTCCCTGTTCAGTTAGCCATTGTAAAATGTACAGCACATCAGAAGGTTACAGATGATATAGGAAAAGGGAATGCTTTCACTGATCAGATAGCTAAACAATCTGCCACTGATCTTAGTTCAGAAATGTAAGCTTTAAGGGAAACTGTAAATGTTTGCACTTTTGGTGAAAGTATTCATTCTGTAAAAGACATTCAAGCAGATGCTACTGTAGAGGAGACCAAGAAATGGGTCGAGGGTGCAGGGAGATTGGATGGTGATGGGTGTTGGGTGGACAATGTTGAAGGAAAATGGTTACTCCCTGACGCCTATATTACAATGATGGTCATTATGGCTCATGGTCCGACCCATGTCCGTGCACGTAAATTGACTAAATTGTTACACAGTGTATGGGCCAATGAGAAAATGTTCAAAATTGCGGAGCGCTTTGTCCAAGGGTGCATGGTCTGCTTGCAGCACAATGTAGGAAAAGGTACCTCGACTCCTAGAGGAAGTTTCGCTCCACCTTCTGTTCCATTTGAGGTCATCCACTTTGATTTTATTGAGATGAAACATTGCAACAATCTTAAATACGTGTTGGTCGTCATTTGTGCATTTAGCAAGTGGGTTGAGGCCTTCCCTGTTAGAGATGCAACTGCCATAACCAAGGCAAAGACTC
The DNA here is from genome assembly GCF_040938575.1 of Ambystoma mexicanum. Classification (NCBI taxonomy): domain Eukaryota; kingdom Metazoa; phylum Chordata; class Amphibia; order Caudata; family Ambystomatidae; genus Ambystoma; species Ambystoma mexicanum. The sequence continues at coordinate 360,399,845 of NC_090936.1, forward strand.
TGTTGAAAGAGTTATTTCCTAGGTTCGGGCTGCCGAGAGTCATCTGGTCGGATAATGGGCCACACTTTATCGCTACTGTAATCCTACAAATATGTGAAGGATTGCAGATTGATAAACGGTTCCATTCGGCCAGAGATGCCCAAAGTGCCGGATTAGTGGAAAGATATAACGGCATTATAAAGAACAAGCTCGCTAAGACGTGTGCTGGCACCAAGTTAAAATGGCCGGACGCCTTACCAATCGTGTTGCTGTCGATGAGAACAACCCCTCAAACTAAGACTGGGCTCTCTCCCTTTGAGGTGGTGAAGGGGAGGCCTGCTAATATTTGGGGTATGCCAAAGAGTCGCTCATTACGGGATGTAGGGAATGTGCTTCTTTCAGACTACTGTAACCAGTTGACTAAAAATCTATTTTCAATTTATCATCAGGTGCGAGAGGCATTACCTGTACGATACGAGGGTCCCGGTCACAGTCTACGACCAGGAGACTGGATCCTCACGAAAGTTTTTGAAAGGTCGTCTTGCCTTGCACCTTGGTGGAGGGGTCCATACAGGTCCTGCTAGTCACCCAGACTGCGGTGCGGGTAGCGGGGCGGAAGAATTGTATACATGCAACACACACCAAACGGATCCCGCAGTCCGTTTCATACGATACAGAAGACACAGAATCCCTTTCCAATGCTGTAACCAACGTGCCTGAAACAGCAACAACCGACAAGAGAGTATCGGAGACCGTTCCAGAGTTCGTAAGGCCAGACAAAACGGCCATCTTGTCTCTGCACTCTCCAACAGTGGTACTTCTGGATCATCCATTTTCTGATCCCATTTCCGTACACTCACATCCTCCAGTGGGAAGTGACGACACATTGCTTTCTGATCCTTCAGCACCAGAAATTGTGAAATATAATTTACGTCCTAGAAGATAGACGTACGGCACGGTTTGACTGTGCGATTGGAGAAATCATTTGAGGGCTTGCCTTTTGGCCCGACTATACGAAAGGATTCTGTTGGCTAAGGACTGTGGGAAAGACATTAAGAAGACGAGCGACTGGAGTCGCCAGCAAACGAACAATTGGAGTTTTCGATTGAAGACTACGATGCATGCACCCGCTACCACTCATACCAAACGTTTAGATAAATATGTGACTAGCAGAGACAATGAGCAAACGTCTAAGGAGACCCCGAAAACGTATTGTTGCCTTTTTGTAATAATAACTGGGTTTTTAGTAACTACTGGTTTTGGGTTGTGGTACCTGGAGGAAGCATATCCGCTAGAGGACTTTTTATCTGTTGAAAATGTATCCGTTATACCCACTCCTTCCGTGCAATTGCATATCTTGTCGCCTAGAGATTCTTCGCATAGACGGAACTATCAGAATAATACTCTTTTGTTAATAATGAATGCCACTCATGCAATTTTCAATAAGACCAACTGCTGGATCTGCTCGCATTTACCGCAACATGGGGATAAGGGGCTAGGTTGGTACATTCATCCTTTACCTTTGACAACTGCTTGTTATGCTTCTCTTAGAGCACTATTCTTTGGCCGTTGGAATGACAGCATCTCAGGGAACTTTGATGGTACAAATCTGAATAGTTTTGAAAAACGTGTTTTGATGCCCCTGGGATGCTCGCTTTTTGCAAATAGGAGTAAGCCGAACGTTGCCTCTGTTAGGCCCTCTGATAGATTGTCTCGTCCCATTCAGTCTTTGATCTCTTTCAAAATGGCTCCTATAGGCAATAAGGATGCCACGCCTCCATCATATTCTGTCAACCATAGCCCCGATTCAGTTTCCTTCTGCATACAGAGGAATGGAACACGGTCAATGGGTGATTTTAGAAGTTGCGCCAAAGTTGCGAATTTGACTAGTGAGAACAGACCTCTGTATGTACGTGAACCTGTCTATTTCGTTTGTGGTAATGTGGCATTTCCATGGTTGCCTATGGATTGGCAAGGAACTTGCTATTTAGGGATTCTATTACCTGGAGTATTTTTTGCCAGTACTGCAGAAATCTCGAAGACTTGTCCACGACGAGATGTGAAGGGGGATACTCCAGCACAAACTCTTGGGGACATAATTAAATCCTTTGTGCCATTTTTTGGGCAAATTATGAATTCAGAAGATATCTGGGGACTAGCGGGAGTACTGGAGAGAACCATCAACCAGACCACTGACATACTCTATAATATGACGTTAGAACAGAAAGCGATAAAATTAGTAGCTCTTCAGAACCAGATGGCATTAGATGTCATTCTGGCTGAGCGTGGAGGAGTATGTAAATTAGTGGGGTCCGCTTGCTGCGTTTACGTACCAGACTCCTCTCCAATGATCTTTAGGGCAATCCAAAATCTGCATGTTCTTAGTTCAGAAGTGTATGTTCCTGAGGGAAACTGGGAACTTAGTGCATGGTTTTGGGATCTCCTACGGTCGTGGGGATGGAAGTTGCTTTCGGCCCTGCTGATTATCTTGGGTAGTTTACTGTTCCTTTGTTGTTGTTTATAGTGTCTCCCTGGTATATGTTCAGTATTAGGGGGATGTTGCGCGCAAGCAACAAGTGTATTAGGACATAAAAAATACACCCCAAATAAGGTTTCCAAGGAGTATGTGTTGAAAGAAACTCTAGTGTCTGATCTAATGGCAATAGATATATCTGATAATGATTTGGGGTGTATCGTTGAAATGTGGAGTTAGTCGTAAAGTGATCGAAGGTAGTTAAGCGCTTGGCATAGGCCAAAAGGAGGGTTTGTCGAAACTGATATAATATTGTTTCGTCTTCATTGTACATGTTGGCCTATGCCCAGTCGCTTTGCGAGGAAATCTGTATTGCAAGGTTGTGACCTTAAGTTAATCAAGCCTCCATTTTAGGTTAGACCGCCATTTTGGTAAAATGGCCGACCTGTGTCCTCTTGTTTTCACTTTAACCTTTTCAACCTCTGTAGGCGAGTTAATGTCCAACCTGCCTGCAGGCTATATGTTAGGGTCATGTAGACCTTGTCCTTTCTTGACCTAGGGATCAGGGGATTACTTGAATCGGCGATGTTAACCTACAAGATTACAAGAACAATAATGCTATTTAAACATGATATGCGAAACATCTGTTTGACCTGCATTGAAGCAAATGTATAAAGAGTGTAAAATCACATCCAGAGAATAATAGTACTTGTTAGTAAATGTATTAAGAAGTAAACCACATGCACGAGATATGTAAATTAGGAATGAACCTGGCGCGAACCCTAGCCCAGTACATGATTAACTCGTAAGAGGCTGGACATTGTTACGAAGAAACTGTATAAATATGCTGATGTCCAGCTAGCAATTCCTGTTCACTGCTCACATTGAACCTGCTGGTGGTCTCTGTGAAGTACTGACGGCCAAATACCTATTTGTGTACTTTGTTTTGTAAACTGTTCAGTGTTGCAATAAAGATTCTGGGAATCTTTACAAGCCCGTGTTGGTGTGTTTCTCTTTGCCTGGTGTAAAAGCCTTAATATTGTATTTTCTGATTCCACAACGTGACTCTGATACGCAGCAGGGTCGTTTTCCCGAACATCCTCCAGCAAAAGTTCACAGGCAAGCTGATGAGGAGCACGAGCCAAGTGAGAGCATTTACTTTCAAAAACAAAAACGTTTAACAGTTTTGAACTTGAGACGCCATATTGACAAAGCCAAACAATGTAAAATAAAAAACATCAATAACAAATAAACGTTATAGGACACACTAAGTGTCCCTGTTCAACAGTGGCTCCAACCACCCAACCGCCTCCTTGTGGTCTGAAGTGGATTTATCTCCATCAGACAGGGTGAGCGTTAATACATTATTCCTATTTAGGAAAGCCTTCACCCCAGCAAGCCTGGCCTTCTCTTTAGCCTCCTTAAAAGATTTCCGTATGGCTAAAGTCTCTTTGGTAAAATCAGGATAGAGGAAAATCTGTTTCCCTTTATAGTAGGCTTTACCCTTCCTCCTTGCCAACCTGAGCACTTCTTCTTTGATCCTTCTGTAAGTGAAGGAAATGAGGATCTGTCTGCATTTTGGTCCATCCTTTCTGCCAACCCTATAAGCATTATCCAGATCACCCAAAACAGCCTGATCATAGTGAAAGGAGGCCTTTAAAATGTCCAAAACTAGCTTCATCAAGTCCTCTGAAACATCCTCCTCAACACCAACCAGCCTCAGATTCCTAGCTCTGACTTTCAAATCTAGTTCAAGATTGTTGTCCTTTCCTTTCTGAACTTCATCCTTCAGGCTGTTATAAGCCCTGAAACTGCCAGCCATCTCAGAAGTAATGGTTGCAGATCCACTTCCCAAGGCTGATACCGGCAATCCAACTGTGACACCTTCAAGGAAACATCCTCCATAGTAGATTTGACATCACTCACATCCTCCACAACTTTTCCAAGATCCTGGGCCATCTTCAGCAACAATGAATATATATCCTGTGTGCTAGGTGTCTCCTCCATCCCTGAAGCAGATTTTGATTTCTTAGGAACTGGATTTTCAGCTAAATCAATTTTCTTTTTAGAGTTCATAATCACCATCAATCATAAAAGGGAGAGGGTCAGGAGCAACAGGATAATGCTGCTGCCTCTGCCACCTGCATTCAGGAATCCCCAATTGATCGTAGACTTATTTTAGCATATTGTATTTGCAATAGGGCCCTGGAGCATATAACACATACTATCCTGTAATGTCCTCAGAGTCAAAGGCCATGTGATGACAATTCGTGTCATGTAATCAGGCTGGTATGTCACTTACGCTACCCCTGCATTTTCTTATATTGACGCCCCTACAGGCAGAACCCAAATACCTAATAACTATTTTATAAAAGGATATGATAATGTCATAAAAGCCATCTTGTGTTAACTGAGACACAATATGTTTGAAATAATTAACTTTGTTTTTGTGTTCTTGATTAGATATGAGGAAGAGTTTGCAATGCGACAGAAGCTTCAGGAGCAGCTTTGGGAATGCAAAGACCAGCTGCAGTATGAAAAGGACCTACATTTAAAGGTAAAACGCAAGAGTTGCTAGAAAAATCTCAGATGTATTTTCATGTTCATGAACTGTCAATTCCTACTGGGCAACACGACTGGAAAAGACTGACCAAGAGAAGAAAAAAGGGTGGACACACCCTTCCCCACACCATAGTGCTGGCATGAATTAGTGCTGTGACGTGCCTCGGGCTATAATTAACGCCTTCTGCCCCTGTAGATGGCTACTGAGGCCAGATAACCCTCAGATGCTTAGGGAATGATACTCTTATCCGTCCCCAGCTACTTGCGGCTGGCCGTAGACCATGGTTGGAGACCACATGCCCAAAGAATTAATGGACATAAAATGATATTTCAATGTGAAAATATTTTTGTCAACCATATTGTTTCTTTACTGATGAACAGGCCATGGTAGTGAGCGATTTGTTTCGGGGTTTGGTGTCTATGTCAGTTTCGGGTACTTGTTATGGTTTCTGAATGGGTCAGGCCTAATTCGACTTGTGATTGGATGTGATTATTTTGCAATACATTGTTATCCTTTTATTCTAAAAAAAATGAACAGTTTGTGGGTAAACAGTTAGAGTTGCTCTATTAATTCGTGTAGATAGGAAAATGAACAGTTTGTGGGTAAACAGTTAGAGTTGCTCTATTAATTCGTGTAGATAGGAGTTCAGCGTATGACGGCCTTCGATTTTGTGAAAATTGTACAGTGATAGAATCCTTCAAGACAACACATTGTGCAGCATATGATCTGAAAAGTGTTTATAACCGTTTTGAAAATCCAAACGTTGTATGAGCACAATATATGCAGTAAAAATGAAATACATAAAGGCATAGCAAATTAGTTGTTATCTTAAGACATATCTCTGATGTAGACAGAATGATATTTTTCAATTAAAGTTAATCTAGTCATGGTAATGACTAATTCTCATGATCTTGCCAGTCCCAATTGCAGGTGTTAACAATGCTTCAGATAGCAGGCTTTCGTCTGCAGCCACACTTATACATGACTACATGACTTTATGCATGTCAGATGCTCGAGTTATTCATTTTAGTTTCCGACTCCTGGCTTCTTGCTTTTGCCCCAAGGACGAACACATATCATTCAGGGAACCTTGACTTCAATTATAGGATACTATACACAGACTTCAAAAAGCAAAATAAAGATTTTAATGCTGGCCAATCTACTTGAGTGAAAGATCCCCATGAAAGTCCTCTGTGATATTCCAATTAGCAGAGAAGTTTTTGAGCTCTAACTTTGCTCCTGACTTCCAAGGAGAATGATGATCCAAAGAATCATCAAAGGGATGACATCCTGTCCTCCCTCTCGTCCTCTCCTCCTCCTTCTTCCTATACTCCTTCCTACACCTCTGGCCTTCCTGTGGCCGCCTCTCCTCCTCCCTTCTCTTCCTTTCCTTTGGTCACCCCTGACAAGGTTTCTAAACAAGTCTGATCTATGAAAGTCTCGTCAAAACAGGTTCTTCCATGTTCCTCCAAAACCATCAAGGACCCCTCGCTCCATCCTTGGTTGACTTCTGCAACCACTCTTTTGCCACTGGAACCTTCCTTTCCCCCCTGAAGCACTCCTGTGTGCACCCTCTTCTTAGGAAACCCTCAGCCGAACCCCCCCTGTCCGGCTAACTATCTCCCGATCTCCATTATTCCTTTTCTGGGCAAACTCTTGGAAAAACTGGCCATCTCATAGCTTAACTTTCACACTGAATCTGTTAGTTGTCTCCATGACCATCAGTCTGGCTTCAGAGCGGCCAGAAGCACGGAAACTGCTCTCCTGAACATCCGTGAAGACTTGCTCACAACCCTTGGCACTAACCATCCTTCTGTCCTCATTCTCCTCAATCTCTCTTCTGCTTTTGATACTGTCAACCATGCTGTCCAGCTCAACTGGATCCGTGATAACCTGGGTATCACTGATCAGGCCCTGGCTTGGCAGACCTCCTTTCTCTGTGACCGACCCTCCCAGGCACAACTTGGGTACTTCCTCTCCTCTTTCTCTCTCTCTACCTGTGGTGGTCCCCAGGGGTCTAACCTTTCTCCATGGCTGTTCAACCAATACCTGCCACCCCTCACCCACCTGCATAGCTGCTCTCTGTTCCAACTTTCAGTGCTATGCGACTGACACTCAGCTCACTATCAGGCTCCCCTCAGCTGCCTCTTCTCCCTCTCTCATCCCGGATTGTCTGTCCGCAAACCAGGAGTGGTGTGCCGCCAATGATCTCTACCTTAATGCCAGTAAGATAGAGATCCTCCTCATCGGCACGCCTGCACCTTCCTTTCCTCTCACTCTCTGTCTGCCCACTTTGGGCCCTCCTCCTACTCCTACCTGTGAGGCTAAGAACCTCAGTGTCATCTTTGACTCCACGCTCTCCTTCTCTCCTCACATCTCTGATGTCTCTAAGAAGTCTAACTACCAGCTGCACCTCCTCAGAGGTATTCTTCCCTTCGTCACTTTCCTCCAGGAGCTCACTGTCCCCAGTGCTCTGGTTCTCTCTAGTCACGACTACTGCAACATCCTCTTTCTAAATCTACCTGCCTCTTCTCTCCGTCCTCTACAACTCATCCAGAACAGGGCTGCAAGACTTGTTCTTGGCCTCAAGCCCAGGATTCCTATCTCTGCAGCAATTAAATCTAGTCATTGGCTCCCAGTGGCTGCAAGGATCAAGTTCAAGAACCTCTGCATTGCCAACAAGGCTTTCTGGGGCCTGGGACTGCAAAACCGGCAACACTCTCTACCAAAATATCTTCCTACTCAAGCTCTTTGCTCCTCCTCCTCCAATTCCTAGAGGGTCATTCGCTTCTCCAAGCAAGTAGTTGGGGGTAGATCTCTTTTTTTCGGCTGGTGCCTCCCTCTGGAACAGCCTCCTTTCCTCTCTGAAACTTGAGCAGAACCATTTCTGGTTCCGGAAGCACCGCAAGACCTTCCTCTTTGCTCCTGCCTTCTCTCTCTCCAGCTCCCCTGCTGATCTCCTGCACGTTACATGCACGGGTCACCTAGTAACCCTCCAAACTCTGGCCCAGGACCCTGCCTGTCTAGGTGCATATCCCCACTGCCTCTTGGCACCCCCTGCACTTGTGGTCTATATATGTAACCCTACAGTCCCCTCTCCTGCACATCAGACACATGTTGTCTGCCTCCCAACACATGCACTTGCCACCTGTTGGCTGCACTACTGCTGTGTTCCTGTTCTCCATGTGCTGCACTTGTCCATCCTCCTGCTCCCCCCGCCCCTGGCACATCTCCCCTCCCCGCCACCCTGTGCTTGCACATTCTGAATGTCACTAGGCCTAGTAATATCGTTGTTTTTTTCCTCCCTCTTTTTCCCCTCCCTTGCCTTGTCACGCTTTGAAACACTTTTGTATAGACGCGGTATAAATGCCATATCATATATCATAACTGCGAAACACAGGATACAGTCTTGTTGATGAGTTAAAGGGTCCCACACCTCCAGCAAGATGTGTTAAGGGAGAGATTGTTTGAGTGTGCTCAGGCAAACCTCGGCCTGTCCATCAGCCATTAGGGACCCCAAAGCGACAAATTGCCTGGACATTGTGCTGCGACTGAGTGTGATACCCATTGTGAGTGGTTTATTTCTTTTCATTTTTCTGATTTACTGATCTACTGTGCTTATGTGTGGTTGGCTCTTCCATCAGTCCTCAAACATGGCAAATTCCGTTTTCCAAATCCTTCTGTTAATGAAAATAATCTAGATGTTCATGCCAATAAACAACTGACTGAAATTCTAGCCCCAACACTTCATCAAAACAAAAAAGCACGGGCCAAGCCAACAGTTTTGACTTTTGTGTAGGCATAGGACAAATACTTCCAACATTTCATAATGGTACTACCTCATCATAAAATTGCAAAAGCTAGAAAATGGGTTTGGTACAAAGGCATATTAGTATCCGGTGAGGGACAATCAGATTGTTACAATCAATCTCATTGGCCCTGCCGGGTCATTACCCGACCGGTTTGGACTTACCTGTGCGAGGGCATCACTGTTCCTTGCCTAACTGTCTCTGGCCATCAAAGAAAGGGAGACAGGACTATGTGTAGTCCCCTCATCCCGATCCATGGCAGCCATTTTCTTTATTTAAACACTTTTTTAAAAAAAATGTAATGGCTGCCATGGAAAGGGAGAAGGGACTATGTGCAGTGCCTTCTCTACAATCCATGGTGGCCATTATTTTCCATGTTTTTCTCGAGTGGACGGTCACAGTGCCGTCCCTCAACTAGAGAAAAAATGCTATTAGTACCCCAGTAACTTGCCAGGGTACTAATAGCAAAACAACCCTCAGAGGGGGGCTTTACCGGTCAGGGAATGCCTCCAGGGCTACGTTAAAGCCCTTGCTTCACTCGGGCTTCTAATCGCCCAAGGGCATTGCCCTACGAGTAATGCCCCCCCTCCTCAGGTTCTGTTGCTTCATTATGGCAGTGCCAGTGAAATGCTGATCTCATGCCAAAATAATAGCCAACTTTTGGCTATGGCAGTTCTTGAACAGGAATCCAGTGCAAGGAACAGGTGCAAGGACTTCAATTTGCTTCTAGATGAAGCCATTACCTTTCAAGGCCACTTAAAATAGCACTGGAATCCCCTTAAAAGAACACATATTGCTTATAAAACAAGTGGCACACTTGGATAATAAATTCTATTAAATCAAGCGCTGGTTTACAGCTGCAAATACCTTTCAGAGAACTGATTATAAATAGCAATGACACTCCCTTAAAAGCAAAGAGCTAGCTCAAAGAGATCTCAGGTTTGTGTGATGTTGGTGGAGAGGGGCAGGTAGCGTGTGGGAATGGCTATAGGGACTAGCATGACCATGAGTAGTCATTGGATGGCCATACAGTCAAATACCATCGACAGACAGTGTGTTCCTCCTCTTATGCCATCACCCTTCTATTTTAAGTCCCAAGCCAGTGGTTTTGGCATATAGGCAGTGTTTAAAGCACCACCTAATAGCCATAAGTAAAAGGGTATAACTGTAAATAATTTCTAAAGCATCTAAGGCATCTTACAATCTATTAGTAATACATTATGTAGCACTGTGATTGATTGGCATGTGCCTCAATACCTTTCCTTGAGTTCCTAATGGAGCTTCATGCTCATTACAAACATTAAGTTCTGTCCTTTGTCGCGAACAAAAGATGCAAAGTCCAAGGAGTTCAATGCAACTCTAATATTTTGATGTCAATCACAGGGCGTAAGGCATACGGCCTACAAGGGCTAACATGGCGATACTCTAACCAAAACAGAATATGTCTTCTCAGTGCAGAAATTAAGGGAAAACATATACCAGTATGGAGGGTGATGGAGTGGTTAAATGCAAGGCTAGGTAAGACCATGGTTCTAAGTTTAAATTCCATAGTTCACAGCAGTTCATGTATGGGCTGTATTGGCCTGACTGGGTCTAACAAAGTCCCTGACAGTTGCTAGGCTTTGAAGAGCCTTCCGGCATGATCAGTGGCGCACATTGGCCTTCCTGACCTGGAAGCTCGAGACCCAGTTGATAGTTGATTTTTTCCCAGTCTGTCCCTGGTGGTTTTTCATGCTGAAGTAACTTTTAACTTGCACTCCATTTGACGGTATGTGAAGGTGAACGTTTTCTCTACTTTCTTCTCACTTTTGTGTCTAATGATCTGGCCTCAACCAGGCTTGGTCCTTTTAGCCCCTTTTCTCTCACCTCTGTGTAGAAACACTAGCCACAAACAAGACAGCAACCATAGTAGGATGTAGGGACGGACCTACCCCAGCTGATAGAGACAGGGACATATTCCCTAATTGGGACTGATTCCCCCTGATGCTTCCTGATTTAACCACTCTTTGTCCTTTTACTGCCCTATTATGCTGCTGTCCTTCTCCTCCTTCTTTTCTTTGATACTTCCCTCCTCCATACCTAACCTCTCACTCCTTGATCTTGTTATCTCCCTCCTCTATCTCCACCCTTCCCCTTATATTTTGTCTTTCCCCTCCTCCATGATCTTTTTTTCTCTTTCTCCATACTGTCAATAGCACTTTCTCCTTTCTATATCCTCACTCTCTGAACATTTTTTTGCTTTGATGACCTTCTTCCAAACTCCCTCACTTTGGTCTAATCCCCACCCTTTTATGCTAAGTCATAAGGAACAATTGGGGCATTAAGGGTTATGTGGAGGAGACTTGTGGCACTGCAGTAACAGTAGCATTTAATTTGTTTGTTAGGGCCACCCCTCCTTTTACTTGGGCGAGTTGTGTGTTATGCTTTTTGTCCACTGTGGTCATGCAGCTCTACGTGGTAAAGCCGCAGAGATGGGGGTATTCATTTTGGAGACAGGCACCTCTGTCATGGAGGCTGTGTGACTTTGCCAAAGTCCCATGTGTTTGCCAGTTGGATTTCCTGCCCAACATTTGCCCCGTTGTCCTCAAGTGGTTCTCTCCGCTCAGCAAACATAGTACCCAAATGTGTAAATTGATGAGCTTGAGCACAATCCCACTCAAATGACATGTTTTCTAGTATTTGTTCCCCGTAAGCACTTCTGCTTCACCTGTGGGCCTGTTGTCCTACAGGCATATGTGATTCTGAGCTTCTGAAGGTTAGTGGCTTATTGGGTAAAGCCAGCAGGTTAGTATTGGGAGGCAGATCAACATGTCATCCATAGCTTCTGCCCCTCCCCCGGCCCAATATCTTAGAGGTGAGAAACGTTATTGATTAAGACAATAGTACCACCCTTATCCCAGGCAGGTACAGCAGGAGATGGACACAATCTGAGTGAAAAATTGGAAGAGTAATAAAACTAACGCTGTGACAATACAGGTGCATGCATTAGACACGAAGCAAACGTGCACTCAAAATGAGGAAGTCATTCATTAGGTAATACATGCATTTATACATGAAGAATATTAACATTGCATCCATAAGACATGAAGAATACTAACATAAGCAATGTATAAGCTGAATGCAACATGAATGACACGTGAATATAGCTCACTAACATATAAACGTAACCACAGCATGCTTCTAATTAAACAATGGGCCTCAAGGCTTCCCGAGAACTCAAAATGCTGAAACCACAGAAATAAAGGTCCGTGCAGAGCTCAGACATGAGCTGACAACAACAGCCAATGTTACCGCAAATTAAGGGAGGGTCGGAACGTTGCAGTGAAAGCACAAGATAGCAATTTGCAGGACGCAAGAAGGATCATTCCAGATTACTAAAATTTTATAAAAGTACAACCAGCCTCTGTAAGCCAGGTGCAGGACAATCATAAGCCGAAGAAACTCCATGAGGAATAATTCAAGAGTGTCGACAGTGGCAAGAGAAAGCATAACACTCACATCAATATTAGCTAAAATCCCAATAAACGAAGGGTGAAATAATTTCAAACATGGTCCCATCACACATGACCAGTAATTGGACAACACTGTCTATTCATTAGCAACAAACACAGATAGGACACTTGCCTTACTTGTTAGAGTTATCCCCAGACACAAGACGCCACACAGGGCCAAATACAAATAGATCACCCAGTCTCATGGCCTAGAAATGAGGGATGGTATTTTCTTTAATTGAAAGGAAAGCAGTCCATGGACCTCTCTCCCCCTGCTTCTGTTGTGTTCATGTCTTGATGACCTGTCAGTTGTCCAAGGTTGGTTACTACGAAGCCAACCAATGAAAACCCCCAATGTTATGCCGCCCATGAAGTAAGGTGCCAGCCAATAACATACTGCAGAGATTATGTAGGTCATTACAATACTGGCGGTAGCCGTGCCGGTATAATAGGTACAGCTGCCGCCGGTATCATTTTTTTCCAGCGCCCTCAAATGGGCAATTACTGAGTCATTACGGCCCTGCCAGACATGGTAATTGCCCATTCGCGGTTGCCGGAGAAAAATGCTCCCCATTCACATTGGGCCCTACACTGGCACCATTCAGAATGGTGCCAGTGCATCCGACATGCTCTGCTCGCGTGTGCCGGTATGCCTGCCAGGTCAGACCTGGTGAGCGGGAAGGCTCCCGCGAGCAGAACCCGTAGTTTGATGGTCCGGTAACAACGGTACTGGCAAGCTTACTGGTACCATTGTTACCGTACCGTCAAACTTATAATGAGGCCCCATGTCTTTATTGAACTTTTATCAATTTAGAAGTTGTCGCAGGAGGAGCCATCAGACATGCGTTACCCAATTAGAAATGTAACCCCAAGATTATAGTATGATGTCAGTTATGACAAATGTTGAATATATAAACCATTGTTATGTATGTAACTGGTGAGAGCGCCAATAATGTTATGCTTCTATGCTGTCCCTGCTTTATTTTGATAAGAAAGTTGTGGTTTGCCTTGAACTTTGTCAATTTCTAGTATTTCTTATTATGTATTGAGTCAGGTCTGAGCTGGCTCCAGAACCTCTCTGTAATTTTGGGCCTTTCCAGGCCCTCTTAACACAAGGGTTGGGGTAGAGACTCCAGGGGATCCCACATATGCTGTCTCTTGGAGTGGGTGGCATCCTCCTGCCCCCCCCGAGTCTCCTTAGACATCTCACACCTGTCTCAGTGTGACTTTGTCATACGCTGGGCTGATTTATTCTCTGACAAAATATGCAGCCTCGTCTTCATCAAAGATTATAACGATAGCGACTAATTATAAAGTGCACAACACAAATAGAAATGGCTCAATGTGCTTAATTGAAATGTTTTTGTATTACCCAGTTTAATGGTGCTGAGTTTATGAAGTGGATGAAAAGTGTGTTGTCTCTGGTGAGATTTGCACATGTGAACTACTGGTCTCTGTGCAGGGACTCACCCCTGTGAGCAAACCAACAGCACAAATAGATACTTACCCTTCTCCACATGACCTTCTCACGAAGATCAAGGGATCCTGGAGATTGCTTTTGGGTCACGGTCTCAGGCTCGTGAGCATGCACCTTCTTCCCAGCACACGGTGGCTCTACTTTGCAGTGCGACTTCCTTTTCTCGCTTTCCTCAAAGTAGGTCCCCTCTGTGGGATTGCAACTTCGACCTGCTGCATGATCACATATTCAGATTTGTATGAATCAATGCAAACTGGGTTTCTTTCAATGGGAAATGTAATATGCTTAGTACATTTATATTTTTAATTGATATTAGAATTATTTGCTTTATTAAATTGAATAAGCTTCCCCCTCGGGAGTAATTAATATCAACAAATACTGAAATGGTTAAAAAGTTAGTTTTCATTTCATTGTTCAACTCTGAACATTTTCACAATGCATGCAAACGAATGCTAAGAACTAATCCTGGATGAACCTCTATGGCCAAAATTCAAAATTGCCCAATTTTCTAACAATTTGGTCAAACCAAATTTTGCAGACCTTCCTTCCAGGTAAAGCCTCATCTCTACAAGCACCGACATCGTTTCAGAGTGCATTGCATAGCTCCTTTTTTTGCATTTGCAGCCCTAACCTTGATGCTCTTCTAAGATGGCCGCCCCACATTGCCTGCTCTGAGCTTCCGTGTTGCCTGGCCTGCTCCCCCTCGCATTGGTTAGCCTTGACTTCTTTAGCCAATTGCAGCAACCGGGAGGTGGGAGCTGCCTGTTGCATCTAAGGCCTGCAATGGGGCCCGTTGGAGTTATTACCACTCTCCCCTCTTTGAAGGAAGTCCTGCTGTCCCGCACTCCTGCATCCTGGCTGCCCATTGCCCCCATTTCGCTCCTTGCTGGCTGGGGTATACTCACTTGTGCATCTCAGGCATTGCACACCTCGGCGCAAGTACACCTTTGATTTCCATCATATCTATTAAACAAATTGCCATTTGAAGACTGTGACTTTGGAGAAAGTCTCATCTCTACAAGCACCAACATCGTTTTGGAGTGCATTGCATACCTCCTTTTTTTTGCATTTGCAGCCCTAACCTTGATGCTCTTCTCAGATGGCCACCCCACATTGCCTGCTCTGAGCTTCCCTGTTGCCTGGCTCGCACCCCCTCCCATTGGTTGGCCTTGACTTCTTTAGCTAATAGCAGTAACGGGGAAGCGGAAGCCGGCCCGTTGCACCTAAGGCCCACAACGAAGGCAATGTCTGCTCCCTGTCCGCTGCCTGGACGGGGGTGGGGTTCTATTGTACACCCTACATGGCCACATGGTGGACGATTTGACCTGCACTCTTTCAGGCCAACTGAATTGATCCGGTGACTTCACTTCCCTGTGGGTTAGGCGCATTTACGAAAATCACTTCTGTCACCTCTGAGTGTCCCTTCCTCACTCTAGCTCACCTGGACTGCCACTCTCTTTACCTTAACTGTGTCCAGCTGTTGCACTGTGTTTTCATTCTGCCCTGCAGATTTCGTTTTTAGCTGTGCCCAGCTGCTGCACTGCGTTTTCATTTTGCCCTGCCAATTTCGAATCTAGCTGTGCCTTGTGGCTGCATTGTGTTTTCATTTTGTACTGCCGATTTTGAATCTAGCTGTGCCTACTGGCTGCATTGTGTTTTCATTTTGTTCTGCCGATTTCAAATCTAGCTCTGCCTAGTGGCTGCATTATGCTTAATTTTGCCCTGCCTATTACGAATCTAAGCGGTGCTCAGCTGCTGCACTGTGTTTTCATTTTGTCCTGCCGATATCAAATCTAGCTGTGTCTAGTGGCTGCATTGTGTTTTCATTTTGTCCTGGTGATTTCGATTTTAGCTGTGCCCAGCAGCTGCATTGTGTTCATTCTGTTCTGCTGTTCTTGTCTTGTTCCGTCTCGTCTCCTTGTACCCCCTTGTTTTCCCCCTTGTCTTCACCCCCCTTTGCTCTACTCTCATTCTCAACCCCCTCTCTCTTTCCTCCTTGCCCTCCTCCACATCACCTATGGTGCTCTCTGTTTCTCCCATCTTCTCCAACTGTTTCCCTATCGACTATCCTGCCCTTCTCACTAAGTCTTGTAGGAAGAAGTTCAAAAAGGATATCCTGGTCCCAAACCCAGGCCTCCCTATTGCTGATACCTACACCAGCGCTTCCTCCAGACAGACCCTCAATGACATCCTCTTTGTCGTTCCTTCGCCAGACCTATGGACTCTTCATATGGTCTCTGTGCTCTCTCCTTACTCTTGCTCTCCCATTAATGGTGGCACCCGGTCGGAGGACCTCCTGGCTTGCTTCCCCTACTCTAAGGTCATCATTAATGTTTACGTCAATGGTACCGTCTTGGTCCAAGGTCCTCAGGCCAACCTCCTCCTCTTTGATAGACACTTCCTGCGTCTCATCAATTTCCTTTCCTCTCCTGCTGCCCCTTCTCTCCCCTCATCAGCTTCCTTACCTCCACCCTCTGCCACTACTCTGGCGCTGTCTTCCTCCTCGGCTACCTTGCCCTCTCCCTCCTACATCTTTTGTTCCCATCAGGCTCATTCTATACCTCCTTAGGGTGTACCTCTGATTTGTACCCCTACACAGAAGTCTTTTAAGGATGGCAACCTTCTCCACATCACCACTCTTAACTCTCCCTCAGCCATCAAACATTCCCCTGACATCTGCCATCTCCTGGAAGAACCCGACCTCGATGTCCTTGGTCTCACCGAAACTTGGTTCACGGGCAGCTCTGTCACAAGCTTTGACACTCCTTCCTGATGGCTACAAGATTCTCTCCGCGCCCAGATCCAACCGTTCCGGTGGGGGTGTAGCCCTGATCTTCCCGGAGTGGATTCCTGCCACTATCATTCCTATGCAGGCCTACTCCTCCTTTGAATGCCTGACCTGTAGGCTTTCTCTCTCCCTGGGCCACTCTCTCACAGTGGCTACTATCTACCTGCCACCTGGTCAGATCTCCGCCTTCCTCTCAGAGTGGGCGGACCTCTCTTCCTCCCTCCTGTCCTCAACCACTCAACTCATCCTCCTTGGAGACTTCAACATCCACCTGGATGCTTCCTGTCATGCCACAGTACTCTTTTGCGACCTTTGTGACTCTCTCTCTCTCTATTCTTCCCTCTGGCCCACTTCACTCTGCAGGGCACACTCTCGATGCTCTGATCTCCTCAGCCCTCCCCCTCTCTAACCCTCCCACCACTCCTCTTTCCTGGAGTGACCATTTTCTCCTTTCCTCTCATCTCATCTCTCTCTTTCTACCGCTCAGTCCAAGCCTACCCCCTTACTGCCTCCCACCTTCTCAGTCATTCGAGCCATGAAGCATGTGTCAGTTGAGGCTTTTGCCGCCTCTTTCTCTCCCACTCCTGCACATCTGGCTGACTCATACCCCGACACGGTCCTCTCCATTCTCCTCTCTGCTATCTCTGATACTCTTGATGTGCTTGCCCCTGTCATGATGATCCGCATGATGCCTAAAGCCAAGTGGAATTCCTGGTACGACTCTGATCTTGTCACCCTTAAACGCAAGTGTAGGGTGGCTGAGAGGAAATGCGTGGCATCTTGTACATCCTCTGACAAACTGGCCTGCAGCCTGCTCCAAAGGCAATACCTACTCTCTGTCACCAACAACAGAGCTCACATCCAATCGCGGGTTTCTTTGGCATCTAATAACCTGACCGAACTCTTCAAAATCTGCAAGGAGCTGGCCAATCCTGCTGCAGTCTCGACCTCTCTGGTCCCCTCCCAGACCCTCTGTCCGGCCCTGGCTTCTCATTTCAACTCTAAAACCCAGGACATCCTGTCCACCCTCTCAGCTTTTCCCTCCTCTCTCGCCAGTCTCTCCTTTTCTTCCGCCCGCCCGCAGCCTCCCTCTCCCTTCTCTGCCTTTCCTCTCTTCTCCCCTGACGATGTTTCTAGACAAGTCCGAACTATGAAAACTTCATCAAAACAGGTTCTTCCCTGTTCTTCAAAAACCATCAAGGACCACATTAACACCCTCGTTCCAGCCTTGGTTGACTTCTGCAACCACTATTTTGCCTCTGGAACCTTCCCCCCCTCTCTGAAGCACTGTCTTATGCACCCCTTCTTAAAAACCCTCAACCCACCCATCCCTTCCGGCTAATTATCGCCCGATCTCTCACTCCTTTCTTGGCTATTTCCCAGCTTAATCTTCGCACTGAATCTTTTGGCTCTCTCCTTGCTCCACCTGCGGTGTTCCCCAAGGGTCTAACCTCTCGCCCTGGTTGTTCAACCAATACATGGCACCTCTCGCCCACCCCATTGCCGCTCTCTGCTCCTACATCCAGTGCTATGCGGATGACACCCAGCTCCCCCTCAGGCTCCCCTCTGTCACCTCGTCTCCTTCTCTCATCCCTGCTTGTCTGTCTGCTATCCAAGAGTGGTGTGCCGCCAATGATCTCTGCCTGAATTGCCAGCAAGACAGAGATTCTCCTCATTGGTACACCTGCACCCCTCTTTCCCTCCACTCTCTGGCCCGCCTCCCTTGACCCACTTCCTGCTCCCACCTGTGAGGCTAGGAAACTCGGGGTTATCTTCGACTCCACACTCTCCTTCTCTCCTCACATATCTGACTTCTCTAAGAAGTCAAACTACCAACTCCACCTCCTCAGAGGTATACTCCCTTTCCTCTCCTTCCCCACGAAGTTCACTGTCTCTAGAGCTCTGGTTCTCTCTAAGCTCGACTACTGTAACAGCCTCCTTCTAAATCTGCCCACCTCTACTCTCCGCCCTCTGCAACTCATCCAGAACAGGACTGCAAGACTTGTCCTTGGCCTCAAGCCCAGGGATCGTATCTCCCCAGCACTGAAATCTCTCCATTGGCTCCCAGGGGCTGCAATGATCAAGTTCAAGACCCTTTGCATTGTCCACAAGGCTTTCTGGGGCCTGGGACCAAAATATCTCCAGCTTTCTCTTCTGAAGTATCTTCCTACTCAAGCTCTTCGCTCCTCCTCCAACTCCTTGAGGGTCAGTCGCTTTTCCAAGCAACAAGCTGGGGGCATATCTCTCTCTTCGGCTGGCGCCTCCCTCCGGAACAACCTCTGGAGTAACATTTCTGAAACTTGAGCAGGTCCATCTCTGCTTCTGGAAGCAGCTCAAGACTTTCCTCTTTGCTTCGGCCTTCTCTCTTCCTCTCCCCTGCTGATCTCCTGTCTGATATTGCACTGGTTACCTGGATACCCTTCTGAGCCACGGGCCCAGGTCCTCCCAATTTCACACATGCACTGTCTCCCAGCAATCCCTGCACTTGGGGCTGTATCTGCAACCCTACAGTTCCCCCACCTGCACTTTGTAACACGTGTGCTGCACTTAACCCCTGCACTGCCACTTGCTGGCCCCACTTCTTTTTTGATGTTTTTCCTGTGTCTTGCACTTGCTCCTCCTCCCCCTCCCCAGGCACTTTTCCCCTCTCCTATCCCCTGCACTTGCACAATCTCAATGTCACTGGGCCTAGTAAGATTGTTGTTTTGTCCCCCCTTGTTCCCCTCCCCTGCCCTGTTGCGCCTTCAAACACCTGTGTATAGGTGCGATATAAATACAATATCATATCATATCATAACTCTTTGAGGGTCAGTCGATTTTCCAAGCAACGATCTGGGAGCAAATCTTTCTCTTCGGCTGGTGCCTCCCTCTGGAACAGCCTCCCTGCCGCTCTGAAACTTGAGCAGAACCATCTTCAGTTCTAGAAGCAGCTCAAGACTTTCCTCTTTGCTTCTGCCTTCTCTCTTCCTCTCCCCTGCTGATCTCCTGTCTGTTACTGCAGTGGTTACCTGCCTACCCTCTGAACCATGGGCCCAGGTCCCTTTCCTCCCAGTTGCACATCTGCACTGCCTCCTGGAAACCCTGCACTTGGGGCTGTATCTGTAACCCTACAGTCCCCTTACCCCTACCTACACTATCTATCACTTGTTGTTCTGCACTTAACCTTGCACTGCCACCTGCTCGCCGCACTTCTTGTTTTTCGATGTTTCGATCCCATGTCCTGCACTTGCTCCTCCTACCCTTGCCCCAGCACTTTTCCCCTTTCCTCTACCCGGCACTTGCGTGTTCTCCACGTCACGTGGCCTAGTAAGATTGTTGTCTTGTCCCCCTTGGTCCCCTCCCCTGTCTCGTCACGCCTTGAAACACCTGTGTAAAGGCACGCTATAAATAAAATATCATATCATATCATATTCATCTTTGAGTCATCTACGGGGGCAACATAAGAGGCACAGGGTAATTTCCCCTCTCCTCTTACAGTTACGCAACCGATATTATCGGACTCTCTTGTTAAAACTACGCTGAAATATCTGTGAGGTTTTATTACGAAGAAAAATTGTCAGTCCAGAAAATGCCTGCTGTAGATTTTGTAATGAGGGGGTAGAAATTGAAACATTGAGGCACCTACTATTGGCCTGTCCTGCGCTTTGCACTGAAAGGTCGGTCTTTATGGCTAAGTTTGAAACATGAAGAGCTAATGGGAATAATGGGTATATCTAGTCCCAATGTATTAATATTCCGAATGTATCAGAAGGCATTGCGATGACGTCATTCATTAAGTCGATGGATTTATATAATAAATGTGAAATACCATAATTTGGGTTTCTCTTTTATAGATCTTGCACTGCTTCCCCTTTTTTGGATTATGAAATTTACATGGATGAAATATTAGTTTTAGAATATTCAAATGATGCACTGGTTTTTAATGTTTTGAATTCGTTTTTATGTATTTTATGTCACCAAGATGAATTTGGTATGAATTTAATAGATTTTTAATTTCCTTTTTTAGTATTTGATTCTGAGTTATTGTGTTTTAACCTGTAATCATTGTAAAATTGTAAAGGTTTTTTTTGTGAACCGTATGCAATAAAGAAAATGGATGTCTGCAGTGTATGCGTGTGTGTGTGTATGCGTGTGTGTATGCGTGTGTGTGTGTGCGTGTGCGTGTGTGATAGTCTATAGAAGAGGAGTCCTTCCACCATCCCAACAGATCTGAAGAGTAGCCAAGTATCCTGTGCAGTTGTGCAGATGACAGAAGACCTGAGTAAGAATCCTGAAGATTCCTGTTGACCATTTCTTGCTGCTGTCCCTGGGAAGGCCTGTCTGGCTACTGATTGCAAAAGACCCTCGCCGGTGCTCCGACCCTTTAGACTGGTCGGACCAACCAATCTTCTTGCATTCCTGCAGCCTGGAGTCTTGGGAAGCATCCCATGGCCAACCAGTGGGCTGACTAAATCCAATTTAGGCTACCGCGCCAGAAGCTTCACTGTTCTGTGTTTTCACCAGGAACGTTGGCGGTCTACAGCTAGTCCCATAAGTTGCCTTCCTGCAAAGTTTCAACGTCCCAGCATCAAGGGGTCCATAACTATTTGACTGTGATTACTGAGACGCCTGCTGGCGCTGTGCGTGGTGAAAATTACTGGAACTGACCCTCTCCCATCATGCAGAGTGTCCAGAAGAGGCATGCATTGGTGCCTGCTGCATTTGTCCACTGGAAAGGGTTGCATTCTGCTACTTGACCCGAGCAGAACTTTGCTTGCACTCGCAGCTCCTGGGCTTCTGCTACTGGATACAACTGAGGGAAAACCTACCTCCAGCGATCCTCCTTTGACCTGCCAAGTCCTGGGAAAAGTTGGAGTTTGGGTGGTGAGTAGTTGCGACACTTATCGGTGTCCCTATCTCCATCCTTTAAAAGTTTGTGAAGAATTTTGATTTGTTTTATAACTCTTGGCCTTGGTAACACTTGTTCCAAAAGGCCTCCAAAAGACAGAAAAGTTGCTTACTCACTAGTAAACTCCTTGGGAAGTCTTCTGGACTGATATTCACATCCCCAGGAACATTTCCCTAACTTTTTGCCAACTCCTAAAACTTCTTGAGAACTTTGTGAACTTTTGGGCACAAGGCCCCATTCAACTTAGGGTTGGACTTTACAAGTTAGCGTTCTGATCCCTGTGGACTGTTGGTGTTATTGTATAACACTTACCTTTTTCTTCAGGTATTGCAGGGGTATATTGTATGATTTACACTAATGTACTGTGACTGTATATACGTTTTATATTAGTAGCATTGTGTGATAACATTACTTTCTCTATTATTTTTCCTAGTTTGTTTTTGGGCCTATAATAAATATAGTATTTTTATATGTTCTGTCTAATTAGTAATGCTTGACGATTTTACTGTGTGGAGTCATTGTGGCCCCCTGGCCCTACTAACCTCTCCTGAGACTAAACCTTGACCACTAGGGTGGCCTCCGAAACTCTGTCTACCAGGCCAGAGTTGAGAAATTCATTTTAACAGGCAGGAGATTATGTTCCGTGGCTGTAACTTAGTGTGCCCAACATGTGCCATTATCTTTTGTCTACTAGAACAACAGAGGAAAAATAACAGCAATTTTCCGCACCTGCAATCTGTGCAAGAAAACTGTGTTTCAGGGAAAGTCTGGGACTAACCTGGATTCAGTACCATGTACAGTATTGGCATGAACTGACAAAATCCAAACTGCAGTCGTCACAACAACAATCAATCGACCATACAGCCGCAGACTCTCAACCCATAAAACATGGATGCTGTGCCAACCTTAGTCCAGATGCCAAGAACCAGCACGACTTCTCAAAGTGATACTCCTTTGCACCACAGAGGCATACATAGGTTCACCTGAAGTACTTCTTGCTATTTTCTTTTGTAGAAAGACCCTGTTTCCATTGTTTTTAGAGAAAAGCCAATCACTGCTCAGAAATTCCCAGGCACATTTCAATTAGGGATGTGCATGGTGTAGTCCTTAGAGATTGTGACACTATCACATTATACATTTTTTTTAAACAAAATAAATAAATAAAGGCACAGCTTCAATTGCTCCAATTAAATGGCAAGCCAATATGTTTTCTTGCCTGCCATTTTTCCACACCCGAGTTGTTATTAAATGTGTTTTGTGTTTAACACTTTGCAATGTACTTTGCTTAAAGAGGGCATTTACCTTTTTTGCCTTTGATATCCCTGAAGAAGACGAGGCCCACAATTTATTTTTGCTATTCATTGAAACTAGTGCTCACTACTTGCCGTCATCTGTATCTGGACACGAACATTCAAATTATGTAGCGAAATTGAATAAGGAATATGTGCACCCGAGGAAGGGCCATTAGCCAATCAGGTTGCTGGAACAACGGGCAAGAATATACATTGTCCGTCCACTGTTCCAGCCACCTGAGGCCCTTCATTGGGTGCCACCATTTTTTTATGTGGGGAGGCAACAGGGAGTCTCTTCCTTTTGCCTCCCCATCTCCCCCAAAACCAATGAAGCCCTCCCCCGCTTCCTCCCCCTTTTGCCCCCTACCAACTTATCTGTGCGACCCTGCGCTCCTTCGGATCCCAACTGCCGCCATACAAATGGAAAAGGGACTCATTCCCTTTTCCTTATGGCAGCGGCCAACTTCTTATCATTTGTTTTCTCCTCAGGAGATTGACTGCGCAAGCAGTGCGAATCTCATGAGGGGAAAAAGAAACCGTTCGCAGCCGGATAACCCAGGGGTGCGAATGGGGGGGGTGGGAGAGGGTGCGGACACCGCCTGGCCCAGGATGGCGGGCCCTTCCCAGTCATGACCACCCCCCCACCCCCGTCGGGGAGTGAAAGCCATATAGCCATATTCTAGTTGCGATTTTGTTGCGTCAGCATGATGTATCATAAAAATAGTTTTTCGTCTCACATTTGATCTTGGATATTTTTGGTTGATATGTTTTATCTTAGGTGTAATTCACTGTGTTTTTTCATGATGAGCTTGATGACACATCTATGTGCATTTGTAATAAACTTATTAATGTTGTTTGAATAAACTGAATTATTTGTAAATACTTCCTTCTTGACAAGTTTATATGAAATCATACATTTAATAATTCCTTCTTTGTTATCATTAATAGAATAGATTTGCATTCCTTTATCCCATGAGGAGTTTCATTATGGCAGAACTTCCCAGTGAACATTGTATTTCATGCACGGCTGTACAAGAGTTGTACAACCAAGGTCCAACAAGGTATTTCTTTCAGTGGGGCAGGCACTATATCAAGCTGAAGGACAGAAGCCTACTTCTCTGTGTACACTGGACCAGTGGCCATATCAGTGACTACATGACTGTGATCCCAAACTGAGTGATTTACTCCTCCCCTGCCAGCTGAGAGGGATCCCATCCCGAAGTTATCACTGGGGCAACAGGGGTTGCATTTCAGGCTACTTTCTGTATGCAAGGATGTGATGGAATTGACTGCAGGACAGTTGACATGTGGGAGACAGTGGAGAAGGTAGTGACACGGTGGAAAAGCCCCCAACGCCTACAGCTGCACTTCACTGGTGCTGACAATGGCTCCAATATCGTTGCTGCCTTATGAATTGGCAAGAACATGCATGTTCACAATTCCTTCACCATGTGATAACACATTTAATCAGAACAGTGCTCATAATAGTAATATGCTTGTAACCGAGAACCTCTGCAACACCAAACGAGAGCCCCCAAAATGAGAATTTGTCAGGTTCTTTAGCCTAAAAAAGAGCAGCTCATATCAGAATATTTTAGGTTTCACATTACATGGGAGCCATAAACATGTAAGCATGAGCATTTTGTGTTTTCTCTGCTAAACAAGAGACTCAAATGCAGGAAATGGTTGTGTTCTCTTTTCCAAATGAGAGAGAGGCAAACATAACATTTCTATATAAGTCGTCGTGCTACACAATAGCTGCTAATATTTCCCAAAGTCCTTGCTATGCGAAAGCTGCAACCACAAATATTTCTGAGGGTCTCTCCCACTTCTATTTCCGAGGGTCTGCCTACTATGCAAAAGCTGAAACTGTAATAATGTCTCAGGGCCTCCCTGCTGCTATTTATCATTGCCTCTCTGCCACTTGTCAGGGTCCCCCACTAACACCGTAGCTAAAACCACAATTTTATCACAGAGTTTGCCTCATCTATGACAGATGCTTCCCGATGGTTATCTCATGCAGGAAATGTTGGTTTTCCCATTGCTCAATTTAGTGGCGGTTGGTGGAGTGATGGGCATGCAGATGAGCCTTCAGAAGATCCTTAACTGCACTGTACACCAGTGTCTACTTGCTGACCACCATCCATGTGTGGTGGCATGCCGAAACAGGCCATCATGCTTGCTGATTCCTTCAATGAATATTTCCACCACAGAGGACCCAACACAGGTCTGATACTATGGGCAGTGCTGCTGGCTGTGGTTCAGCCTCATTCTCATGCTGCTATGGTATATGTTGTGGCAGGGATAGGCTGTATCTAAAATATGGTGGGAGATGCCTCTTCTGCACCATTGGTGGAAGCTAATGTGGAGGTGGGAGAGATGGATGACACTTGGGTTTTAAAGGTTGTTTCAGGCCGCCACCAAATGCAGTTAAGCATTGCAGTAGTGCCCCATGCATAACACGCACCCTTCAGTAATTTCTGATTTTGCACACAACTGTGCACTCTCCTGCCACACCCACATCTAGCCTATTGTAGAAAGGGAAGGTACAGTATCTTGTTTGTCTTGTTATCTGGACCGACATGGCTCCTACACCAGATGGGAGCCACCACCATCAGTTTGGCCATTCGTCCCCTTCTCATCCTCTCCATTCTATGCTGCCACTGGTCTTCCTCCTCATGTTCCCCCCTCCATCCCCACATCCGTGTCCTTGCTCACTTTTGTCTCACTTTGTCTGCTTCATGTTCCAATTCCTTTGGACCCTCATCTTCCTACCCCTCGTTTGTCTTGTATTCCATCTGCTGCCCCACACACATCACAATTGTACCACTTTCTCCTCATGTTCTGTCTGCAGCCCCACATCCAACATCTAATTGCTGCGCCACAAACACCTGTTGGTGTTTCATCTGTTACCTCACATCTGCGTCCTCATCTTTCTCCTCCTCATGCTTAACATCTGCTCTTCATGTTCCCCCCACCTGCTGCCCCTTCCACCCTACCTCTTCATACTCAACCTTGTGCTGCCTCTCTGTCTCTGCCTTCCCATGTTTCACCTCCTGCCCCTTCATCTCCTTCTTTTCTTGTCCGGTGTCAGCCTCATTGCCTTCCTTCTCCTGCGACCCCTCACCAACAGCCTCCCAATTTAACATTTCCCCTTAATTGCTTTCCACACCTTCTCCTGCCCCAGAATCACCTTCTCCCCATAAGAACCCAGACTCTGTCTCCACCTCCTCCAACACTGATCCACTCCTTATCCAGACTGTTCCTATAGCCTTCTTATATTCCCATGCTGCGCTCTGAGATATAACATTGCTTTGCTGTATAGTTAGCCATTGTGTTACGCACCATAGCTAATTTGTTATGAATGTTGCCATACCCTAAAAACCATCCATCATAAGGCGATATGGGTGGAACCATTGCTGTGTTCCAGAAACCCAGCCACTCTTACACTACTACTATGTTTATGGGGCTAACATAGTTGGCCGCTGAGTTGAATTGTGCTACCCACCATAGTCAGCCATTGTGATACGCTTCATAGTTGGCCATTGTACTGAATTGTGGAAGGAAATGTGCTGCACCGACATGTATACTAGGGGCAAACGTCATTCAGAATTTGGATATATTATGACGAAAACTAAATGTGTTGTGCCCAAATGTATTTTGGGGGCAGGAAATGTGTTACAATAGACATATTGGGAAGATTAGCAATGTGTCTCATTTGGATAGAAGTTTTAAGATTAGCCATGCGTCACATTTAGAAAGATTGGCAAAGAATAGCAATTTTTCACATTTAGATAGAATTGTGAAGAATAGGCATGTTTCACATTTCAATAGATTTGTGAACATTAGGCATGCGCCACATTTAGATAGATTTGTGAAGATTAGCCATGTGTCACATTTAGATATAAATGTGAAGAGTAGCCATGCGTCACATCTAGATAGAATTATGAAGATTAGCCATGCGTCACATTTCGATAGATGTGTGAACATTAGCCATGCGCCACATTTAGATAGATTTGTGAAGATAAGCCATGCGTCATATTTAGATAAAATCGTGAAGATTATCCACCTAGAAGAACTTTGAGAGTACCCAATGTACTGACCACTCTGCTCCTTCTCCCCTCCCACACATGTCCCTTGCACTATACACACCCATGGGCTAGCCAAACTACACACAAACACTCACCCAACATAACCAACACTCAAATACAACAACAATCCTAGGCACTGGACCATACCCCTAAGGACACAACAAGCCAGTGCACACAACCATAACCATAAAATACCAGAAAATGTCCACATAAAGCTTACAAACACACATTCAGCATAATAGACATTCACATACAACAAACAACTCAGGCTTTGAGCCTCACCCTTATGGCTACAACAAGCCAGTGCACGCAATCAACCCATCTGCAACCCAACACACACAGACGCCAGTTTCTCCTAGTTCTGGACCTATCCTATCCCTCTACCCTCACTAGCCAAACCCCGACCTCTTTCTTGCAGAGCCACATGAGTGCATGGAGACTGCCCGTGGGTGTGAGCAGTGAACGGTATAAGTCAACATAAAATAATAATAACAACTTGTTACATTACTGTGCACGCTATTTTTCCTACTCCTCCTTCCCATGCTGTACCTGCCATCCACCAAGAGTACCACATCATAACCCCAAATGAGTTGTCAACATCAGTCTCAATGAGCCATGCATCTATGACCACATCTACCAGAAAGTATAGCATCCCAACCTCGTGTAAAGAGGACATGTTCCCAGAGAGACCCAATAGAGTCTTTTCATTATCCATAGTAATTTGTGTGGAGACGAATAAATCAAAGGGTCTCATGTTGAAATATTCCTGCTGCAAGAAAAGTGCAGGCCTGCCATCAGCTTCTGTATAGGTGGTAGTGCAGTCGGAATGTAGAGGCTGTTTTGACTATCTGTTTCAATGAGCTGCTGGACGGCGAAGGTTTTCCAGACCAGCCTTGCCAATATCAAGATTTTCTCAGTGCTGTGATGCCAGAGATGTGGCCTTCACCTTGGAACAGGGCCCCAGTTTATACTCCTCTCTGTTCAAACTCTCTCTGCTCTGCCACAACTAACAGATAACCACCACTACTAGGAACAATCACAAAACCCTTGTTAAAGCGTGGCAGCCAGCGACGATACAAAAGATTTGAGACCAGCATGCTCTTTCGGATTTAAGGCATTGATTTTGTTTGCATAGTTATACATCATTGTATAGCCCCTGCATTTTCAGGCATTGGCCGGGACAGGACTTCCTTAACCCAGACCAGGGATGAACAACATTGGAACCACCCCCAGACCAGCTGGACCGAGTGCACCCTGCTAAGAAAGGATGTTAGAACGGGAGATGAGCTATACACTGAATTCTTACTCTATTTAATGCCATTCAACGCAGACACCAGGGTGCATTTTAAAGGGATCCCAATGGGCACCCCTTTTTTTTAACAAACACCTTAACTTTAAAAGCAACACAAACTCCAAAATCCTTATCATAGTTCCATTGTTTTTCCCCTGGTGTAATCCTCATCTGAGTCCACCAGCCCTGAAAGGGTTTTAATAAATACCTTTAGGGTGGAACCAACGGACCAGAACCCAATTCCCTACTTGCCACCACCCTTTGTGGAGGAGGGCCAGGAAATAGCCCCAGTCGGTGGTTCCATCACCTAGGTGGGTTTTGGCAGGCTGCCACTTCACTTCCTTACCTCAAGCCAGTGCACGTTTACTTACCCACACTTTACACCCTACAAGTGATACCAAAAATACCCTATTTAGATTCCTAACAGAATTCAATACACACCTAACCCCTCACTCGAGCCACTATAAATATATATAAAAATACACCTACACATACACAATAACATACTTACACATTTCATATTTAAACACATTAAAACCAATATTAAAACAAGTATTTACAGTATTGCAGTCAGCCATACCCTTCTGATACCTGTCCCTTGTTGTTATTGGTGAGGTGGGCAGAGTCAGCCCCAGGCTGTTGAAAGGGCAGACACGACACAGTTACTGTTGTTTCTTTGGTGGTGTTGCCCTCCACCACATGGGGCTCCCCATTATGCATGATGCGTGCCTTTCTATTAGTTGGCGAGTAGGTGCAAGTGGACCTTGGTCACATGACCATGGCTCCACCGAACTGTCAATCACTGTTAATCTTTTGGTGACTTCTTGTCTTGCCTCCCTTTTTCCCTACTTAAGAAGCCCTTCAGCGTCTTTTCCTTTGCAACTGGTGAGCCGGTACACGTGGATCTTGGTCACGTGACCTAAGCCCTACCTACCTGTCAATCACTGCAAATCTTTAGGTGCCTTCTTGTTTTGCCACACTTTTCTTAAGTAGCTCCCCGTCCTATTTTCCCTTTCAGTTGGAAATTAGTTGCAAAAAGGATATTGGTCACATGACCTATGCCCACCGACCTGCTTAGCCCTGCCCCTTGCTTTCCTTTCCTACCTCCTAAGGGCATCTCTCTCCTTGGCATCTGAAGTGAAGTACAGAAGAAGGAAAGGGCTGTTCCTGTTTTGATCTGTGCGGACCGCGATGACCCGGACCAGACCCATGTTCCTCTAACATCAGGTAAACTCCCTTGAATATGTATTTTATCCCTGTCTCTCTCAACAGCTCATCCGTACCATCACCACTTATCTCCAATCACGTTGAATATCAGGGACACTGCATCGCAGAAACCTCACCTGCTTCTCCATAGATCCTATCATCACTCCATCATATACCGCTACACGAAAACTGATACTTGCCAATGTTCACTCAGCAAACACTCATGCACCAGACTTTACTGATCACATTGTCACACATGACTTGGGTGCCATCTTCATTTCTGAGACCTGCATGACATCTACCTCCACCCACATTGGAGATGTCCTCATCATGCCCAAATGCTACAGAATTCTAAATCCTTTCCTGGCACTTCCTGCTCATCAACCCTCTGCCCATCCCACCCATACCGCATCCCTTCAAAAAATCCACCGCCATTAACTTTCTTCCTTAACAAGAACAGCAATGATCTGCCACCACATAGACACCATCGCCACATCTGACAGCACTCTACACATCCCATCTCACAAAACAAGAATTACCTGGACAACTTTCAAGACACTATTGTAGACCTCACTGTTCTTCCATATCTCTCAAGACAAAATTGTACGCGGACACATCTTCTCTGCCTCCATAATCAAGATCCTTCCGATGAAGCACTCCTCCCTTACCTGACAATCATCAACAGTTCCCTAACTCAATGCACATTTCCTCGATCCTCAAGACCGGACAAATACTCCTGCTTCCCAAGAAACCACCACTGGACCATGACGGCCTCAGCAACTACTGCCCATCACCTATCTCCCCTTCCTGGGTATGATCTTGGAGGAAGCACTAGCCACACATCAAAGCCAACAACTTCCTTCAGTCCAACCAATATGGCTTCAGACCCAGATGAGCACAGAAACAGCTGCCATCAAGGTGATCGACAATGCCATTAAAATTCTTCATGATGCCCATCTTTACCTCTTGGTTCTCCTTGAACTCTCAGCAGCATGCGACACAGTAGACCACCAGACATAGACAATCTGTATTGCTTCATGGGGATCAGTGAGATCATTCTCAGCTGGTTCAAATCCTACTTTACTAATCATCACCAATACAAATGGATTCCTCCAGGTTTCCAACTCTACCAATCATCAGTGGGCTCCCATAAGCATCCATCATCTCCCCCTTGTTCTTCAATCTTTGCATGGATCCGCTTGAAAACCTCCTTGCTTCACACAACATCCATATCCACCAATATACAAGTGAAACACAGCTCTAACTCAAGATATCCTCCATCAAAGACATTCACAGACTCAAGGACTGCCCCAGATTGATCCAGTTGTGGATGTCCAGTGCTTACCTGAAGCTTGACCCCTCTAAGGCTGAATTCCCTCTGCTTACCAACAACATTGAACATCCTGGAAGCCAGACCTGGCTCTCTGGTATGCTCCTGGCTCCTCCGTAACACCTAGGCCCACTCACCCTCCACTCCCTACCCTACCTGAGACTGGATGATCTGCTCCCCACTGTTCCTCACCTGGTTGCTTGCAGATCCCTTGTTGCCTAATTGTCCACCCTCAACCCTCCCCTGTTGTTAACTACCTGCACCCTTGTTTCTCTGCTTCGCTCACTGTGTACTTCCCCCTATGATAGTAAAGCACACCGTTGCTTCCCGAACTTGGTCTGCGATCAATAAATACTCTAATAATAATAAAAATAACATCCACCACGTGGGGACACCAGATCACCTCCACATGGCCCGCCCTACATTATTGTTCTTTAGCGGCAGCCATGCCCAGAGAGGGCTTGCCAGCTTCACTGCCACATGGCCAATGATAAATCGCTCCTCTTTGCCAGCCCCTGTAGCTACACCTCTTGCCCTCTCTCCATTGATGGTTTTTCTCTTTCTATGGGCGCATGTGTAGGTATTCCCCCCACGAAGCCCAACGTGTTCCCCAAGCTTCTAGTTCATTCATGAACTGCAGGTAATCTTCTCAGTTACTGCTCTTTTGAAGATTTCTCCCCTGTGGCCTTCTTTCGCTTCCTCTACTAGGCATTAGCTTATCTTTTACCACTATTTTCTTTGGGGCTACCACTGGCCTTGCCCTTGCTGTGATGGGCAAGACTAAAAGATGATGGATGGAAGGTTTTGAATTAATCTGAACTAAAGGCATTGCTCTGGGCAACCTCTAGCCCACTATATTTCCCCCTGCCATACCATTAAAGAGGGGTAAGACCATATGCAAGTAAGGCCTGGCCCCTCCGCAAAAGGGTCAGTCCAGCTGGAACTGCTAGCTCACATCCTGTCTGCACGAGACCACAGTCCCGGTGGGGATGAGATCCATCCTTTACCCTCAGCTAATGGAGAACTGGGGAGGCCTCCATTTGTACCCAAAGGACTCTCCCATGACTTCAGTGTGTATTGACCACTGACCTTCGCAAAGGTAGGACTGGGATACTTTTGACTGCCCAGAATTCCCCATTCTCCCCTTTTTTGCCTATATCTGCTAAACAAATGTACGATTTATTTATGTTATGGTGTGTTGAAATCAAAACGTCAAGAAAATATCTTTTACGGAGCGACAAGAACCCAGTGCCATCCATGATCTGAGAACCTCCCTGGCCCTCCCCGCAACATGCTTTACATGGGACACAATCCATCCACATAGCTGAGCTCTGGCCTACAGCCACCAGATGAGCTAACAGCACTCTGAGGCGACACTGCTGGCAGTTGGGCGCCATGCAAATGCCACTCAACTGGACATACTTTACCAAAAGAGGGAACAAGTTTGAGCATGGCTGTCTCCAGGGACATCATTTAGGGGTCACCAGAGAGGTCACAACTGCGACCTCTGACGTCTCCTTTGCGACCTCTGTGGTCTCCCTTGCAACCTCTAAAACACAATTTTTAGAACTCTTTTTTTTCTTTTTGTATTGCAAGCTCCTGGGCTGTGGCCAGCACCATTTGGCACTTTACTTCCGGAGCGGCTGGCTTTCTTGTTCAGGCCCCTTAAAAAAAGAAGAAAAATAAAAACAGGTGTGCCACAAGTCTAACACTTTCAGCACTGACCCTAAATAAGAAAGATTATGAATACCAAATACTGTCTCTTTCTGGAATTCTATACAATAATTGCTAGACTCATTAAATATTTATTTCAGGCACACTTTAGGGGGTGAGTCACTAATTTGGTCTGTTCTTAAACGCCTCAACTCAGCCTTTCATCCTTCTGAGGTCAATAAATGAGTACCAACACAGGATGGATGATATTGGTTGTATATTTTTTCTATATAAAGCGCTTAACCGCAAGTGCTATATAATAACTCAACATTATCATTAGGTCATGGATGTCTGCCTCCACTCACAGTAATTTGGTAATATGGGTCTATACACACTGATCCTAACGATACATATGGCGATCCATTCTTGTATGAAATGTACATCACATTATAGTAATATCATAACCATATTGTTCGTAGTGTACAATACTATGTGATGCCACTTCCTGTTTTGTCAATGG
Source organism: Ambystoma mexicanum (assembly GCF_040938575.1). Classification (NCBI taxonomy): domain Eukaryota; kingdom Metazoa; phylum Chordata; class Amphibia; order Caudata; family Ambystomatidae; genus Ambystoma; species Ambystoma mexicanum. Next base: position 360,432,696 of record NC_090936.1, read on the forward strand.
GTGAAAGGTCGTGTTCCATCGCTTCCTGCGATATCACTTCGGTGTTGGGGTCAAATGACATCACTTCCTGTGATGCCATCAAGGGGTTAAGGGTTGGGTGATGCAACTTCTGCTACCCCTGGCATTTTGGTGAAATGACGTCCCTGGCTGTCTCTTCCCTCCTTTCCTCTCGCTATCCAGTGGGGAAGACATGAGGAGGGGGAGAGGTATACGTCTATGTCCCCATGCCGTATAGGTGTTTCTTTGAGCGATTCAAGCAGCTAATGTGGATGCGGTGAGAGCATACCCTACAACCAGTACCCACCGCAGTAAGGTGCATGGTCTTCCTACGGTGTCACTAATCCTCTTATATGTGGTACCTCAATGCCTGCAGAAAAGGCAGTGCAGTCTCACCAATGCTCTGCCTGTCACACCCACGACCTGAAAGAACATGTTGATAGAACAGGTTCTTTCAGTTCAATATCACAGAGATATTGATGCTCCTAATGGAAAAAAACAATGTCAAATATACGTGTGATGCTGACAAAAGCAGATGCAGAGAGAGAGAGAATGGTAGAAACATGCTTAAAGCAGCAGCTGCAGTTGACCATCATTGCAGCAGCAGGCCATTGCAGGAGTGAAAGGGCAGTGAACTCAAATAGTGCATGTTGATTTAAGATTAGTGTATCCTTGTGCATTTGTTTGCTCTGGCCCACTGGCTGGCCATTGTCACCAGGAAGGTAGGTACACTTTCTTTAATCACTCTTAACTACCCCTCCATCTAGACATGAAACTCACATGAACCAAAGCTGATCCTTCCCATCCACTAAGGGGGCTACTTTTCTCAGTGTAAACAGGGACATAACACTAAGGTTTAGTTCAAGAGGTTTTAAGTTTTTCTTTTTCTCTTGGTACAACTTCCTGCATTGGTCATAACATGAACAACCTCCCAACACCAATGCTACTGGGGGACATATTAGTTTACGCCTGCCAGCTCATTACAGCGGTGTCTTGTTCTCTACACTCCTCCATACCACAGTATATATGCGGACCATAACCTTGGAGCTAAAAGATGCTTCTTAGGTCCACCAAAACTCTAACTGCCCTATGAGAACCCACATCCTTCTTCAGCCACCTCACCTCCCTCCTTCTCTGCCTTTCCCTGTTCTCCTCAGATGACGTTTCTAGACAAGTTTGATCTATCAAAGTCTTGTCAAAACAGGTTCACCCCTGTTCCTCCAAAACCATCAAGGACCACATTGACACTGTGGCTCCTGCTCTGGCTGATTTCTGCAACCACTCCTTCACCACTGGAGTCTTCCTCTCCCCCGTGAAGCACTCCCTTGTGCACCCTCTTCTTTAGAAACCCTCTGCCGACCCGTCCTGCCCGGCTAACTATCGTCCAATCTCCATCTCTCCTTTCCTGGCCAAACTCCTGGAAAAGCTGCCCATCTCCCAGTTTATTCTTCATACTGAATCTTTTGGTTGTCTCCATGACCATCAGTCTAGCTTACGAGCTGCCAGAAGCACGTAAACTGCTCTCCTGAACATCTATTAAGACCCGCTCTCCAACCTTGATTCCAATATCCCCTGTGTCCTCATCTTACTTCATATCTCTTCTGCCTTTGACACGGTCAACCATGCCATCCTGCTCAACCGTCTCCGTGATAACTTCGGTATCATCGATCAAGCCCTGGCATGGTTGATCTCCTTCCTCTCCGATAGACCCTCCCAGGTCCAACTTGGATCCTTCCTTTCTACTATCTCCATCTCTACCTGTGGTGTTCCCCAGGGGGTCTAACCTCTCTCCCTGGCTGTTCAACCAATACCTGGCACTTCTCGCCCACTGTATTGCTGCTCTCTGCCCCAACTTTCAGTGCTATGCGGATGACACTCAACTCATTTTCAGGATCCCCTCTGCCACCTCTTCTCCTTCTCTCATCTCTGACTGTCTGTCCGCTATCCAGGAGTGGTGTTCTGCCAATGATCTCTGCCTTAATGCCAGTAACACTGAGATTCTCCTCATCGGCACATCTGCCTCCTCCTTTCCTGTCACTCTCTGGCCGGCCTCTCTTGGCCCCCTTAACACCTGTGAGGCTAAGAACCTCAGGGTCATCTTCGACTCCACACTTTCCTTCTCTCCTCACATCTCTGATGTCTCTAAGAAGTCACACTATCAGCTGCACCTCTTCCGAGGTATTTTTCCTTTTCTCTCCTTCCCCCAGAAGCTCACTGTCTCCAGAGCTCTGGTTCTCTCCAGGCTTGACTACTGCAACAGCCTCTTTCTAAATCTGCCTGCCTCTACTCTCCGCCCTCTGCAACTCATCCAAAACAGAACTGCAAGACTTTTCCTTGGCCTCAAGGCCAGGGATCGTATCTCTCCAGGACTGAATTCTCTGCATTGGCTCCCAGTGGCGGTTAGGATTAAGTGCAAAACCCTCTACATTGTCCACAAGGCCTTCTGGGGCCCAAGTCCTCAATACCTACAACTCTCTCTTCCTAAATATCTTCCTTCTCGAGCTCTTTGCTCATCCGCCTCAAACTCCCTCAGAGCTAGTTGCTTCTCCAAGCAGCGAGTTGGTGGTAGATCTCTTTCGTCTGCTGGGGCCTCCCTCTGTAACAGCCTCCCTGCATCTCTGAAACTTGAGGAGAACCATCTCTGGTTCCGGAAGCTCCTCAAGACCTTTCTTTTTTGCTTCTGCTTCCTCCCCCCCTCTCCCCTGCTGATCTCTGGGCTGAATCTGAAACTGCACTGGTTACCTGGCTACCCTCTGATCTCGGGCACAGGTCCCTTCTCTGCCAGTTGCACATCTGCACTGCCCCCCTGGCAACTCATGCCCTTGGGGACTGTTTCTGTATCCCTACCGCCCTTACTAGCACTCGACAACACCCGATGTCTGCACTTACCCTGCACTTGCCACCAGCTGGCAGCCCTTTTATTTATTGTCTTTATTTATTCTACTGTTATCCTATGTACTGCACTGCCCTGCCTTTTACCCTGCACTTTTCCCCTTTCCCCCTCTCCTGCAATTGCGTAATCTCAATGTCACCTGGCCTAGTAGGATCCTTGTCTCTGTCTTCCCTCTATTTTCCCTCCCTTGCCTCGCCGCGCCTTGAAACACTTGTGTATAGGCGCGTTATAAATGCCATATCATATCATCCCACATCTTCCAGCCTAATGAGCAAGGGACAGGGTGACCCACTTCTAATCGGCACAGGCCCGATAAACTCTGCCCGATGTCTGCCATTACCCCCCTCGCTAACTCTCCCCTTCTGGCAGCTCCTGCCTGCCTGAAGATATAGTAGTGCTGTTTCTCCTGTGACTCTCATGTCCTCAATGTGGGCCACTTGTTAGTCTTCTGTCTGTTTTCATGCTCTGCCAGCGCTACCTCCTCGTCTGTTACCCGGATCTCTTCGATGTTGACCCAGGCGCAATAGTCATTTCAGGGCAGTTGTGCAAGGGGTGCATTCTCCTTCCATGGAAGTGGCCGGTTAGCCCCATCGAGGGGTGCGCATGTGGCATTTGGAGCTAGCAGGCAGGCCTGGACCCTCCAGCATACCATGCCTGGACCTGTTGACCCCACTGAGATCACTGCCTACACTGGGCGGAGACACATCATTGCCCTCTTATGGGGCACAAAGATCACAGAACCACCCACCATTACAGTCCTGCGCCTCGTGTCGGGTCTCCTTGAGCTACTCCTCATGGCTGCCTCCTGGCAGAGTACCCCGCACACTGTACTGCCCCCATCTTGGCTTTGGGCTCCCTCCTCAATGTCAGCCTTTGTGTATTTCCCTTTTACTTGAGTGTTTGGCTGCTTCCTCCCTGTGCTGCGCTAGGCACACGCTGGCCGGAATTGTTTGCAGTGTGTCCCCTCTCTCTGCCGCTCCTCTATTGTTGGTACTAGCCGGGCTGTCCCATGCACATGGGCCCGCCTGGGGGATACTCTCCTCACCATGTCCTGGACCGCCCAACACGGATTCTGCTGCGTTGGCCCATGGGGCTTGATCTCGCCAGGCAGCAGTCTCCCTTTGGATCACCGTACTCCTGCTCCCCTTCTTTTCCCCAACAAGCATCTCCTGCCAGACGTTGCTGGCTTGCTCCTTCCACAGCCCCCTAGGCAGGGGACCATCAGTCCTTGTCCCAGAGGCGTTGCAAGGGGTGGGGGGCTGAGGGACCTATAGCCCCTGGTCTTTTGGCTGTAGCCCCAGATAGAAGCTCAGGGGCTTCAACCAAAATGCTAGCTAGCCCCGAGTCCCGCCAGTCCCAACATTAGCTTAGCCCCTGATCTTTTCCAGACCTAGCAACACCCCTGCCTTGTCCTAACACTGGACATTGCAAGGGCTCTCCTACTTGTGGGTCTGACCATTGCTTAATCCTGATTTAGTAAACTACATATTTAGTAAACTCCATATTTATATATTTATTGCAATTATATAGCGCTACAAACGCTCAGGCATTTGAGTGCTGCTTATTATTAATACCCACTGATGCTCACTTATCGATTTCGGAAGCATGAAAGGCTGAGTTTGGCCCTGCCGGGTTCGAACCTTCGTTTGGCAGGCTCTGCACGGATGTCAAAGCGAGCGCTCTACTCACGGTGCTATCTGACCGACATATGCACAAACACAGTTATTAGTAAGGACGAATGTTTGGGTATGTAATAATAAAGCAACTAATTATTTTTTTTAAATGTCAAAAGTGTGGGCTATACAAGAGATGTCTTTTTCAAGATAGTCCATAGGAGACAAGCATAATATTGATAGCATAAGATGTTTATGTTATGCTTCATGGCGGAATCCATCCTCTTGAAAGCAATGTCATGATATAATAGCTGCTATTATTGCCCAAATGAATTGCACTCAGAATATGGGGTGGGAAGGATGAGGGGCTAAATTGGCCATGCTAGGGATTCAAGCTTGTCCCATGGCAGAGGCCAGGGCTTTCCACCCCATACACTTATGGAGGCGAATTAACAATGTTGTGAAGAAACAGCGAACCCCTATACAACTGAAAGTCTAATTAGTTCATGCTTTCACAAACATTACCTTTAATCTTCCCCTAAAGAAATCCCTGTTTCTGCTCAGATGGTGAGAGCAGATTGTAGAGAATCACCCAGGCAATTAGAATATGCTAATTCACACTGTTTATGTCTGCCCCCTGCCCTCATCAGCACACTCTATAATGTTCCATGCATTTCAAGCGTAATCCGAAATGTCTGTTGCAATCTGCCTTGTTTTCAATGTTCTCAATAACAGTGGGGTGGGAAATAAATGTATTTATTTATTTATTTTTCCGTTTATTTATTTCTTTATTTATTGCATTTGATTATACATGACTTGTGCCTATTGTTTCCGGACAAACCAAGCCTCGACCGTACTGTTACACTTTTGCTTGAAAGAAAGGACTGGCTGAAATAGCCACGTCATTGTTCGCAATCTAGCACGCTGCCCCTATATGGACCCTATTACAGCCACCCACCCAAGGCCGTCCCTTCCAGCTCTCGGTCCTTTCCCGCTCATGCGTGCTTGATTCTGAGAGATGCTCTGGCTGCTCTTCCGCCTCTCTTCTCATCTGCACTGTAGCTTGAAGATCCCACATATAAAAACAGAAACAAGCATATTACCTAATCGTCCTGATCTACCTAAACTACACTTCTGCAACGCGGCCCACACCTACTGCCCCACTTCTCTTCTCACTGTCGCTAATTTCCTTTTGGCCACCACAAACCATATCTGGGTGCCCTAGGCCTGCTCCAAAGCGCATTACAGACACGCCTTGCTTCCTGGAGACTGGCACACTGCAAGCTACTGTTTGATAACTTCTTGTAATAGTGATTACATTCGTTACGGTTCATATCAGTTAAGGCACATGGGTGGCCATTTCTGATGTGGTCATCTGTCCATTTTCTGCTTAGAATCCTTGGTTTAGCAATGAATATTCCAGTGTTACCTAGGCAACACGTGCATTTTATATATCCTACTCCTTTAATGTGACCGCTTGTGTATTTCGAAGATTCATTGCTTCTAAAACGGATGTTCTTAATTTATTTCACATCTTTTCAACTGTCTTTTCGATGTCTCACGGAAATGTGGCTGCCTCCCAGTGACACTGCCGCCCAGGCTTCACTTCCTCCTTCTCCTCTGATAGGCCGGGTATCAGGCGTTGGTGGTGGGGTTGGAATATTCTGCCAACCTTAATGGAAGAGCAGTACATTGGGCTTCATTACGACTGTGGCGGCCACGGTATGAACGGTGCCGGTAAGGGACCGGCACCGTTCATATCGGGCCGCCACATTACGAGTTCTGCAGCGGGTCCCGTGCTGTACGCCTGGCCACGCCAGACGTGCAGAGCGGCACCCGCTAGCAGAACAGGGTGCTAACAACGGACCCGTCATTAACAGGTCCGTTGTTAGCATCCTCCCCATTGACCCCTATGGGGGCTCAAATGGGAATGGGGACGTACCGGGTCCGGGTCGCACAAATTGGAATTCCCGGGCCTGCAAAGGTCGGAATGGGCCGGTAATAACCATTTTGCGGGACCCGGACCCGAGATTGGGGGTAGCCATGCCGCTAAAAACAACATGGCTACCTCCAAGCTCGTAATGAAGCCCATAGAGTACAGATGGCAGCATATTCAGACCCTACAGGTTTCCATAATAAAGAATGTGTGATCAGAGCAACTTCTGAAATAATGCAGAGACTGCATTCAGATCTCAGGTGTGTCCCCACCTGCGCAGACATGGCAACTGGTGACGAGCGCTAATCTTTCCTACATAGAGCCAGGACTCCCTTGCCAGTGCCCCCATGCCTGGTATCTTATACGATCCGCTTTTGTGTCATTTGTGCTCATTGCTTATGTGGCCACCTGGACTCTCCATCAAGCTGTGGCACATTCCGACGTGAAGGCGGGCATCATTTCCTGCCGACTGATATGTGCCTTCCACTGCAGAGGCAAACCGGATGTGCTGCACATTGCTATGGGATTGCAGCACAATCCTACCTCTGCTAGAGGCAGGTTCCTGCGGTGGGGAGTGCTGCGTCGTGTGGCATTCTTTCTGGCCCCTCATTTACTGTGTGAACCTAAAGGCCATTTCGGATTGGAGTGCCCATCCTGTATCAAGCATAGTTGTATCACTTTTCTTCTGCTTTTTGGCCTTTGCAAACGTCTTCTGCTCAATTATGGATGCGTGCCCTGAAGGTTTTCCCGACATTGACTTGCTGGTGAATACAGACTTGCTGTGAAAGGCTATTTAGTAGGATGCAGTGCGTTTTGGGAGTTTCATTTGCTTGGCAAGCTGAAATATTCTTCTGACGCTCCCTTGCACGTCTGCACTTTTCACTTTCCACTCAAATACAGAGTGCATTTGTCCGATGTGGAGAGCGAAGGGGCGTCAACGTTTCAATGCCCTCCCCGACGTGACATGTCTGACACTCAGGTCGCTGGGCCAAGTGAGATCGCTGGATTTGCCATTTGAAAAACTATCTAGAGTGTCAGCTAGATGGGCGCTCCATCTAAAGTGTCAGCTAGACGGGCGCTCTATCTAGAGTGTCAGCTAGATGGGCGCTCTAGAGTGTCAGCTAGATGGGCACTTAAAAGTGTCATCTAGATGGGCGCTCTATCTAGAGTGTCAGCTAGATGGGCGCTTGTTAGGAAAGATTTCTTAATTGTGGGTAATTTTTCTTCCATGTGGCAACCCCTAAACTTTTTGCTGTTGTTTTCACCATGATGTAGACTTTGCCAGAGAAGTGCAGCCTTCTGCCGCACTCCTCTGGGCATTCGCTCCATTCTTACGGGGAAACTGACATGCCCTTAAGACAGTCAGTACCGGGAAATGTTGTTTTCCGTAGTTTCTTTATCATGTTGCAGCTTTCACGCAACATGGCACAAGAGGGCACTGTAAGCTAAGTTACTTCTCTCTTGGGTCTCTAGTCTTCTACAGGCCCTAGATACTCTCTGTGGATTGTAAATGAACGGTGCAAGTGAATCACGGACAGGATTGGTGGCAGCGATCGTTTCTTGTGTTTTTGAGTACCTTTTGGCATTTTAAGCGCGTTTCTCGCGCTTAGCCCAAAATGGTGGCCTGGCTCCCAAAATGGTCAGACCACAAGGCTCTTTGTCCTGTCCGCTGACCGTCTTGCCCCCTTCACCTCCCCCAGGTCCTTCCTTATTTGGGCATGTACTTTCCCGCGAAACACAGATGCTTTCGCAGGCTTCGACAAGCCTTGTGTGTGCCTCCAGGATGGGGGCTGGGATGTCTGGTCCCAATACACATCCTGGGTGCCAGAGTGTCTAGGGTGGTGTGAATGCCTGGGACCCCCGTGGTCCGTGATAAGGTCCACATATGGTGTGAGTGTTTTATGAGCGGATCTCCCATTGGGTCCCCTCCGTTTTGGCGCGAAGGAAACCGTGGATAAGAGGGTGCTGGAAATGCCACTACCATGTCGATCTCCTGAGTTCTCACGAACAAAGGAATACAGGAGCCAAGTATCCTGCAACCACGAGGCTGAACCGAGGAATCGCTGGTGACCCGCTGAAGGACTGCTCCTCTGCACTGCTGTCACTTTGTGAAACCCTTTCTACCTCGGATCGAACGAGAAGGCCTCTACTGGTACTTCGACCCTTGGAATAATGGGAACAACTATTCTCGGCATCTTCACCATCTCCTGCATGTAAGCCTTCGGAAGTGTCTCTGGGCCATCCAGCAGACTGACCAGCCTACCCAGGAGTCTTGCTCTGTAACCGCCGTCAGGTTGTGTTGTATTACGAGTCCTTGTCACTCTCACACGATTCGTACACTTGGCATTCCCAGGTCTGAAGTGAGTAGTGTACATTTGGCTGACATACACACGGCCGCTCCGTTGCCCTGCTGTGGTAACAAACTGTGCGGTTCACTGCGTTTGGGACGTCCTCAACTCAACTTCTGCTGCTGCGGAATCTACACGACGACGAGACGTCCCCTGCTCCTATCTGAACCTGCCAGCGCTGAAACTGACACGGATAAGCCTGGGTCTGCTTGCATCGGGGATCGGTGAGTAGCATCGCTAGGAACTGGTTGCCCTCCTGCAGGATCCCATAGCTTTTCCCCGCTGTGTCTAACAGCACGCCTTACCGTACTCGCGCTCTGCTTCTGCCCACAGTGGAGGCTGTGCTTGAGTCGCGGAGCTCTGTTCATCTTCATTGGTTCACCGAACTAAACTGCCTGATTCCCTCGAAGAGACTCCCCTTTTTGCCCGTTAGCACCAGCGTGTGCAGGTACTTTTGAGCACAAGGCTCCACTCTTCGTAGGGCTTGGACTTCCTTTTAGTTAGGTGCCTCTGAAGGCGGACTGGGTCTAATTATTATTCGCACTGCCTGTTTTCCTCCCCATCTAGGTGGTCTACACATTTCGTGCGTCTAACTCGTTAGACTCGTTTGTATTTGTATATATAATGTATTGGTTTGGTATGTGTTGGTTTACTTGAGTTTTATTGTGATTTCTCACTACGGTCAATGTTACAAAGGCCTTGTAATAAATGTGTATATATTTTTAATATAACACCTGCTTGGAGTAATTTGTAAGTGTTCTTGCTTTGTGCTCATTGCGGGCTTTCAATCACCCTCACCCCTCTTGAGACCTAGTCTTGACCGCCGCAATCGCTACCCTGATTGGTCTGGCTTGTCCTAAGGTTACCATGTTCCAAGAAACTAGGCTGGCCTTCTGAACCTCTGCCCCTCCAGGACAGAGTTCAGAAATCTGTCTTAACAGCGCTCTATCTAGAGTGTCAGCTAGATGGACATTCTATTTAGAGTAGCTAGATGGGCACTTTATCTAAAGTGTCAGCTAGATGGGCGCTCTATCTAGAGTGTCAACTAGATGGGCACTATCTAGAGTGTCAGCTAGATGGACACTCTATCTAGAGTGTTAGCTAGATGGGCTACATGGACACTAGAGTAGCTAGATGGGCACTCTATCTAAAGTGTCATCTAGATGGGCGCTCTATCTAGAGTGTCAGCTAGATGGGCTCTCTATCTAGAGTGTCAGATAGGTGGTCACTCTATCTAGAGTGTCAGCTAGATGGGCACTCTGGTAGGGGATCTGATACTGTCTCTTCTGAAGGACCAAATGTCTCCCTACATGGGAGTCAAAGATTGTCTAGATGAATTTATTGCATCTCAGCAAAACATAGCTCATGATAGACACACGAGTAACTTGTCTTGTCAACTGCATGAGTATCACATGACGCATTTCACTTTGTTGCAGTCCAGATGCCTGTGCCTCATTTTAGGAAGCCTATCACCATTGTTCCAGAAAAGACATCTCAAATAACCCACCACCCTCGCCAACATTCCTGCCATGGCAAGGATAGAGTCAAGGGATAAGGCCTAAGGCGCGCAGATGGAATGGGATGACGAAAAGCAGCAGAATGAGTTTGACACATGTCGGGTCAATTGTGATTCAAACACAAGAACACACTCCCAGGGCCGATGCCCGCCAGTGGAGAGTTGTGTTGTTGATGTAGTTATCCTTTCCCCACATGCACTAACAGGCAAAAGATGCAGCACCTGTGATGAGGAAAGCCGTTTTGCAAAAGTGTGCAGCTCAACCTCTTAAAGGCACGCAGCAACATTGCTCAGTGATCAAAGGGCAGCGTGTTTCATATGTGGAATCCAAGGACAAGTCTCTCTGCATCAGGATCTGACAGTCGCTCAAGGGAATAGGCCCACGTTGCGTCATCGATCAGAAAAGAGAGCGATATAGAACCTTGGCTACCGATCATATGGTGAGGTAAATCATTGAGAAGGGAGTCACGTGAACGTACACTAGTACTGTTGAATTCAGATCCAAGCGCGTTCACGCGGGCTGCAAAAGTTCAAGGCAACGACGACGTATAAAGATACAAGTGTTTCCGACGCAGCACATGTGCTACAGGGTGACGGGTTGACAATTAACTAAGGCAAATAACTGCAAGAGTAAAGGACACAGTGGTCATTAATTATCACATAACAAATGATCACCTGGCAGTGGAGTTTCACATGACTTTATTCCAGGGCTTTACACATTGATGAATTTGTGAAGCTGGTAAGAGCACCATTGCAGAGTCGCAATATGCCCGCAGCCTCAGGTGGAAAAGCAGATCGACCATTGCAGGGTCCAAATATGCCCACAGCCTCAGGTGGAAAAGGAGATCGACCATTGCAGATTTCCAATATGCCGGCAGCCTCAGGTGGAAAAGGAGATCGACCATTGCAGAGTCCCAATATGCCCACAGCCTCAGGTGGAAAAGCAGATCGACCATTGCAGAGTCCCAATATGCCCACAGCCTCAGGTGGAAAAGGAGATCGGTCATTGCAGAGTCCCAATATGCCCGCAACCTCAGGTAGAAAAGGAGATCGACCATTGCAGAGTCCCAATATGCCCGCAGCCTCAGGTGGAAAAGCAGATCGACCATTGCAGAGTCCCAATATGCCCGCAGCCTCAGGTGGAAAAGCAGATCGACCATTGCAGAGTCCCAATATGCCCGCAGCCCCAGCTGGAAAAGGAGATCGACCATTGCAGAGTCCCAATATGCCCGCAGCCTCAGGTAGAAAAGGAGATCTACCATTGCAGAGTCACAAAGGAGATCGACCATTGCAGAGTCCCAATATGCCCGCAGCCTCAGGTGGAAAGGGAGATCGACAGCCTAATCAGAGAAGACAACATGGATCCAGCTACTGGCTGGTCCCATGGATCTCTCTGGTAGCTCCTATGCCCAGGAAACAGTCACAAAATGAGATACGCAACTGTGTTTACATGTGACAAGCCAATCCTGCAATTGAAAGGGAGAGACATCTGGAGATGTATATCACAGATAGGATCAGTTACATAAATGGTGCCAGTGTGTTCTCCAAATCTAAACTAAAGAAGGGGTGTCATCAGATGAACCTGGAAAAATCATCAAGATACATCACAACATTTTCTTTGTTCAGGTATAAGAGACTCCGCATTGGGGACTTGGATATTTCAAGAGAGCATCAGGAATGTGATTAGGAATGCACGTAACTGTTTTAATAACAGTGAAAACATTCTGGGTTTTGATGGTTTTTGATGCAGAGCACTCAGAAGAGCTGGTATGAATTTATAGGGAGAAAAATATGAGTTCCACGAGGTGGAACTGAAATTCATCTGTCACGTTTTTTACAGAAATGGAATGGAAACTAATTCAGAAACTGTTGCAACTACCTCTGAAACTTCTACTGTTCCAGACATGAGTGACGTTCATGCTTTTCCTGGCCTGGTGAACTACTGTCGTCCATAAATAAAAGAATTTGCCAGGACCAGTACCCCGCTGAGTGTATTAACCAAACAAGATAGTTCATTCCTATGGGTGGATTGCAGAAGATCAGATTGGACTGCGCATTGGCAGAACACATCTTTTTTTGATCCTTCATTTTACACCGATCTAACCCTGGATGGCAGTCCGGTCAGAATTGAGGTCATGTCATGATATGATATGGCATTTATAATGCGCCTATATACAAGTGTTTCAAGGCATGACAACGGGGGAAACAGAGGGAGGACAAAACAACGATCTTGCTAGGCCTTGTAACATTCATATCCCGCAAGTGCAGAGGAAGGACGAGGGGAGAAGTGCAGGTGGGCGGGGTGGATAATGGAGAAGTTCGAGGCTAAGGAAACAGCAGAGAGTGCAGCCAACGGGTGGAAAGTGCAGGCGGTGCCAAGAGGCAGTACGGGTTGCAACTGTACAGGCAGGGACCTGACCAGAGTTCAGGGGGTGGCCAGGTGACCTGTGCATGGATCAGACATGAGATCAGTAGGGGAGAGGAAGAGAGAAGGCAGAAGCAAAGACAAAGGTCTTGAGGCGCTTCCGGAACCAGAGATTGCTCAAGTTTCATAGAGGCAGGGAGGCTGTTCCAGGGGGAAGCCCCAGCGGAAGAAAGAGAACTGCCCCCAACTATTTGCCCAGCATTAGCTTGGACGAGACCCTACAATAGAGTGTCTACTCTTAATCTGGATTCAAGAGCCTTTTCTGGGCATTTATTTTTGCAAACTCTTTTTCCATCGTACCAGACACCAGACCTTGGCATCCATTTCAGGGAATCCTGGATGCAAAATACCCCCAAAGTTTGAAATGTAGGCTCTCAGGCTACATGAATATGACTTCAAAATAGTCCACAAGCCAGGGAAGGAGTTTAATCTGTATGAATTCCTGTTAAAACACCAGATTCAAACATTAGAAAGGCCGGAGTCACTAGCTGAAGAGTACATCAACTTATCACACTAGTCATTCCTTATGTACGTTACCAGTAATACAACTAATGAGGTCTACACAGTCAGATCCAACACGTGAGGTCTAACATCATTTACTTTAAAAAAAGGATATCATCAGATGGAACAGGAACAATCATCAAGACGTATCACCACATTTTCTACCCACATGGGTTTGTCCATGTATGTTTTGGGAATTCTTCAGGTGCAGAGATATTTCAAGAGAGCATCAGGAAGGTGATTAGGAATGTATGTAACTGTATTCATTGCAGAAAAATCATTATTCCTCTTTATTGTTTATTTTTTGGATTTCTTCATTAACAACAAAATATTCATACACGCACAGTATACGTATTAACATTAAATTAATCGCCCAAAACATTCACAGAGTTTAAGCTTTGCAACCATACTCCCCATACTCAATAGATGTTGTGTCATGATTTCCTAAATATTACATTATTTGAGCCAGATTCGGGGGGGGGGGGGCGTTGCTACAAGGCCATGTAAGGAGTCGTGTTCCTAGAAGAGCTCCATCCGATCCTGCAATGATCCGAATAATAGCTGCATACAGAGATGTTTATGATAATTGAAATTGAAGGTGCATGTCCCCGAAACTGCATGGCGTGACTGGAAGGCGTTCTGGAACCGGAGCTGTGCGCGGACAAAAGATCCAAAATGGCAGAATACTGCAAACAAAGGGCCGGAGCTCGCAGATGAGGCAAGGAGTCCTCCTGCATGGAGGCGAGAGATGTGCGGTGGATCGGAAGTGTAAGACCCTAGCAGGCTAGACAGAGGGAATATAATAGGCTTTGTGATAATAAGCCGCAGGATCGAGGGATCTGCGGTGCCCGGAAGGCAGACAGAGGATATCACGAGCAGAGGCTGGAGGATTGGTCCACAGCGGGCATAGGACAATGTAAAAGCTGCTCTTCCCCTAACATATTGGCGAAAGAAATAAGGAAGTGAGCCCAGCCAACACGTGACAGGCGTTGTACCGGTGTGCCCAGGATAACGGGATACAAGGTAGCAAGAGGGCACGGATTCAGCACCAGAGCGCGCCTGATAATAAATACTACAGCAGGCTGGTAGAAACAGTCTCACAAGACTGCAACAACGTTACAGTGTTGCCACAGTGAACGGAGGCTGGTGGATGTATTGCAGAAAGGAGAATGGATAGGCTTCTGGCAAATGGTGCTTGAAGGCAGGGACATGCAGGCGCTTACTGAGGCCACAGAATGAGATGGGAGCCCGCGGCAGCAATAAAGAGTGAATCATATTGTGGAGTCCGGCGGCGGCCTGTAGGAGTGTAAGGCCCACTGAGCACGGAGCAGGAACATTGGAGGGGGTAAGAGCGTGCTGCAGCAAAGTGCCACCTGATGAGGCAGAATGGGCATGATTATATGCAGCCGCAGCCTGAAGACTGCAGTAGCATACCAAAAGGCACACTGACGGGAGTCATCCCGGACCTGCTGAGACAATAGCCCCGCACAACTGCAGTGGGCACACAACATCCTGTGGGCTAACGCTTGGGAGCACCAACAGGATAAGCAGTGAACCACGAGGGATCGGGCCCCAATAACAAGCTTGTACACCAGGTGGCCAGACACCCACACGACTAGGTGATAGTGGACCCGCTACCACTTGTCACAAAGGCCCGACTGACCAACCTGTCCCAGTGGGGGGGAGCCGAAGCCCGGACTGCCATAAAGGAAGGACACTGCCCCCTTGGGAGTAGGCGACTGGCAGAGAGGCAGACGCCAGCTACTCACCATGTGGCACAGGACAGGAAGAACAAATAGCAGATCCGGACTAGTTAAACCTGCAGACAGGATGGTGGCGGGATAGCAACGTGAAAGGGGGTCCCCATCGGAATTCAAGGCCACACCAATAAAGAGGTGCAGAAGGAGGATGCAGTAGTCTAGGAGTGGCAAAGGGAAACTATGTGGCATATTTAGCTGCACTGGAAACAGGAATAGACCATAGCGCTAACTACCAGCTAGATAGATCACTGCTGGGCACTGAAGACGCATACAGTGACCGGTAGAACGGTGGGGGGTTAGAACACCCATATTGAGCCTGGTCAGACACCGCCTGCTTGGACACAGCTGGACAATTAGTCAAGTGGCCTTGGGCTATTCCACTACATGGCGTAAAGCAAAGAGGGGCAGTTATACCGCATGTCTGCAGGCACGTTAACGAGAAGGCAACGTGTAAGGTGGCAGTGCAAGGGGCCCCACTGTAAAATCAGGCTACCTAAGCGGAAAATACCCACACAGTCGAGGTGACTCAAGGGTTGAGAAGGCAGGCCACGGTGAAAGACTTTTGGAGGGACCCGCTGAAGCACCTGGTACCGGGACGGGCACGCAACTGATGACAGCGGAGTGATCAGCAGAGGTGTGATGGCGTCCAAACAGTTTAAATCAAAGGTGAATCAATCATCCCTGGACATTTTTACCAAACCATACCAGACTGAGGATGTAGCAAAGCCAGTAGAGCAACACACACCAGGGAAAGCACTCCTGCCAAGGGGGGACCAACAAATCCTGGATGCCATTGCCGATCTGAAATCAGCATGGGAGTCCAAACTAGTTGCGGCCATTTCAGAGTTGAAAATGTCCCTGGAATTCAAGATCAATGCTGTAAGTGTAGATGTTAACCTTCTCAGGCAAGATGTTAGAGCCGTGGCTGAATGCACAGGAAGATTGGAAAAGGAGGTAAAGACCAACACAGAGTCCTGCACAGCAAATGCGAAAGAAATCTTCACATTACAGCACGAGTAACCTGGAAAGCTGAGCCGAGGAGGCGGAGGGAAGAGCATGCAGAAATAACATACATATAGTGGGGCTCCCAGAAGGAGAAGAAGGTCCCGACCCGACGAACTACATCGAAAACATGTTGCTGCAAGAAATAGACAGCAGAGCGCTTACCTAGGGGTTCACAGTGCAAAGAGCACACAGTGCCCTGTCCAGGAAACCGCCAACAGGTGCTCCGCCCAGGCCGATCATCGCCAAGATCCTAAACTACAGGGACAGAGAGAAAATTCTGGAGCATTTCCGCAAAGGAGGAACAATAAACAGAGCGTCAGCGTCTATTACAGCATACCCGGATTACACTTTCCTTGTACAAAAGAAACGCCTGAGTTTTGTGGCGATACAAAGGAGGCTGCGGGAAGCAGGCCTGAAGTACAGGCTGCTATATCCAGCGAAATTGAAAGTCCTGCATAAAGACAAAGTGGTTTAGAGGACGCAGCGAATTGGATGGACAGGACGAACTGCCCAGAAGGCGCAGCAGAGCGGCCATTGAACAGAGAGGATAAGTGAACCAGCGTTTCTTCCATGACATGCTTTGGGACTAATGAGTTGGGGTAGTACACGATTAGCCGGGTGTCAATGACTCTGAGACTCGGACACAAACCAGATTCAGCCAATATTGTAAAGTAGGGGTGTAGACACCCTGTGACTTTGCACTGGAGGAGTGGCAGAATGTACGATGTACTATGATTATACTATGGGAGCAATTGAGGAACACAGTAGCACTCCCAGTAGATAGTTTAGTTGGGATATTAGTAGTATAGTATCCCCCTGCTGTGACCAGAGTACCTGGGAGTCGGGGAAAAGGACGAGATGCGGGGTAGCCCGAGATCCAATAGGAAAGGAGCTGGGCAACAATTGGGGACAGGTAGGGAGGGGGGAGAGGTGGGAGTTGGGGTGTTGCGGTGGGGATGGGGGAGGGAGTTGGGGAAGTTGTAAAAGGGCAGGCCTACAACCACAAGCCACTGTGTAAGAAGAGGAGGATAGGAGAGGAGGCTGGCGGAGTAGGGAACCGATGAGATGGGAGACCTGAAGATAGTGACCTCGAACGTTAGAGGGCTACATAATTATATTAAATGGAATATGGTCATAATGTACCTGAAGAGACTGAAAATAGATACTGTCTTGTTACAGGAAACCAATGAAAAGGAACCACCACAGGAGCAATGTCTCAGCATATGCCAGAGGGGTTGTAACGTAGATAGCACCACATGTTCCGTTAAAGCTATTACAGTCCACCATAGAGACAGACTGGAGGATGGTGTTTATAAGAAGGTTGATAGAAAGTAGAGAGGTGAGCATCATCAACGTTTATGCCCCGAATCAGGACACCACTGGCTACTTCAGGAACCTATATGTCAAGCTTAGCCCGTATATGGATGGGGCAGTTATATGGGAGGGGACTTCAACTGCACATTGGACCCCAGGCTCGACAGATCAGATGAGAAAGTTGAGAGGCTTACCCCAGTAGCTAAGGCCTTGAAGGCCCTATTAAGAGATTTTTGGCTAGTGGATGTGTGGAGAATGCACCATCCACAGAACAGAGAATACTCCCACTATTCTGCCCCACAAAACCTGCACACCCTTTTAGATTATATATTCGCTGCTTCGGAGCCGGCGGTAGGAATGATGAGAGCAGAATACAAAGCAGTGGTCCTCTCAGACCATGCGCCGTTGATAGTAACATGGCAGAACTCGCCTCCTAGGGCGAGAATCCCGACATGGAGACTCAGGGCTGAGGCATTAAAAGACACAGTCTTTAGAGAGGACCTGAGGAAAGAAATACAAGAGTACTTTGAACACAACACTGGTAGTTATGTTATGTTAGCTGAACTTGTAGAGCACACGGTCGCTCAGGGGCATCATGGCGCTAAAGAGGAGAGCTGCTCAGAGAGGAGAGGAAGCCAAAAAAGTAGAGAGCTAAAACAAAGTGGTCTTGAGTGCTCTTCTGAAACCAAGGTGGTTAGGAACAGTCCTTAATACCGAGGGAAGATTGTTCCAAAGTTTAGCAACTGCTATGGAGAAGGCCCTGCCGCCAGATTCTTTATGTGCTGAAGCCGCTGTGTTAGGCCAATCAGCTGCGACAGATACAGAGAGTTGCAGTAATCCAAACATGAAAGTACTAACGAAGCCACTACAGGAGGGCGAATGGCTACCGGTATCATGGGTTAGACCCTCTTCAGAACCTTGATCTGATGGTGGGAGGCTTGGCACACAGCTGTCACTTGATTAGACATAGAGAGGGAGGCAGAAAGAATAACACCCAGGTTTTTCACTTTGCTTACTGGGCTGGGAAGGGGGCCTAGAGAAATAGGCCAGAAAGCAGAGGTCCAAAGTGAGGGATCCGGGGGGCAACCCACCATCAGTACCTCTGTTTTGTCACCATTGAGTAAGAGCCAGTTCTGATCCATCCAGTCACCGACGGCCCTCAAGCATTCATGAAGGCATGATGACACCTCGTCTTGATCTTGATCAAGCCGGATCAAAATTTGAGTGTCGTCAGCATAAGAATAACAGTTGAGGCCTTGGGAACAGATGAGGCAGACAAAAGCCCAAATATAGATATTAAACAGAATCAGGGAAAGAGAGGAACCCTGTGGAACACTGCAGGTGAGAGAGCAGGGTGAAGAAACAAAAGGGGGCATAGCAAGAGTTTGTGTGCGGTCTGAGAGAAAGGAAGTGAGCCATGCAAGGACTTGACCGGATATCCCGATCTGGGCCAGGCGTGACAACCGGATGGGGTGGTCAACCGTATCAAATGAGGCTTACAGATCTAGGAGAATCAGAGCACCGACTCCACCCGAGTCAACTAGCCTGAACATGTCGTCCTACACGGGGACCAGCACACTTTCAGTACCTCTCCCTGGTCTAAAGCCTGCCTGTGCAGGATTGAAGATCTTAAGAGGATTCGAGGAAAGAGGATAGAAGGGGAGTGATAAGAGATTCCAAAAGTTTGGACAGAAAAGGAAGCAGGGAGATAGGACGAAAATTAGCCGGGACCGTGGAGTCAAGTGAGGGCTTCTTGAGAAGGGGATAACCCTCGCAGATTTCATCTCCAGAGGAACCAGCCCTGATGGACAGGAATCATTAATAGTCGAAGTAATATATGCCAAAAGGTCTGGGGCGATCTGCTTCATAATGGTAGCGGGAATAGCGTCCTCGGAGGAGGATGATTTAATTCTTAAGATAGCCGCTAGAACCTCTGTCTCAGTGAAAAGAGGGAAAGTCGACCAGTTGGCCAAAGAGTCAATGGGGGACGCGGGTAATGACTTGATGGCAACTGGAGTCACTACCGATGGAGAATTTTGCAATATTTGTGTGGGTCACTTCAATTTTATTAATAAAAAACGAAGCAAGATCATCGCACAACTTTTGGGAGGGTTTAACCCTGGAGGTAAGGGTCTCAGAAGAGGCTAATGAGTGCACAATAGAAAAGAGGGTTTTGGGCTGAAATAAGGCATTTTCGATTTTCTGAGAGAAGAAGGTAACTTTAGCTATTTTAACACTGGCCAGGTAGGTGGAAAGACAGAGTTTGTAAGAATATCTAAGCACAGGATCGTAGTTTTTCGCCATTTGCGTTCTGTTTGTCTAAGTTTCAGGCAAGCAGATTTAAGCCGTTCCGTGAACCAAGGTTGAGAGGGTAGCCTGCGACCTTGAACCAGTTTTAGTGGGGTGCAAACATCTGCAGCGTCCACAAGAGATTGAGAGAGTGATTTTAAGGATATTGGCCTCAGAGGGGCACAGTTGATGGCTATTTGAGCACTAAGGCCCTAATATCAACCGAGCGCCAGGAGCGCAGCAGGGTTTTTGGAGGTAGGAGCTTGCAGGGTGGATTCGCAAGTATGAATGAACAAGATACCAAGTGGTGGTAAGACCATACCACTGGTTCAACAAGCATGGGACATAACAGGGAGTCTGTAGAAAATACTAAATCAAGGGTGTTCCCATGAATATGAGTGGGAGCTTGAATCAATTGATGTAAATGCAGGTCAGATAAACTATCAAAAAAAGAATTTGTCTCGTTTGATCTTGGCAGGTTGGAGTGGAGATTGAGATCACCTAGTACCACTAAATTGGTGTACTGTAGACTCAGGTCAGCCACTAGGTCTACTAGACATTTCCCGAAAAGCCCTGTAGGTCCGGGAGGGCGATATATGAGCAAGAAATGACTAATGCAGGAAGGAGCAATAACACATCTAAAAAATACAGCTTCCATATTGAGCTTGTGAGAGCATGATAACTGGGCAAATGTATACTTGTCACTGAGGATAACAGCAACCCCTCCCCACGTTTGGGGGGTAGGCGGTCTTGATGAATAATGTGGTAGGCAGGGGGATAGCTTGGTCCAATGCAGGCGCTGAACTTGGCGCCAGCCAGGTTTCTGTCAGGCAAAGAAAAGCAGGTTGTCTGCTGGATAATAGGTCCCAGATTTCAACAGTGTTGGCTGAAAGAAACCTGGTATTCAGTAGAAGCAGAGTGGGAGTTCCCATATCAGACACCTTGCTGTTGGTAGTGGTTGTGGGGGCAGTATTAGGGAGATGGTGATTCCATCCAGCTGGCCAGGTAGTATCCAGTGGAGCGAGGGAGAGCAGAATGCTCATGTCGAGCGGTCCCTCCCATCCCCTTGTGGCACGGACGGGCTTGCCTTAAGCGTGCCTTCGGTGTGCTGGGGGTGCGCCCGCTCTGTGGGTGGTCAATCCTGCACATATGTGCAAGGATCGGGCCGAAACTGAGGCAGGTGGCTGGAGCAATGGGCCTAGAAAGAGGACTGAAGATTAGTCCTGGCCCGATGCACACACCCCTGTGCTGCCAAAAGACTGTTGTACGGTAATGAAAACAAAAGGGTTTACTTCATTCACACCACTTCATCTATACACACTAAGTTCACTGTTATTTAAGTTTAAAATAGAATAAAAATATACTTCAATCCAAGCTATTCAAAGGGCTGTCTGCTCACGGAGCAGCTTCACCTCTAAATGTAGTAGTGCAAGATCGGAAGGTACAGTATGGGAGGCATTTAAGGTGGTGTTGAGGAGGCAGTGATTTCAAAGTCAAAAGGGTTGCAAGGCAGTATAATACAGAAATTACATGATGCAGAAAGGAAAGTGGAGGCTAAAATGTTGGAGGGTGGGAATTCCCCAGGAGATGTTGAGACCATACGCCAACTACAACAAGATTGCAAAGATCACTGGGAAAGATTATGCAACCTAAACTCCCAAAAATACATAGAAAGGCAACATGCTGAAGGAGATAAGCCAGGTAGATTACTAGCCTGGTTGTATAAAAGTGAGACCTCGAGACAAACAATCAGAGCAATACAGGGGACGGATGGGCTAATACAAGATACCCAGGGGGGAGTGAATAAAGGTTTTTTTTAGTACTACCAGCGATTGTACACAGACCTTACTGAGGGAGAGGAAATTGATGTGCAGGAAAGACTGATAGAGATTAATCTTCCCAAACTAGAGGCAGAAGAAAGAGAACTTAGAGGCTCCAATTACGTTAGAAGAAGTGATTAAGCTACTACCCACTAATAAAGCCCCAGGGGCGGATGGACTCCCAAGTGAATTTTACAAAACATATAGGTCAGTATTGCTCTCTCCGATGCTAGCAATGTTAAACGAGGCGTTTGACCAGGGCACATTGCTGGAGTCCCTTAGAGAAGCGATCATCATCCGCTCCTTAAACCCAATAAACCAAGCACAGACTGCGGATCATATATACCACTATCAATTCTCAACCAAGATAGTAAGATACTTACAGCAGTGATGACCAGTAGGTTAAGGCCAGCTATAAATAAACTCATACATCTTGACCAGACGGGGTATGTTCCGCGCAGGAGTATATCTGACAACCTTAGGAGGCTCCATCATGTTATAGAGCAGACAGAGGGGAGTTCCCAAGAGGTAGCAATAATCTGAATGGAGGCAGTGAAAGCCTTCGACTCAGTCAAATGGCCTTGGTTGATGGCTGCTTTGGGGGAATATGGTATTGGGTCCGCATATTTGAAGTGGGTCTAGCTGTTATATAGCCAACTGCTGGCTCGAGTCAGAGCGGGAACGACCATCTCGAAACAGTGGAAACTTAGTAGAGCCACTAGACAGGGATGCCCATGGTCCCTGATGCTTTTTATTTTAGCACTTGAACCCCTGGCGATATACTTGAGGCAGCAATATGGAGAAGTGGGGATTAGTACGAAGGGAGGGCAACATCTGATATCGATGTACGGAGGTAATATATTGCTGTAACTGAAAAATCCTGAGGAAAACCTAAAGTATATTTTGGAGGTCATGGAGCGATACGCGATGCTGTCAGGCATAACAGTTAACCCCAAAAAATCTAGCATATTCCCCCTCGGTAGATATATGGGAGTGTCACAATATAAACTGCCAGTATTACAGATAAAGTGGGAAACTGAGACGTTCAGATACTTGGGGATAGATGTATACAACAAGGTTGAAGTTGAACATAAACAAAACACAAAGAAGGCGGTGTCTAAAATTGAAAATAGCATGATATTTTGGGCCAAGCTCCCCTTGACTACGATGGGTAGAGTGGCACTGTTAAAGATGGTGGTACTGCCCAGGATCCTACACTATTTTGCAAACATACCATACATGATACCCAAACGATTCTTTGCTAAAGTTCAGGGTATATGTAGAGGGTTCATATGGCAGAACTCCAGGAATAGAATAGCATTATGGAAGCTACAGAACCCATATGAACACGGGGGCATTAGATCGCCCAATTTTGAGATGTACTATCTGGCTAGCCAACTCCAATACGTAGCAAGGTGGTTATCAGAGGATCCCACCCCAGAGTCTAAACTGTTAAAAACTGACTGTACTCCTTATTTTCTGACTGAATGGATATGGCTGCCGATATCGCAGCGGGAAGAAGGGAAAAGACTGCTGGATCTGGGGTGGAAAATGTGGCAAAGAGCCTGCTATGTAATAGAGAACCCGCTCCCGTGCTCCCCACAGGTGCCGCTAGTGGCACTGAACGGGATGGATGAGCAAATGAGGATTATGAGAAGGAAATGGGAACCGAACGGCATAACAAACCTCGTGATGTGTGGCAAGACGGGGAGGTGGTAGAGTTTGATACACTGGTAGAAGACACAGGATTACACTGAGGACAATACATTACATACGCTAGGTTGGTGAAGATCATAAAAGGTACGTGGTCAGAGACAGAGTTGACCTGTCAGCCTGACATGGCCATAGAAACATTTTATGACGTGTCATATGGAGGCCACGAGGTCTTCCGAATATGCGAACTGTTGATGTCCAAGGTAGGGAAGCAGGTGATCCAGACGAGACGAGATTGGAAGGAGGAGGCTGGGGAAGCAATGGGAGACGGGTTGTGGGTAAGGGTAAAGGGATACCATAAGAAAGTATGAAGAAACATGAGATTGCAACAAATTCAGTTATATGTTACCCACAGAGCATATATGACGCCAAATTTAGAAATGCGGGAACACAGATATGTCCAAAATGTGGGGAGGTGAATGCAGGAATGGTGCATATGTTTTGGGCATGCCCGGAATTAAGGAGATTCTGGGGGGAGGTGGTCCGCCTCATGGCCAGGAAGGAGATAAGTCTGGATGTGGACTCCCTGTGGGCGATCATTTTGGGGGGGGGTTCCCCAGGCCATGTAAATGGAAACCCGTGAGTAAATTCAAAGACCTGGCGTACATACTGGCTAAACACAGGATAGCAATGAGTTGGAAAGCAAGTAGTAGACCGAAAGTAGAAGCCTGGTGGCACGATCTTCAGAAATGGGCAGATGCAGAAACAGTGGTATGGAATGAAGCTGTAAACAGAGGGGGGGAGAAGAAGTGGACACGTTGATAGCCTGGAAGCAAATAGTAGCTGCACTGTCGGGGTTGGAACGGGCAAGCCAGGAGGAAGACAGCTCTTCAAGGGTAGAGGAGGGAGGGATGCCCAGAGAAGTTGTCGTAAAAGGCTGAGGCATGAGGTAGGCTCGAAGAGGGAGGGGGGAGGAAACAACATGAAACTGTACATGAGAATCGAAATGCATATTTGCTGTTACATGGTATGGTCATTGAGTTGATACTAATAAAAATTGTTTAAAGATTGCATAAAAACAGGAAGTCATCACAAATGATTTAAAGAAATGGCTTTTACTCATGATCCAATAATATTACTCGTAAAGAAGGTCTGATATCGAGGGCATATCAAGGGACATTGTACCATGTCATCATCATGATCCAACTTGAAAGTGCATTTGTGCGAGCCATTCAGCCAGCGTCTTCACTTGTTAAGAGGGAGTTGGTTCAATCGGACTATTAACAACAACCTCCCGCTGGCAGGGGATTTTAGCCTGCAAATTATACCGGGGCCTCGATGTATACACCTTCAAGTATGTGTATGTTTATAGCGAGGGTAAACACTCAATGATTTGCATGTCTATTTGCCCTTTTACTAACTCCGGCTTTAACAGCTGATTTCACATGGTTTAAGGAGTGTAGGATGGTGTGTTCCCTACTGGTCCCAGCAAAATCATGTCAGAGACTATAACCTCCTTTGTACCAAATATGTTTCTGTACTCAGACCTCCAACTCTAAAAACCGTGCTGTTATATTGGAGTTAGCTGAAAAGCCCAATTGTAGTTTTAGAAACTAGATTAGGTGTCTTGACAAAGCTAAGGATTCTATGCTCTGTAACCCTAGCTCGATTCACATGGCACTGCTTGGAGTGCCACCTGGAAGACCTAGCAATTGATGGAGATGTGTTCTGAAATAGGTCCAGGGACTTGCAGTTACTAAAACCTACACACACAATAGGCACCACGAGCATGGGCCTGTTTACAAGTTTTCACCAACTGGCTGCTAGTGCACCAGTTAGAGAGATGGAGGGCACGGCAACCCATGGTTCCTGGTGCTCTTAACACTGTTAACACTCGAACCAAGGAACCCGGCAACCGCAGCCTACCCAGCAAACCAAATGAACCAAAGAATGGCTAACTACCTACTGTCAAGAAAGGAGGATATTAAATCCCTCTTTATCCCCAGAGGTCCAACAGAACAACCAACAGCGGCACCATATACACAAGTGGAAACACTGCGGTGCAAATTTATCAGACTAGAAAGACTCTGCATAAGGGAAATTAGTAAGTTTTGGGAGAAATTTACCCTGGAAACATATCTTGAACAAGATAAAATACCCTGAGGACTAAGAATAATCATCTTTCCTGACTTTAGGAATCCTGAGGATGCTGACTTAGCAGGCCTATGGGAAGAGAATCTGATGAATGGTTCAAAAATCATGCTCGAGCTATTGATAGAGCACGCTGATAGAGAGCACAAGAGGATCACTATAGACATTGACACACTAAAGGAACAAATAAAAGCTGATAAAATACCAGCACTCACCAAGGACAAAAACTTCAAAATCATGTATGATATTTTGAAAAAACCATCAGGATGAAGTCAAGATTCGAAAATGCAGCAAATTTGCAAGAGATGACAAAGACTACAGAGAAAACAGGATCTTCACCTTTCAACCAAAATATGACGAACACTATAGACCATCCTCAAGGGAAAGTACTCCCAACAGCTCACCCCAGAGCTCTGACGTCGACAGTGAATCTGAAAGCACAGAACAGCCCTGAGCTAGCAATGAGGATAACACGACTAAGGAGGCACCCAACCAACAGGATGAACCTGGCGAATCTACGAAACCAGAAGCCGTTTCTGCAAGCGTCCAATGAGGATACGGTTTTTTAGACCAAATAAGGAAATACAGAAAGGGAAAGAAACCCGCCAATGCCAAACAGGTGAAGTTCAAGGAGCACCTAGAAACAAATACAGGAATTGCAAAACCAAATACAGAGGAAGCAGGGGCGGGATCAAAAAACTGCGCCGCCGAGAGAGAAGGCATCCTAAGACTAACAAGATCCAGGACACAATTGCAGCAACCAGGCCAGAGGAAATGAACCTGCTAATGAATTTGTCTGATGAAATATTATCTGGG
Organism: Ambystoma mexicanum; assembly: GCF_040938575.1. Taxonomy (NCBI): domain Eukaryota; kingdom Metazoa; phylum Chordata; class Amphibia; order Caudata; family Ambystomatidae; genus Ambystoma; species Ambystoma mexicanum. Next base: position 360,458,733 of record NC_090936.1, read on the forward strand.
ACCACCAGGGAACGCAGAGATGCAATGACGCATCTCCTCTCGTCTCCTCCGAAGGGTGCTGTTTTTGGGACTTGAGCCCCCCCAGAACCCCCCGGAGTAAGGTGCTGACCCCCACCGCAGCCTTCTAACATCGTGGGGCACCTGAATACCCCAACTCCGGTCTCCCAACGTGGCACCTTCGCTGCGCAGTGAGCCGCGAAGATCGAAGGGTGGGAGTGCCCCTCCTCCCCCAGCGCCACGGCTCCGCACGAAAACAACGGAGAGCCACGGATAGGGTGAGGCCTGCAACTCCATCGGGCAGCGTGGGGAGAGCAGCCCCCCCCAAAACCTGATCGCAGCGGCACCCCGTACCTCACAGAGCCCAGGCAGGGCAACGCGACACTTTGGACGACTTCCCGCCACTGGGGCCCCACCCCGGAGCGGCGCTTCGGGCGCGGAGGCCTGCGCTGCGGCCTAGGGCCCCAGCACTCAGTGGACTCGGCCGAGGAGGGCCCGTTGGAGAGCTGATTCGCCCCCTCGACCCCTCCATCGGAGTCCGGCAAGAACGGAACCCCCCACCGGCGAATTGGAAGAGCGAGCAGCCCACCCATCCCTCCCCCGCTTTGGGCCCTCCCTTGACCTGGCAGTGGATCGTGTGTCGTGCCGAGGGAACATCGGAGCCCCCATGAGGTGAGAGGCTGCCCTAAAGCGCTGCATCATATCGGGGGCGAAGAGGGCCGGCCATTAACCTATAACCGGAGAATAGGCCTAAATAACCCCCCTCCCTAACAGTGGGCGCGGGGCCTGGACGACGAGCAGGCAGGACCTCTTCGGAGGCGTATTGTGGCCCGGCAGCGGTGCCCATTGGACTTGGGGCTCCTAGGGGTGGACCCCGCGGGGAGGAGAGGAGCCAGGGAAGGCCTATGAACTGGAAAGAGTCACTGCAGAAATTCCGGCATTTTAACCCTGGCTCCCCGACTCGCCCCGTGATGGCGGCCTCGACACATCAGGAACTAACAGACACTAGCACGGTCACCAAGGGCATGGCCTCCCTCTTCGAGGAGATCAGAGGCTTCAGGGTGGATATAACGCTACGTCTGGACACTTTGGACAAAAAAGTGGACAATATAGATGACAGTGTTCAGGCGCTAGAAAATAACTCTGCCTCGAATGACATTTTTGAGATGCAATTTGACATGCGCCTGGCGGAGCTCGAGAGGAGGGAAGATAAATGCTCCCTAAAGCTTGACGATTTGGAGAACAGGGAACGCCGCTGTAACCTGCGCTTTTTAGGCTTCCCAGAACTTGAGGGCGAACCTCAAGCTGACATTATAAAAGCTGTTAACGCGGTGGTGCGATCACTCTTTGAAGCGGCTAACACGAACGAACCGTCTATTGACAGAGCCCATAGAGCAGGAGCAGCAAACAGGGGCCCCAGATCCATTTGAGTACGATTCCACTACTTTGCGGAGAAAAGCAAAATTCTTGAACTGGCCCGCAAGAAAGGCCCGGTGGACTGGGAGGGGGCCCAGATCTCGGTGTACCAGGATCTCTCTGCCTTCACCCTGGCGAGACGTCGGCTCTGCTCCCCGCTGACGAAAATGCTTCAGACCAAGGGGGTCCGATATAGGTGGGGATACCCTTTCTCACTTTCATTTGAGCTAGACGGCTACAAGTACGCCCCGGTCACGGAGGACGATATTCGCAGGGTGTCGGGGGAACTCCTGGATGATCCAAACATGGAATTGGGCGAGCGAGAACGAGAGACCCCCAGCTGGCCCCAGACGGACAAGGGCCCCACAGGAAAGGCGTAAAGTCCGAGGCCACAGGAAATTCAGAAGAGTGGCTCTGGCATCCCCGGAGCAGCCCAACAATTGATGAGCCCCAGGGAGCCCGACAAACAAGAGTGTACTTGATTCTGTGAGTGGGGAGGTGACGCATCTGTTCATGGATGGATAAGGACTAGGGGCTGGGGGGGCTCGAGTTGTTGTTTTTGAAGAGTTTGGGTACCCGGAGGGGGGAGACAATGGTGGCCTGGCTGGCGACTGGATGAAGCCGCTAATCAACCAGGCGTTCAGGGGGGAGGTGGGAAGGGGGAGGGAAAAGTTGGGGCTCATTTATTGGGGATTTTGTTGGGTCATGCCAGGTTTTCAGGTCCACTTTGCATTTATAGAAGTGTTTCTGGGCACCAGCAGGGTGCGGAAGTTCTGCGGGAGCATTGTCATTTTGCGCTCCTCGGAGGGAGCCATGAGCTTTTATCATCGTTTTGATGGATGATCTGCTTCAATTCTTGACAGTGAGGTCGTTGAATGTACGTGGGCTTAACTCACCTACAAAGAGGTCGCTGGTAGTGAGAGAATTTTCAAGGCTCTGCCTTCATTTCCTGTTTGTACAAGAAACTCACTGGGTGCGGGGCAAGGAACCCAAGCTAAGGGCCAAGAACATCGATCAGGTGTATGTGGCGTCCTTCCGGGCTAAAAAACGCGGAGTGGCCCTCCTGGTTTCTCCCGGGGCCCACTTTGTGGCCAAAGCTCAGAAGTCAGACCTGGAAGGACGATATATTATGGTCAAGGGGGAGGTGAGGGGCCGGCTGTTCACCTTGGTTTGTATTTATGCTCCAAACGAGGCCCAGGATCTCTTTTGGGAAGGGATGAAAGAGAAAATTATGGCTTTCTCCGAGGGCACCTATTGGTAGGTGGGGACTTCAACATGGTTCTTTGCCCCGAGAGGGATAGGAAGTCAGTAAACCCATGTCCAAACTCGCGTTACCACAAAAAGTTGGCGGATGTTTTCCAAGAAGTCAACGGAGAACTGGGCCTGAGTGATACGCAACCCTTTAAGCAAGGCCGAGACCCCAACTTCACCTTCTACTCAAAGCCTCATGACACATTCTCCCGTATCTACTACATTCTGGTTGACGCCACGCTCCGGGGTGAGGTTGCGGACTCGGGGGTGGAGATTGTCCCTTGGTCTGATCACGATTTGGTTAGAGTAAAATTGGGCATTCCCCCAGCCCCCGCATCCGGATCCCTGTGGAGGTGTAGCGACCTCCTCCTGCACGATAAGGAAGTACGCCAAACCCTTTTAGAAGCCATAAAAGATTACTTTTCTACCAATGACAATGGGGAGGTTGGTGTCATGGGTGTCTGGGAGGCATTCAAGGCAACTATTAGAGGTGTCCTTGTAGAAATAGGCTCGAGAAAAAAGAGGGAGAGGGGCCACGAGGAGGAGCTATTGAGGGAAAAGATAGAAGCTATCCAACCGGGGGGGAAACTGAAAACGCAGATGTTCCCCGGACAATGGGAAGAGCTACAAAGATTGCATTCTGGGCTGGCGGACCTCCAGGTGGGACAAACGGAAAGGAAGCTGTCCTTCTTGAAACAGAAATACATGGAAAAGGGGGAAAAAGCGGATAAGATACTAGCCTGGAGGCTCCGCGAGCTCAGAAATAGTAGGAGGGTGAACTCCATTCGCACCCCGCAAGGGGACTCGACTGTGAGAGACAGGAAGATAGCTGAGCAATTCAGACAATATTACGAACAGCTGTATTGCTCGGAGTATGCAGGGGACGGGACCGAAATAGATGACTTCATCGACTCCCTCCCGATCCCAGGCCTCTCTCCCGACAAGGCAGAAACACTAGAACTCCCCCTAACCCCACAAGAAATAATAGACACCATATCCTCTTTAAAGAGTGGTACAGCCCCAGGGGATGATGGGTTCACTGTTAAGTTTTACAAGACTTATCGGTCTACGTTGGCCCCCTTCATGGCCAGGATGTTCAACTCGGCACTGGAACTGGGCTCCCTTCCAACCACGATGATGTCCGCCTTGATAGTAGTGCTCCCCAAAGAAGGGAAGGACCCCTCTCGGTGCCAATCATACTGCCCTATATCCCTCCTCAACGCCGACGTAAAGATATTGGCCAAACTTTTAGCAGACAGACTGGCGAGACTCCTCCCTTCCCTAGTACACGGAGATCAAGTGGGCTTTATCCCGGGTCGTCAGGGATCCGATAACATACGGAAGACCCTGGATCTCATGCATGAGGCTTCTAGGCAGAGGGGGAGGGTTATCTCCTCTCACTAGACTCGGAAAAGGCCTTCGACCGTGTCGAGTCGCCTTATATGGGTAGAGTCCTCCATAAAATGGGTCTGGGAGACAACTTCTGTGGTTGGGTTTCAGCCCTTTACAACGGCCCATCGGCAAGAGTCCTGGTCAATGGTGGCACTTCAGACCCGTTGGCCCCGTCTAGAGGCACCCGTCAAGGCTGTCCCTTGTCTCCCCTTCTCTACGCCTTTGCAATGGAGCCCCTGGCTATAGCGATCAGAACTGACCAGCAAATCACAGGGATTAGATGTGACAATTGCGACTTTAAACTCTCCCGGTTTGCAGACAACATCCTGGGATACCTGACTAACCTTCAGGACTCTCTGCCCCAATTATTTGGACTTATAGACTACTATGGCACATTTTCGGGGCTTAAGGTGAACACGTCCAAGTCTAGCATTATGCCCATGGGACCATGACATCGGGGGTAACTCCGAAATCCTGGGAGTAAGAATAGAACAGACTTCCACCAGGTATTTGGGCACCACCATTCCCAGGGATCTGTCATAACTTTATCAATGTAACTTCCGGGGATCTTGGCCAAGATTAGCAGTGATCTCAAACGATGGGCACCTCTCACAATCTCATGGTTTGGGCGTATGGTCACTGTTAAAATGAATATCCTGCCCCGCTTACTCTACCTCTTCGCGGCCCTCTCCGTGGTGATCCCGGAGGCCTTTTTTGAGGCACTGCAGTCCCGAGTCCTTCAGTTCATCTGGGCCGGCAAAAGAGCAAGGGTCAAATTCTCTACCTTAACTCGCCCCAAGTCTCATGGTGGATTTGGCCTCCCGGACTTTAGACTTTATTACAAAGCAGCTCAACTCCGGGTGATGTTGGAGCATATGAGGGACGACCTGGTGACATACTGGACTGATGTCCACACCCACCCGAAAAGTGTCAGGGACCTGCTATGGGCCCCTCCTAAGGCCCCCCCCACCTCAGAGCGCACCCAACCTTAGCGGCCCTCTGGGCAGTCTGGAAGCCGAATAAAGACAACAAGCTGCTGTCATCCTGGCCGTCTCCTTTAACATCGCTGTGGGGTCCCCCCATTGACCTAGACACTGAGGGCTTTAGAGACACACAGGCATGGTTGGACTCGGGCCTGGAGAGGGCTTCTCAACTCTCTCGGGAGGAGGGTTTCATAGAATATGGATAGCTGACTGAGGCACTGGGCGACAACCCGCCCTCAGTCTTTGAATATTTGCGCCTGAAAGGGATCCTGACCCACCCTCGGTGGGCCGCCGACATCAAACGCCCCCTCACGCCTTTTGAATCTGTCCTAGCTAAAAGCACCTCCCTATCTAAGTTTTATGGCACATTGATAACTGCTAATCTGGAGGGTAGGCAACCCTTCAAACGAATTTGGGAAGTAAGGCTGGGCATGACGCTGGATGACCACACATGGTCGGCAATCTTAAAAGCTATATTCACGGGTTCACTGTACACCGCTGCCTTGGAACATAGCTTTAAGATACTCCACTCATGGCATCGCCCTCCAGCCACCCTGTCCAGGATGTTTAAAGAGGTGTCTCCCTTTTGCCCTAGGACATGTCAACAACGGGGCACTTGGTTTCGCATGTGGTGGGGATGCCCGGTCATTCAGGTGTACTGGTCTGAACTGCTCAGCTGGATCAAGGACATAGAAGGGTACTCCCCAACCTTACAGCCACTGGAAATCCTCCTGGGTACTCGTATGCCGGAGACAGAACAGTCCGCATTCCCAAGGGTCATTAAGGCCATGTTGAGGGCAGGGAGGCTAGGATTAGCTCAAAAATGGAAAAATACCGTAGCTCCATCCAAGAAAGAATGGCTTTGTAAACTTAGGTCGATCTTCACCTATGAAAAACTCTCTGCGATAACAAATGACTCCATGTCGGATTTTATACAGGAATGGACCGCAGTGCTTCTTAACGACGACTGCATCTCTATGCGTCTGTAAAGTACGTCCTTCAATGCCCCCATTTCACATGTCCCTCCACCAACCACAGGGACCCAGCTTGGGCCCCTTACTAGCTGTGAACTGATCTGACCCCACTATGTCAAATTGAATGTCTAATAACTTACTGATTTCTGAATGCTCTCTCTGCAGCTTCTATAACCCGCGACACCTCTGGACTTGGTATGTTCAAAAAAAGTTGGGGGGAGGGAGGGCAGGGGGGAGTTGGATTTAAAAAAAAAAAATCAAAAATGTAAACTGCCATCTATGCTTGTTCAATGTATTGCTGACAGGGATTGCCCGCGCACCCTACCCTATATGTATGATGTCAATAAAAACAAAGTAAAAAAAAAATATATATTATCCAAAGCAGAGATAACCATGCTCAACAGGGGACTATCCTTTGCTCCTACAAACCGGTTAAATTTTACGGATGTGCATGTGGACCTTTTCAAGTTAACTAGAAAGCTCAAACTGAAAAAATTCTACGCAACTAAGGTGGGATGAAAACCAAATCTAAACCCAAACCACTAATTAGTGACATAACCATGGACACACTGGACCAGACACACTTGCTAGTCAATCTGACCTGCACAGAGGAAGAAGAGGAACTAACCAAAAAAGCAGTGATGAATAATCTGGACATTGAGGAGTGTAACATTAAAATCAAAGAACCCAAGAGGAAATCAACCTTCACACCTAATCTCCAAGGGTATAATGCGATTGAGATCTTCTCCAAAGCAGTGACTAGAGACCTGAACCCAATGGAAGACAAGATGCTTAAAGCAAAACCAAGAAGGAAAACTACCCTGAAAAGCCAGGAAATTCATGCAATGAACAAACTATGCATGAACTCCGACCTGATCATCAAGGAGGCGGACAAAGGGGGAAACATTGTTGTCATGAATAGGAAGGATTACATGACGATGGCCCAAACCCACCTAGAAACACCAGGGTGCTACCAAGTCTTACCCAGCAATCCCATCAACAATATAAAGGAGCAGTCCATTCAAACTATCTATTGGTTACCCTTGATGTCAAGGCACTCTATACAGCAATTGAACACCAGCATGCGTTGGAAGCAATTGACTATGCATTTGCACAAATCTCTGCATCCCACTACCAACACCTTACCATGGTCAAGGAAATTCTTAGCAAATAGCTTCTTTTTGTTCAATGGAACATACTATAAACAGAAGAAAGGCATCGCCATGAGTGCGATCTATGCATCCGCTGTTGCAAATCTGTTCATGCACAAATACGAACAGATTCACGCTTTCAGGGAAGAAAGATACAAGAAATGCATCCTCAAATGGCATCAATTTATAGATGATATCCTACTAATTTGGACTGGTGGGAAAGAACTTTTGGAAGAGTACAAGGTTTACCTGAACTGTAACAACTTTGGAATAGAGCTGATTGGGACAGAGAATGACCACACCATTCATTTTCTAGATATCAGGATCACCGCCACAAGCACTGGACTTGAAACCAGAACCTTCAGAAAAACTACAGAGGTCAACTCAGTCCTCTACTCTACCAGCTGCCACAAAAGGAATGTGATTGAGAACATACCAAAAGGAGAAATAATAAGAGCAAGAACAAACTGCAGCACATACGATTCCTACAAGGAAGAGTGTGAACTACTCCGCAAGAGATTCACCCAAAGAGGATACAAGCCATCCAACATTTCACCGGCCATTGATCAAGTATCAACGATCCCCAGGAGTGAACTATTACAGGCAAAACAAAAAGGGAACACCACAGAACAGATGAATGACATCCAATTTATAACTAAGTACAATAAGGATAGCTCACAGATCCAGAAGATACTCACTAGACATTGGCATATTCTAAGAATAGATCAAGATATAAAGGATTGGATATCAGAGAAACCCAAGATCACCTACTGCCGAGCACCAACACTCATGAGCATGCTCAGTCCCTCATTTATGGAACCCCAGGTAGGACCAGGGGAGAACTGGCTGACCCAACATACTGGGTCTGGATTCCATAAATGCGGTACCTGCACAATGTGCCCTCACGCCACCACAACCAATAGAGTGCACTTTGATAATCTTTATGTAAAAGAGATTGAACAATTCATCAACTGTCGCACTAAATTTGTTATCTATGTAATTATATGCATATGTGGACTGAAATATATAGGCAGTACGATACGGGAACTAAGGACAAGAATAAGGGAACAACTACATTCCCTGAAAACCACAGAAGCAAGATAATCACTGGCTACCCACTGGCAAGAGAAACATTAAATGGACAACCAGAAAGATATCAGATTTGTTGGTCTTAAGACTATCAAGCTCAACTCGAGAGGAGGAAACCGAGCCCTGAGACTTAGGCAAAATGAAGCAAGACCCATCTGCAGAACGAGGAATACGGAGCTCGGTCTGAATACCGAGCATGAACTCAATGTTTTCTTATAAAATATATCTGTTATCTGATTTAACCTCACTATACCACCAGAGCGAAACTAGTAACACAGACATTGGTCTGAAAATTGGGCAACAACTCCCATGACCTTCACCACCTGACAATCCTAAATGGACCACTTCCTGGACGAACCAGTTCAATCTTGCAAACTGACACCCAGACGCCAGCCTGACACCATGTAAACAGGTTCATGAATATTGGGCACTATTTCCCATGACCTCCACTGCCTGACAATCCTAAATGGACCACTTCCTGGACAAACCAGTTAATCTTAGCAACTGACACCGAGACGCCAGCTTGGCCAAATGGGACTACATTGACCTTTTCTGCAGGGATCTCCATCCCCACCCTAGAGCTCAGTATACAATCCATTACAGGATCATCCACTAGTACCAAGACTCGACTGACCCTTGCATTTTACAGTGCATATACGTTCATTCATAATAAACCAGTAATACATGCCCGCATCACTTCACTTTAAACTATAATGCATTTAAATCACTGGCACAATGCTGCCAGACCCCACCATGCAGCCACACTGGCCCTCTCGCACAGGAATCCCCTGCCAGCCACCAGGCTACACTAGTCCCCCTGCACCTAGCACACAATGCGCCACAGCCGCACTCAGCGCTCTGTACAACCAATCGGAAGCCACAGCTTAATAACCAATAGGAATGCCGGTCTCGGACCAATAGACACCCCACTTACAACCCATATAATGGCAAGGGTTTACTCTCCACAAAAGTAGCTGAACCCGGAGGCAGAATGAATCAACACGAGAGGTAAGAGCTCTAGAAGCGCACGCACGGCACTTTTTGCCAAATCTAGCTTCACCTCTATGTAAACTAACGTAGTCAACACCTATTTTGGGACTTTGTTGTCACTGACCACCACGGGGAACTTCGTCACGCCACAGTGGCACTCTTTTAATCAACGAAGAGGCATTGGGTAGGCAGGGACCTAGACACCCCTGGCACCTCCCTCCATGAACCAGACCGAATGCAAACGCACACCAGTGCAGCCTCCTGCACAAATTCAACCTGAACGTCCGTGCCAACTGCTAACAGCACCTGGGACCCTTCCTACACTTGCCACTTCCTGGGGCACTTGGCAAGTAGGGGCACCATGCACCATAGCACAGGAATGGAACACTCACCCCAACGTCGTATGTATACCACGGCCAATCCACAACTAATAGGAGAGTCACTGTCAAAAACGCTATACGCCAATCAACCAATGTAGGCACAAAGCAGCGCACCAATGTTCGGAACACACAGGGGTATAGACCAACCGGGCAAGCTGCCAGATGCCCACCATCACCAAATAGGTCAGCTTAAGTATATTATATACACGATCCTCACGTTAAGCACTAAGGCACTTCCCACGGCAGCTGCCCAAGGCGAGTGAGGGAAGAGTCCCAAGGCACCAGTGCCCTTATACCATTTACCTTGCCAACCGAACCTCAATTGGGCACATCACCACCGTCGGAAGCGCACAATGGTAACATCTGATACTAGAAATAAACTGAAACACGGAATCATGTCTTCCCAATGTGGCCATCAGTTCAGTCAATGGGCAGGAACTATTTACAATAGTGTACAACATTTCCTTTCCTTAGGTATTGACCTCTAATAACCGTGCAATTGGGCGGACCGAGCACTTGCCAACCAAATTACCCAGTAACGAACTGACCTTCCCACAACAAGCAGGACCCAAGACAATCCCACCTTATTACCTACCAGTTGAGACCTAATACTACTAACTTAAGCATTACCTAATACTCCAAACCACTTAGGACCATGTCCAACCAAACTTATGGAAATCTTTTCTTTTCTCTCCTTAAACTTGTACTAAATACTATATATTGAAAATTGTCTTTTGTTGTAAAATGTATGAACTATTCTGCAAATTATTATGAAAATGTATATACACCAATATCACTGGGAATCACCCACACATAATGTGTCCACAACACAAATGTGACACGATATCAACACAATCACAAATGGTGAATGCCCGAACTGGGAACTATATTGTCACCAAATATATATCCAATCCTTATGTATTACAAATAATAAATGGTAGCCTAGAAAAAGACCTGTTAGGTCGAAACATGTGTCAGCACCACCTGTTATGTCATCAATTGATGAATTCGAGAAAATAAAAGATTGGAAGAAATGAAAATCACAAACCTTGTGGAATTGCATGATTCAGGTGCCGAGAAGGCAATGGGGTAAATCCCAGCATAAGAAACCGCACACGTGCCGAATGAGTGAAAACGACAACAATTCTCTACATTTCACTACCATATAAAAACTTCCAAACATGTATCAATTCTTTGTGCCCCATACAGATAGTAAAACCCAAGAATCCCTTTCAATCTGTGAGCTGCATCTCTGCCTGGAGCTTCATGTGTTTAGACCAGGAGCCATTCCTGCGGAACAAAAGTCCAAAATACGGATAAGAATTGACCACTTCAATTCTTTCACATTTTAGATACCACTTGTATGGTTCCCCTGTTTTCCCCAAAACATTATTTTAGTTTTCTTTTGTTTAAGTTTTGCATTACCAGATAATCCTTGACATATCTAAGCCCTTGACAGAGACCGTCGGGAATTAACTGACAGTAACGCCTGCATACCATAGGGCACTATAATATATATTTCTCAGTGTTGGGGGGGGATACTTTCGTTCATGACCTACTAGGGTCAACATCAGACATAAATACGAGGAGCAAGTGGACAGTCCAGTTTAACACCCATCTTGGTGGGTTAATATAGAGTATTAAAACCCACCCGTGTATGTCTTACTGACACCACTGTGTCTACATAACAAATGTGAACTATCTTTAACTGCATAACAAGCTTTACCTGGCATCACAAGATCATATAACTGTGAAATGTGAAAACATTCGTTTTTTTTATGGCACCTTGGAGAAATGTGCACAGTACTCAAAAGGGCTGGTATGACTTTAAAGGTAGAAAAGTATGACTTCTGTGAAGTGGAGTTGAAATTTGTCACATTTTTTCCGGCAATGGAATGGAAACGGACCCGGAAATTGTTGCAAATACCTCATAAAAACATGCTCCTTCCAACATGAGTGATGTTCATGTTTTCCGTGGCATGGCCAACCACTGTCGTCCATATACAAAAGAATTTGCCACCACCAGTCCCCCTCTGCACGAGCTAACAAAACAAGAAAAACTTTTCCTCCGGTTGAATAAAAGTGTGGGTGCAATTCAGAAGATCAAACTAGACACGGAATCGTCAGAACACGCTTTTTTTTTTTTAATCCTTCATTGTTCACAGAGCCAACCATGAATGCCACTCTGGTCAGACTTAGTGTCATACTGGCTGAGCACGAGCCTGTAAGAGATACTACAAGGCAAAGTTTCATATGCTATGTCGAGGGGGCCTACTCTCAGTCTGAAATCAAGGGCCTTGGTTTTGGGTGGGCAGGCAAGCATTTTAATGTTTATATTCGGAATCTCATTTACCATTGTAACAGACCACCAGGCTTTGACTTCCATTTAAGGAAATACCAGATGCCAAAACGCCCCCCAAGAAAGGACATGTAGGGTTTCAGGCTACAAGAATGTAGCCGATATGCCAGGAATGGAGTTCAATCTGTCCACATTCGTGTTAAGACGTCAGATTCCAACAGACAAAGGCAGGAGTCACCAACTTTTCATGGCAGCCATTCCTTCTGCTACATTATCAGTAATACACCTGGACAGGCCTACAAAGTCAGAATTGACTACTATGCAAATGAAAAAAGTTGCCATTGGCATTAATAAGAACAGCTGATAGTTTACTCCCAAAAGGTACCAATCAGACTGATGTGATTGTGTTAAAGCAAGTGCAGAGTGAAATGGTGCTGTCTGTAAAAGGTATCCTTTTCCCAGGATCATGTATGATCATACATAAAGCATTGCAACAACGCATTATAGACACTGTACATGAAGAACATTAAAGTGTAGTGGCCACACTGGAGGTTTCCTTCACTGCAGAGAATGGTTGTGCAAACTAGGTGTGTGTCACAGTGCCAATGTAACTGTCACAGTGCCACTGTAACAGCAAACCTTGGAAACCTGAGCCACTTCTGACGACAGAACTACCCAAAGCAGTATGGGGAAATGTGTCAACGCACATCGTTGGCCCCTTAAATTATAACACATATCCGTTTGTGCTCAAGAATGAGTATTCACAATTCCCCCTGAAAACAGTGATGGAGTTCACGTTGACAGCCGCGGTCGTTCCCATACTGGATGGTCTTTTCTCGGCTTGGGATATCTCCATCATTCTAAATACAGACAGGCAATGGTCCCACGTTCAATGACACAACTTTAGGCGGATCATGCACAAAGAAATAAGTCCATTATGACCAGAGGCTAATGACATGGTGAAAGAAATCACAAGCACTCAGAAGAAAACTGTAAAAAAAAACGGTGCGTTCAGTGGAATCTCCCTCATTCAGGCATGATCTCATTCCTCCTCACAGTACCGCAGGAAATGTCCAAGTGTGCCCAGGATGGCAAGAAAGCCACATTCTATCATGCCAAAGCTGCCTGCGTCCAGTCCTTCTGGGCATGGCAAACTGAACAACCAGAAAAACAAACATACAATAAATCCTATGCTGACCAGAGGCTTCATGCAAAACCATCCAAATTGTGTATGGGTGATTTAGGATTGGCTTGCCACTTTGACTCTACTGCAATGACTGTAATTAAAGTTAAAGGGTCAATTTTAACTAGAGGAACCACTGTTAGAACCATTATGACGAATGACTCCCACTTCACAAGGTCATAGGGGTTTGGGAAGAAGACCCATCTGGCCCATCCAAGGAGGACCTAGCTGGTTGTAATATGGAGGCTTCAAAGAGTTGTTGTCTGAGAGCAGACCAAGAAGTGTTCAATGTTGACCAATGAGAATGATAGAGAAATATAAAAATCATGGTTATGAAGCTGAGGCCCCCCTTCATAATAAGCAACAAGTGTTTTTTTCTACTGTCAAAACAGTGAAAGAGGTCATGCTCATTTAAGCCTTAAACTGTTGAGTGGACAAGAAGGCAGAACAGGTTAACATCATCAAGGGTGTAGTCTTCGGTGCTTGGTATGGGAAAGAGGTGTTGGAAGGGCTAAGGATTTTGGCGCCACCTGGAAAAGGACAGGAGGGTCTAATGCTTTACACATATAACAGAGACAGCAGCATATTCAGAGGCCACATGTTTGCATAATAAGGTACGCTCAGATCAACTTGTGTCTTTATGTAATCGCTGCATGCTGATCTCAGCATTGTTCCCACGTCTATAGCTATTATATTTAAGAAACGGGATCACATTATTCAGGGGAGAGTTTATTCAGAAGGTGACGGGTGCATATCAGACAACCCTTCACCCACCCATACAAGGGATCTGGGATTATCCCCTAGCCTTTGTCTATTTTTGGGTGGAGGGGCTATCAGGGCCATCTCGTCACATTTTGCAGGGATCCCATCATTTTACATTAATGCCATTGAAGAGAGGTATAACTGTAGTGGAGCGGTAATGAGAAAAGGAATGGGATAGTTCTTTGGTTAGCAGATGAGGAAAGGTAGCTGCTTTCAGTCATTCAGGTGACTATCATGAGGCAAAGAGTAGACATTCAGTAATTTACCTAGGAGTGGCAGTTTGTCATGCAGGATAGGAGTGAGAGAGAGAAAGAGAAAGAGAGAGAATGCGCGAGAGAGAGATAGGCTTTAGAAATCATATTACGAAGCCAATGGGTAAACCAGAAAGATGAATTGATGTTTCTCTGGCAGCTTCTCTGTGGGAAGAAAAGGAAGGAGTTGAGGATAGAACATCAACAAAGGGTGGATGTAGAGTTAAAAAAGCACTATGCCATGATGAGTGAAGTAAGAGGTGAATACTCCTAAAAAAACATCCTCTTATCCTACCTGCCGTGCCGGCTATCGCCCTATCTCAATCACCCCCTTCCTGGGGAAGCTGCTTGAGAAGCTGGCCTTGCCCCAACTTAACTCTCACACTGAACTTGTTGGAGGCCTCCACGACCATCAATCTGGATTCCGAGCATCCAGAGGCACGGAAAATACTCTTCTGAACACCCATGAAGACCTGCTCACATCTCTGGATTCCAACTCCCCAGCTGTCCTTATCCTTCTCGATCTCTCCTCTGCATTTGACCCAGTTAACCATTCCATCCTCATACAAAAGCTCCACAATACACTTGGTATCTCAGAAAGGGCACTGGCTTGGATGTCCTCTTTCCTTCTAGCCGCTCTTCCAAAGTCATCCTGGGACCCTTCTCCTCTCCTTCCATTTCCACCTCTGGTGTCCCTCTGGGCTCTATACTCTTCCCCTGGCTCTTTAACATCTACCTTCCACTTCTTATCTTCTATTTCTCCTCCAACTTCCAGTGCTACGCAGATGACACACAGCTGTTCTTCAGATTCCGTGCTGATCCTTTGCACCCTCCATCATCCCTGACTGCCTATCTGCCATCCATCCGTGGTGCGCCTCCAATGATCTCTGCCACAATGCCTGTAAAACTGAGATCCTTCCCATTGGGACCCCTGCTTCCTCCTCCTTCCCGTCACTCTGGCCTTCCTGCTTGGGCTCGCCCCTCCGCCTTCAACTGACGCCAGAAACCTTGGAGTCATCGTCTACTCCACTTTCCTTCCTCCCTCACATTCAGGACATTGGCAAGAAGTCCAACTATCAGCTCTTCCTTCTCAAAGAAATTCTGCCTTTTCTCACTTTCCCTCAGAGACTCAATTTGACTCAAGCTCTGGTTCTCTCTAGACTTGACTACTGTAACAGCCTCCTCCTGAATCTTCCTTCTCCTACTCTGTGACCCCTCCAGCTTATCCAGAATAGGGCAGTAAGTCCTATCCTTGGCCTTAAACCCAAGGATCGCATCTTTCCTGCACTAAAAAGTCTTCAATGGCTCCCGGTTGCTGCACGGATTAAACTGAAACCTCTCTGCATCATCCACAAGGTTGTCTGAGCCCGGGGACCTCACTCTCTTGAACTTTATCTCACTAAATACTCTCCCTCTAGACCACTTCGCTCCTTTGACACCAACTCTTTGTGTGAAAGCACTTTGCTAAACAGAGGGCAGGGGGCCGCCACTCTCCTCTGCGGGCTCCCTCCTCTGGAATAGCCTCCCCCTCCCCCTTGAGCAGGATTTTTTCAAATTCCGGAATCGCCTTAAGACTATCCTCTTTTCCTCCGCCTTCCCTCCTTCTCTCCTCTGCTAATCCCACAGTTGCTGAATCAGTGTTCTTGGTCCTTATGTATCTTGGGGCCTTAACCTCCCACACCAATTCCTCCCAGCTCCTGTCTGTCCACAGTACTTTGAATTTGCACACCCTCCGCTCTGGAGACTCACACTTACACCTCCTGCGGCCCAGGCTGCGTAGCACTCTGCATTTCTAGCACTTTTTCCATGGCTCACCCACGTGCTCGGACTCCCCAGCACTTACCCTCTCTTCTCCCTTCCTTCTGCACTTGCACGTTCTGAGTACTCACAAGGCATAGTAGGTTCGTCTCACTTCTTTGCCCCCCTCTGCTCTTAAATTTTGTGTTGTATTGTTGTAATGTATTTCCTACCCTTCCTTCCTTCCTGCCCTGTGGGCGCTTTGAAACAGTATATTCTTATTGTATACGCCCCTAATAAGCTAACAATAAATAAATAAACAATAAATAAATACTTGTGTCAGAATGTCAAGGCTTTTGTTGTGATCAGTTGCATCAAAGGCAGCAGAGAGGTCAGCGTGGATCAGGGTAGAAAGAGATGAATAGGATGGGTATATCTGATCAGGTTGAAATCATGAAATAAGTGGTTGTTGGAGGAGATGGTGTCTGCAAGTTGATTGAATATTATACTGTCAATAGTTTTGGATAAGGATGGGAAATGGGAGAATGTGCAGTAGATGGATTGGGAAAAAGGGGCATCAGTTAATTTATTGAGGATGGCGATATTCACAGAATTTTGAAAGCATGGAGTGAGGAGAGGATCAGTCCAAAGTGGATGGATAGGCTGGAAATGTGAGTAGGAGATGTGAGTTAGGGGCAAAATATCTTGTTTGCCATATGGCAATCAAAGCTTGGCTCTTACATCTCAAATTCATTTCTCCATCATCTTATATTGGATCAAGAGACCACTTTGGTGGTGTTGAACATGGATACTAGCCAATAAAACAAACATTTTAGCTAGACTGAATACAAATACTACAGGTAGCAGTGATGTTATATACATTAATCCCATCACAAGTACAAATGAACCAAAGTAGTATGTATGTCTGATCAACAGATATCATCTTGTTATGAAACGAAGGCCTTTGAATGCAAATATAAGGGTGCTTTTACTGAACTGGAACAATTTAAATCAATAAAGCACTAATACTATGATTTACTAAAGCACCCCTGTTGGCGTGTGCTGCAACAACTGGCCAATCTGTAAGCTATATGAACTGGTATAACTCGCAGATTGTAATATGATATGATAGGATAGTTTATTTATATGGCGCCTATATACAATGTGTTTCAAATCGCTTCAAGGCAAGGGAGCGAACAAGGGAAAATACAATGACATTCTTACAGGCCATGAACAGTAAGGATGTGAAATTAACTATCGTACTCGGCCTGCCGACATTTCAGATAGTGCAAGAGCTAAGACATAGATAAGGAAGGGAGGGGGAGAGTGGGAAGGAAATGGAATCAGACAGGCGACTACCGTACTAGGCCTGATGACATTTCTGGTAGAGCTGGAGAAAAACAAAAGGTGAGGGAGAGGGGTGCAGAAAGGTAGGGGAGGAACAAAACAAGCGACTATCATACTAGGCCTGACGACATTTAAGATAGTGCTGGACGGGGAGGAAAAAAAACAGTAAGGGGAGGGGGGAGGAGACAGGCGAGGTTGCTATCATACTAGGTCCAGGGATAATTCTGATAGAGTAAGTGCACAGAAGAAAGTAAGGGGAGGAGATAGGAAAATGGAGAAGGGAAAGGAGGAGAGAACAGAGAGTTAGCAGTCAAAAGAGTGGATAAGCAAGAGGGGAGAGTAAATAAAATTGCAGAAGTCAGTAGTAACACATAATGTTGCAAGCCAGGATACAAGATGAAGATGGGAACATCATGATTCAGGGCCACGATAAGTACAAGATGCAAAGGATGTCCAGCATGAGAGTTGAGAAAGGGTGACGTACTGGAATGAATGAAGTCCATAAAAGTCAAATCCTGCATTGGCCACAAGACGGTGATGGTGAAACCAGAATGGATCAGGACAGACTCCTGCAGAAGTAGGCTTGAGGGGAGTGAGGGAGGAGCAGGGTAGAAGAATAAAGCAAAACAGGCAACACCTGTGTGCGAGAATGGTGGGGGCACAAGGGAATATCACTGGGGGACCAGAGGGGGTGGGGATGGCCTATGGGGACAGAGGAGTAACACATGTTGGTGCATGCTTAACTGCTGTCTGAGCAGGGGGTCGGGCCCTGGGTGGTCCTGGTCCGAAGACGCCCTTGATCTAATATTTAAGAGCAGGAAGGAACACACCATAGAAATGCATACCAATCAGCTGTGGGCTCAGCTATTCACAGGAGTGCTGTTCGGAGAGCACGCCCACTGATTGCACTGTTTATCTCCTCACTGCTCTCATCTCATGGTCCGCACCTGAGAGATGAGTCCTGGGCACTTGAAAACCACTCCTCCACCCCCGATCCTCCTCCTTGTGTGTGAAGAAAATGGCAGAGGCAGATCCTGATGGATGTAAACATAGGAGGAGCTAAGGATGAGATTGTGGCGGAAAGTGACAATATAAGAGAAAGAAGGCACAATGTGACCTGTTCCCAACTGAATCAATGAAATTGGACAACCCATTTGATGTAAAATACTATGAAGGGAAGTGGGTTAGGTGTAACCCCGAAAGGAGTGTGCTGTTACGTGACCTGGCCGTTCGATGACCACACAAACTACTATGGGCACCTCAGAGGAATAACGAAGATATGGCAGTAAGTGCAAAAGGACTGTCATAAGGATGTGGTTGACAGGTCGACCAGAGGGGAGACTGAAGAGGGATGGGGAAGCCTACCACCCAAAGCCTCTCCTACTAAATTCATGACAAGGAAGAAAGCCAGAAAACACTGCAATCACCCATTCTATTTCAGATGAATTCCCAATGGACCCATGATTGACAAGTATGTCGATAGGTATCCTGGGGGAGGGAGTTGGGCCCTCCAAGTGTGGGCCTGTGAACCTTGGTGCATTCCAGAGCCTCACAAAGTTCCTGAGGAGGACGATGTCCCCCACATTCACAGGGTATTTAGATCCAGAGTCTTGTGCGCGCTGTTGCAGTTGCACTCTTCACCGTTTTCTGGGCCTGCCCGGTGTTGTTGTATCTGGCGAGAGATAAAAGATGCGGGACCCACCAAATAAGTAACATATTCATCTCTTGTCCTAACACATCTGCACTATTCTCACAATCCTTCTGTGCCCTTGTGGGAGAAGCCAGGGGAAGAGGCATGCGCTGTGCCGTCACCACTTCATGGAGCTTTCAATGGTGGTCAGACCCAGGCTTAATGCGCAATGCAAACAAGGCAAGAGGTAAACTGTGCAGCCAGTTCCTTTTGGTACTCTGCAGTATCTTAGCTATGCACTCTTTCAGGAGGCTGTTCGGGTGCTCACACACCCTGTTTGCTTGCGGGTAGTTCACACAGGCGAACTTATGTTGGATGCCCAACAATGCTGTGATGTGCTGAAACACTTTGAACCCCGGGATGTGGGGCCCTTTAAGATGATGTAGCAATACTTAGAGATGGATGGGGATGCAGAACTTACTCATACATCAATAATCAAACTGACTCAGGAAGCTGCCAAAACGTAGTACTGTTTTATTTGCAATTATCTAAAACAGGGATTTACAATGGACATTATCGGACATCGCACAGCACAATCTCAATGCATCACATAATAAACATTACTTTTATAGCAAAAATGTGCCATCATTGAAGTCACACTATGTGGCAAACTACAAAAACCTACTTAGGGATGTGATAGGCTTACAGGGAACATCTAAGTATATGTTCCATACTGACGGGGGTTGTGATTGGGTCTCTATTATCAGGTGAACAACTTAGCCCTCCTCTAGTGAAAGTCATCTTCATCATCACAAAATCCACGGCGATTCATTGGCTAATACAAACTTTAGAGCTTTCTGATACATGGCCCCCTACAATTGGTTGGCACACTTGTACCCTTCTAGAATATTCCAGTTGCTAGCAGCACACAAGCTGGTTACCCCAGGTGCTGGGAGGGTCACCCTGGTCATGCCTCCCCACCCAATTAGCCCAACATCTCTCATCACTCTAGCGGTCTGCCATTCAATTAAGGCTTTGAACTTGGCCTTGCAGAAGCTCTCTGTGCCTGAGAATAAAAGGGAGTATGGCATGGTCTTATCTTCTGGTTTTGGTGTAGCTCGACCCAAAGTCTATTTTCATCTGACCATGTGACTGGAAACCACATTTTCAAGCTCTTCATTGCATATAATACTTTTAAATGATGAACTCTTGACTCCTTCAGTATTTTTTCATCCCACCTCAAACAGAAGTTTGTTTCTTGCTCATGTTCATGAAGCTTCTTTGACAGACAACCAGGCTCACGGTGGCCTCGACTCTTGATGATGGGCCAGCCAGCCTTTCTTGAATTCTCCTTCGCCATTAGCTATTTTCCAACTGTGCCACAATCAAGCCCTTTTCATTCACATGGTTTTAAGCTTACTAAAGTGCATTGTGTAACATCCAGATTCTATATATTCCTATGTATATACATTGGCGCATCGCAGCAATCTATTCACTACATAGACAGCCTCAGGATTACTTCATCTACTTGCGTTACATCACCTGTACAAATGTAAAATGACTTTGCATTTTCTTCAGCATTTCTTTGCACAAGCATCTTCATTTCGATCCCGAAATGTTTCTTCTCTGTGACACCACCTCTTCAGATCTTATATAATGTCTATGTTCTTTTGTCTTTTGCATCTTTTCTGGGTGCGTCAGGCCCGCTACACATGACGTCACCGGCCCATTTTCTCATCCATTTTCACACTTCTTCTGGGACTTTGTCCAGAAGACTATCATTTCTTCGATAATGCACATAGGGTTTTCTCAATGAATACCTTTTTTCAAGAACATTTTGTGGTACAGGCCTCCTCACTGGTACTGCACGTGTCATAATTTCGGTTCCCAACATATAGGCAACATGGGGCAGAGCTTCTGGTAGGGGAATTTGGCTCCTCCTCTACACTCCCCCCCTCTGGGCGAATCATCAACCACTCTCTTATCAATCTTTACATCAAGACATCCTCGTCTGAAGAAGTGCTTCTTTGGAGTCCATATCTTTATTACTCCCTTTCGGCACTCTGCTGATTTCACATGCTCATCAACACTCCAGGTAATTAGACTGAATTGGCCATTGGGGCTGCAGTAGATCCATCTTCCCACATACTTCTTGTGGTTCTTCGGATACAGGAACTTTGTTCCCTCAGGTGTGTGGATGCTGGCCTGTACGTAGTCTTTGATTTCTTCATCTGTCAGATCTTTAGGTTTTAATCCTGATTCAACATCAATCACAATCTTCATTCCCACTGCTTTCTTCATGTCTTCTTGCATTGTATGATTATTATCCTGATCACACAGAATCCAAACATGATCATCACCAACAGAGCTCCCACGAACTTGAACATGTTCACCATCCATTGTGAAATCCAAGAGAAGATTGACGTGAACTAGCTGTCATCAGCAATATCTTCCACTTAGTCTTCCATCTTGACGTGTAGGTTTGTCAGCATCATTATGGCCTCTGTCAAGGTGCCATTCTCGTCATCATGAGAAGGTATGAATGTGCAACATGATTCTCCGATTTTGGCACAAACACCTCCATCCATATCTGTAATCATATCCAGGACATATCTGTTCTGAAGAGTCATCAGACGTATGGCTCTTAACTCCTCCTTGATAGCATTGAATCCCTTTATGGTGGTATTGCTCGTCTGCAGAAGTTCCCATCTGGTTATCTGTAACCACTTGGTATTTGCCATTGTCTGGATCCCAGGCATAAAGACAACAGTAAAAACTGAAGCAGTCTTGCTGAACAGTCTGGGTTCATATGGAATAGCATCAAAGGCTTCTATTGACTTGGATGCAAAATCATTTTCTCTCTTCATTCGATCAAGTAGTTCAACATATCTCTTCTTTCTCAGGTGAGCATCTGCTTTAGGAAACTCGCCAATGTTCAGATCACTCTTTGGAATCACCAATGCTGGAACATGAACAATCAGTATAAAACATAGTCCTCCCCAGTCTGTGGGCAGCTTCATGTATGCTCTGGATCCACAGGCCCAGTAGTGATCCATTATCACCACTGTTCCATCTTTCATTCCTGGCACATCAAAGATTTGTCCGCACTGTTTATTCTCTCCAACTTTTCTTGTGCCATTATTTCTGAAGCACAGCTCTGCGCTAGCCAAAGGCACTATCTGCAAAGAGCCTCCTTTGTCTTTGACTCAAGTCAGAAGCTTTGCAAGCCTCGGCCAGAGAGGTTTGCATCCGTTTTCTACTTGTTCAATAAATGGCTTGTGATGACCAGTTACTGCCACAGTTCTGCATACAACTATGCCTTCTTCCCAGCCATCTAGAGAAAGTACTGTTCCCCAGATTTGCATCTGGCCTCTTTCCTTGCAGCTTCGAACCTCTTCATCAGTCTTTCCTTGGCAGTTGAGCTTCTTGTTTATTTCCCATCTGATTCCAGCTCCCTTCATGCCAGGTTGTTCATATCTTATCACATGATTTTTGGTATGTGTTCCCTCTCTTGTCTTCAAATCCTGAACATAATCATCTTCATCTGGGATGACCATTCTGTCACCCACACCAAGGATGCCATTCGACCCTGAAACTGACCTCTTGTATGAGAGTGCAAGGTGAGTTTGGCAATGAGCTGTTGGAACATCTATTTGAGTAGCATTGAATATCGTAGACTTTACCATAGCATAAGGCAGGAGTGCACGTACATAGCAATCCTCCTTAGAAGAACTTTTTCCCACTTCTTTCATGTGCTGATACTGCATGTTATTCCCCAAATGTGCTGTACTATCTAAATAATCATTTAATTCATAATCATCATCTCTTGCACTTCTCTTAGGTCTCTTTTTTGCCAGATGCGCTCGTGTAAGCAACCATGAAATACATTAGACATCATCCTTCCTACAGGGGAATCATAGGAACAATTGGCAAAGAAATCAGTGACCTTACACGTGTCACTGGTGTAGGGACAATCACATATGGCCTTGGCTTTGGCCTTCTTACAGTGTCTAGTTCTGCAAAAGTGACTGGAGTGCGAAGGATTAATGGAACTCCTTCCCTTCTGGAACCATTAAAGTAAACAGTGTGGATCAATAGAAACAGAAAATAGATAATGGATGCTGAACAGACATAAATTATGCACCAATACATTATGCTCCACGATCGGTGTCTCTCCACACGTCGTTGACTTACTTTCTGGAACTGCAATGTGCTCAATAGACCACATTTTTGCCTGTAATTACTTTTAAGGAAGGACAACATCTTTTTATTCAGGCAAATGTATCAGGTGTTCAGGAAGCTTCCCGATTTGCTCGATATTCTCCACAAGTAACCGAGTGATTGCAGGACGATTTATTGGATCTTGTATAAACACATAAGTGTTGGTGTTGCGCCAAACAAGATAAGGATGAACTTGAAGCAAATAGTAAAAGATCATGACAAGTAGTTTGTGGGCATCATCGTTAGATATGACCATTGGTGCGTCCAAAGAAATGCTCAGGTAATTGTCTGATTTGCTCTGTAATTCTTCCCAAAAAAAATCTAATCGCCAGGCCATTTTTAGGATCTTGGACAAAAGTATGCACATCAGTGCTATGCCCAACAAGAGCAGGGTAAGATTGGAGTATAAAAATGAAGATTGCAAGAAGTGGTCTTTGTGTGTGTCAACATCTGACAGCACCATGGGTACCTCCAAAAAGAAACTCAGTGAGAAAAGAGTCAGGGAACTGCTCCCTCTTCAAGTTGTCGAACATAAAGTCTAAATCTGGCATTTTCCCATTTACTTCGGCACTCCAAATTCCAATGTCAGCAAACTCCTGTAGCTCAAGAACAGTACGTTTTCTCACTTCTTGCTATGATATTTACAAGGAGGTGTTTCAGGGGAGCCACAGTCCAAATGTACATTTTCATCTATCTACTGGATAATCTTTGCGTCCTTCCTCATCATCGATCGAGTCTGTACATGCTGAACCTTTTCTTTTTGGCTTGCTTCTGAATGGTTTGGGGGTGCAATGGTCTCTCTAGAGTAGACTTTCACAGCTCCTAGGTGTATCAAAGCTCACCTCCCTAGGACCTTATCTGCTGAAGGAGTAATGTCTTTCACGGCAAAAGGGCCACTAAATCTGGGCCCATGCCACATTCTCGTGAAATTCCTTATTAGAACCTTATCTCCAGCAAATAATTTAGGAACACATAGTTTCTCAAGTCTGGTTGCTGTATTGTCTTCATCTGTGTTCTGAGACCGACACCCCTTCCGCTTGACTTGATCTGAAATGACAGAAATACTAGCGGTCATACCAATTCTGCAGTTCTCATTCGCCTCCCTGTAACTAGTTTTTGGGGTGTGAGGTGGTGGTCAGAGCCAGGCTGTTTTCTTAATGCATATAATGCAAGGGGCAGGCAATGCAGCCAGCCCTTTTGCAGTGGCAATTTCAACTTTGCTATACTCTCTTTGAGCAGACCGGGTGATAAGCAGAATAAATCTTATGTTTAATGCTAAGCAATAAACTAATCTGTTCGAACCTCATTCACAAAATGGGGTCCATTATCTGATTTCAACACCTCACATACTCCCAATCTAGGAAATACTTCTCGAACTAAAAACTTTGCAGTGCAAGTGGCATCAGGATGTGTGCATGGACCAGCTTCAATCCATCTTGAAAACAGGCACACTACCACTATCATAAACCTATATCCATTACAGACCTGCAGCATATCAACATAGTCAATATGTAAATGCTGAAAAGGACCATTTGGTCAAGTAATTACTCCTCTAACTGTTCGCAGCGTATTCACATCAGTAAACCTTTGACATACGATGCAATTTACTACATAAAAAGCAACGTGTTCTAACAGGTTCAGTACGAACCAGTCCCACGCAATGTTTTCTGCAAGGCTCTCCCTAGTAACATGTGCAGGGTAGTGTAGCTGTTCTAACACCACCCTTAATAAGGCTACATGCATCACCGGTTTACCAGTGCTGTCTTTTCACCATAGTGCTTTGTAAGGAGATAAAGAACACCCCCTGCACATCCACAATTCTTTCTCTTCGTGTGGAGCTCCACCTTAAACTTCCATCAACCGCGTTCATGACAAATGATTAAAGCTTTCATTCACAACCATTATTACAACCATTTATTCTTTCACATCGGTTGTATCAAAACTAGAAATATCATAAGAATATGCAACCCTTTTGGCCTCATCGGCTGCGGCTTGGTTTCCGTGTAAAATAAAGTCAGTTCTATTAGTATGTGCTGCACACTTAACTATTCTGATGGCTACTAGGAGTTATAGTTCTTTAATGAGCCTATCCAATAATGCGAGGTGTTGCACTGGAGTGCCGTCGCTCAGAGGTAGCCCCTCTTTTTCCAATGTTCTAACCCTGCGTGCACGGTTGGCACGTAGGCGGAGTCACTGTACACCGTCACTTTCTGTCCTGCCTGATTCTCGAGCATGACAATAAGCGCCACCAATTCTACAGCCTGTGCTGAAAAATGAGACGGTAGTCTCGCACTTGCTAACACTTCAAATTCCCCGTTGGCTCTGTGTCTTACCACAGCTGAGCCTGAATGCCTTTCTCCATCAGTTTGATCGATCTTCGAAGAACCATCAATAAAGAGAACCACCCCAGCTGCTAGAGCAGTTTCCTTTACCCTTGGAATCTCATCATAGAATTCCTCTTAGTTTGAGCAATCATGCACTTGCTCATCGACTGCCAGTGGTTCGGCTACAAACGTGGCAGGATTCGCCATTTTACACCTGACTATTTTGATGGCTGGATTTGATATAACCACTTCATAAGCAGAAGCCCTTTGAGACATTAGTGTACAAAGCATGCTCAACAAATAAAGTCATGGAGCACCCTATTACTATGATTGCAGATTTCTCAAGGGAGAATGCGGCTGCTGCCAGCGATTGTTTGCAAGGGAAGCGACCCCTCATAGCTGGGTCTAAAATCCCAATATAATATGATACGGGTTTGTACCCCAATGTAGTTCTCTGTGTGAGTACTGCTGTCATAACTGTTACATTTGTGTGCGAAAATAAAAAGAACTCCTCAGAATAATTGGGAATTCCTAAAACTAGAGCTGTTCAAAATGTCTTTTTCAGTTCATCAAACCACTCCTCCATTTCCTCAATCCATTCAATTTTTTTCCTTATTCACTTGTGCCTTCTTCAGGGCCTGCAACAAGGGCCTTTTGTATGAACTATAATCAAATACCCACGCTCTAACATAATTACACAGTCCTAGAAACTGTTGCATTTGCTTTATTGTGTGCGGTTTTGACGTTTTCATGATCGCCTCAGCTCTTTCAGGTGCAACTTTCTTTCCTGCATGCAAAATTAACTGTCCTATATAAAACACCTCTTCGTGACAGTACTGCAATTTCTCCTTATACATTTTGTATCCTTTGTCTGCTAAAATAATCATTAGCTGAATTGAGTCTTGTCTGCACTCTTCCTCTGTTGTGCTATAGGCTAAAATATTGTATACAAATTGCAGCACAACGCTTGGTGAATCAATATTGCTTAGGTCCATCTGTAGGACCCTTTTAAAGATCGATGGAGACTCACAATACCCCTGGGGCAAATGTGTACTTTTCAGCTTAGTCTGACAAAACGTAAATGACATAAGATCTTGAGAACGGGATTGAGAAAAAACACATTTTTCAAGTCAATCACTGTGAAATATCCGGCTACAGAGGGAATACTGCATAAAATCGTAGCAGGATTCGGAACTAGAGGAAACTCTACCTCTACAATCGGATTAATCTGTCTCATGTCCTGAATTAAACGCTGTGCCTCTGTGTTCACCTTCTCTCACACTGGTCTTGGGATCTCCTATCTCTTAGCCCGCATTAGGATTACCTCTCCCTCCAACCCCCCTTTGGCCTGTTTTGCTTTTCTCTCCACCTTACAGTATCTTGCATCAAGCCCCTTCTTTGGCTACAGAGTTTCTCACTCCTTCTCTGGTTCTCTCGAGTCTTGTCCCCACATGGGGTATCAGAATATCTCACCACTTCTTAGGCTCTTTTTAGTCTGGCCCCCTGTTTGGTTATTGCCATGTCTTGCCACCCTCCTTCCATTTCGAGTGGCACAGCGTGTTCTTTTCTCTCTACTGTGGTGCTTGTTGGAAGAGGCGGTCTCTTTGGCCGGCACGGAACCACAATTTCGCCTCTTTGCTTCTTGAGTTGGTTCCTCCTGTTGATACATGACATGACTTCGGCTTTTGTGAACGCAGACACTGGCCGACCATTTCTGGGGCGATCGCGTCTACTTTTCGTTCGGTGGGCCCAAGCTCTTCGACCTCCCAGTTTTGGTCAATGCAGCAGCGTTCCATGCAGTATCTTGCTCCTCCGCTCTCCAAGCCAACTTGTGGTGCTCTTCACTGGCCCCGCCTTGAAAGGGGACATTCCCTCCTCTGTGTTTCTCCACAGATATGCTTCTCTCTCACTTTGGATTCTTCGTCTTACACTTCTCTGTTATGTCAAGCTCACAGGATCTGTATGGTCCTCCCTGAAATTAGATGACAACTCATTGGAACTGTTCGTCATACTAGGATGACAACAATAAAGGGGTAATTGCACCCCTCAATCCCCATATAACCAACCAACACATGTGATTCTGTACTGTAGGGAGGATGAGTGCAAATCCTGCTTGTGGACTCCTTCTTCCCTGAAGGGGTCAACTCCAATGGGATCCTGCTTACCCTGTTAGGGCATGTTAAGTGTAGTGGGCTCACCACCCTAGTCCAAAGGGGGTGGCTGCCCCTTGGGTAGATGGGACAAAATCCATGCATTCGTCAAATATTTCATTGAAACAGACACCTCCCAGATGGGGCACAGCACTGATTTAGACCACCCAAGAGTGCAGAATCAGCACTGTACTTCACCTGGGATACACCTAAAACAATGTGGAGGACATTTGAGGGTGTGCTCATCCTACTGGACATCTCAGCCACTTTTGACACCATCCATCACCAGATCCTCCCACAAAGAGTGGAAAATACTGCAATAAAGGAACAGTTCTACACTGGATCACCTCATTTCTCACAGGCAGAACAGAAACCCATATCTTTGGCCCCTGCAGTTTCCAAGCCTCACCCACTTACCTGCAGAGTACACCAAGGATCCACACTCTTGCCTCTACTTTTCAACCGCTATATGGCACCCCAATTGCAACTCATCAACGGATCTTGTATTTCCTGCTACAAGAATGCAAATGAGACACAAATAAACTACAGATTTTGAAACCACTGCCACCCAAACTCTCCAGACATAAAAAAATGCCTTAACAGTTGGATACATGGATGACAGCAAACAGACTAAAGCTCAAACTCTAGCAAAGCAGAACTGGTTCTCTGCAATCTGACAGGTTCTAATTCCACCACAATCCCTTTGCCTGACGTGATGGGTCTTTCTGAATTTGGTCGACCACAGCATGGAATCTTGAAACAATGATGGATAACACCCTCACTCTTGATCCACATATCAGAGCCATCATCAGAAGCTGTTTCTCCCATTTATGCGTGATACACTGCATATTCATTATTTAACATTCACCCATAGGGAAACAGCCATCATTTCTCTAATAGTATCCAAACTAGACTATGTGAACAGCCTCTATCGTGGACTCCCAGATTACCTAATGAGGAAACTTCAAATAGTTCAAAATGCAGCAGCAAGACTTCTCAGAAGGAAGTGATTCAAACATATTATTACTAGCATTACATTTTCTCCACTGTCTTCCCATTAAAAAAAAGGGTTATTTTCAAAACCTTTTGCATTGTCCATCCTTCATACCATGGAATGTGCCCTTATCTTTCAGAAGTACATTTCAACACTACACTCCTTTCAGAACACTTAGGTCCAGCAATGCTACAGTAGTTCTAGTCCCCAACGTCAAAAAGAAACATTATGGAGGGTCCTCTTTTTCAGTTATGGCCACAAAACTGTGGAACACCCTATCAAACCTCTCTGCCTCTTGGTAGCCAAACACCTGACTTTCATAAAAAAGCTCAAAACTTGGCTTTTCAACTAACTACTTTGAAATCAATAAAAAATAATAGCAATCAACTAAAAACTGCGCACCAGAAACTTGGGCTACTTTTCGACAAGGAATTGTGAAACTCTGCAGTACCACTCATGGCAAATCAATTAGATTTATGGATTTTCTGTTTTGTGACACTGTTCTGCATCTGAATCTCAGTGAAATGTACAACTGTGTCAAGGCCACTATGCTGGCCTTGTCAGGTAGGTGTAAGAAACCCTCTCGACTGACTGAAAAGGGAGAAAATACAGAGCATGTTCTAACCTGAAGGACAATAGCAGCTGACAAGGGCCCAATTCCTGCACCCCCCCAATGTGCCAGGTTGCTTTTTTGCAGTACTCCTCTTCCTCGTCATGCCTCCATTGCAATTTGCTCACCTGTTTTTCTGTTTTTGTACATCGACCCAGGAGCATCTAAGCCAGAGTCCTGAACCAGAGCCTCACATCAGCATACAGAAGGCTTGTCGGCCAGCACATAGCCGCAACAACGATCACTTCCAAAGAGAGCCACAAACTGAAGCTGAGACACCGGCATGACTCTACACCATGAGTACGGCCCAACACAGAGAGAATTATGGCAGTGAGCCGCATCAAAAAGCACCAGGCAGAAGGACTGCAAACTGCTTACTGGCAATTCCAATGAGACCGTTTAAGCCCACGGACAAAACCTAGACCACCAGGGGCAAGATGGGGAGGGTTTACATAAGATACATACCTCAGGGGAACCCAAAACAGGAACTGAAACTGTTGTAAACCCCAGCTGCCATTTTTGTTCCATGGCAGACCCTCAGAGAGAAGGTGGATGGGGCTTAGACCACTAGTTAATGTTTTTCCAATTTTGTACATACCCGGGATGGGGAAGATACAACATGATTGGAGAGGGACAGGGAACCAACAGCAGCAAAAGGAGGGGGATAAAAAACACCTACAATAATCAAGAAGAGTTGGTTATTTGGGTGAGTTCAGAGGAGGTGGTGGAGGTGGATGACCAAGAGACTAGCAGGAGGGACGAAGAGCAGTGAATTGGATGGATGATTTCTGGTGAAGGTGAGGCATTGGCCACGGAGTGGAAGTAGTATCAAGTGCGAGTCAGCATGTTCGTGTGGTGTGTACTGGTGGAATACATAGTGCATGTATGTATGTTTCAGAGTGAAAGCTGAGCAGTTGTGAAAAAGGTGTAGTTTGGAGGAGGGAGAAGTAGCACCAAGGGGCAGAGGCAAAGATTAAAAAGTGTGAGAGATGTTAGAGTGAGAGGAGAGTAGAGGGAGGCAAAAAGAAATGTGGGTGGAGTCGGAAGAGGATAGTAGAAAGAGTTACAGAGAGGGGAAGATAGAGGAGACCATAAGCGTGAGAGATCCACAAGCGAAATTGTGCATGATGTATGCAAGGCACATTCCCTATCTTGGTTGAACACTAATCATTGGTTAGTGTAAGGGGCAGTGGCAAGAAAGTTCCTGAGGTACTATAGTTAGAAAAGGCACCTTGCCTTCAGGTCATCACAACTAGAATAAGGCAGTGTTGGGACAGCTGGGATTTACATTCACTTACATTCGCTATCCATGAGGCCAAAGATGCCTTGGTTAGGGAAGAGGTGCTTTTCAAGATGAGAGAGAGCGGCCAGCCATAGGGCACAAATGACAAATCAGTACAACTCTTGAACCATTTCTGAGTCTTGGAGTGATTCCTGTGACATCTGTGACACACCAAGGGACATTAAGCGACAACACCTTCACCCCCCCTCCACCTCCTCTCTCATCCCTCAACTAATTCCTCACTATTAAACTCTTGAAACCTTGCACTTCTCACATCCCTTTAGGCGAACGACCAGGTCTAGTGTATTTAACAGACTCGGACCCTCTTCTGTCAGCAACCTTTCTGTCAATGTTGCACTCCACAACTCGGGGGTTGCTTGTACA
The DNA here is from genome assembly GCF_040938575.1 of Ambystoma mexicanum. Classification (NCBI taxonomy): domain Eukaryota; kingdom Metazoa; phylum Chordata; class Amphibia; order Caudata; family Ambystomatidae; genus Ambystoma; species Ambystoma mexicanum. Next base: position 360,489,530 of record NC_090936.1, read on the forward strand.
GATAACCCTCCCTAGTCAGTTCCAACCACAAACAACAGAAATGTTCATATTGATACAAAGGTAATGGGTACTTCCGACCTGAATCCATCAACACCACAGGTTTCCGCATATGCCTTCCTGCTATCTGACTTCTTGTAGAGCTATGTACAGCGAGGCCAACAATATCGGCAGAAGAGCGCTATTTAAGACCACTTTACATTACATATGTGATGTGCCAAGACCCACTCACCGGTCGACTCATTATAGCATTTCCTTCAAAACCGCCCTAAAGCATTTTTATTTAAATTCTCTTCTTTCAGGTAGCTCTGCCGTTCTGCCTTTAGGGCAATGTTTAAGATGGGCCTCATCACGAGTTGGGCTGTAGCCCTTAAATGCGGTGGTAACAGTATTACTGCCGTATTTAAGGGCTGGCCCTATCACGAGTTGGGCGCTAACTCGGCTGTTTTGCCTCCAGCTTTTTTCTGGAGGTGAAAATCCCTGTTTTTGGCGGTATTACAGCAGGCTGTATTAGCCTGCAGTATTAGCACCGAAAACTCCCCATTGGATCCAATGGACCCAATCAGGAATGGCCATTTACCGTTAAGGCTCAACCCATGATCCGGTGGTAATACCGGTGGAAAACGCACATCGCACGCAGACCTTGATTTATGAAATGATGGAGGCTTGAGTCTAAGGCCTATTTGCAAGATGCACCTATAATAGTCATTAATATAACTTCTAAGATGAAAATGCACACTGGTGTCAGGCAAGCCCTCAGTGAAAAACATGTGACATTTCTGGTGTGCTTCTACAATGATTTCCACATAGTTTTGCCTGAATACAACTTGAGGGTTGTTTTAATTGCAAACTATGTTAAAAAATTAAAACAGAGATACATCTTATCATTAAAATGTCATTTATTTGGAACATTCTCAAGATATACACTTCAAGTAGGAAAATACGTTCTAAAGCTGTGTGAAACTTTAATTTAAGGGAAAGAAATCTTGGAGAGTTTATGTATCTATATAGAGTGCCCCAGCAAGGTAACACCCATCCGTAATATTGATATGATATATGACATTTATAACGTGCCTATACACAGGTGTTTCAAGGCGCGATCTGGGTCTTTTGTGACAGTCACAAAGTGGGAGGGTAGATCGAAGACTTTGCTCTTCAAAGCAGGTAAACTGGCAACCTGTGTGAATCACTAAGGGCACATAGTCCTTGGAGGCATGGAACCATGCCTTTCTTGGGTCCTTCATTTTATGTGTAGGTCTCGGTTCACCAGGGCAACTCATGTCTAAAACTAAGGTGGGGGCTTGGAGGGGTCTTGTCCTGCCGGATTGCCTGTGTCGGGGTGGATCCGGAGAAACAGGTCCAATTGTTCATATCGTGTTCTCATGTTCCAGTCACTCACAGCTTAGGCGATTACTGTTTCAAACGGTCCTTTTGAAACAGTATTTGCGGCTGAAGGGATTTAACCCATGACTTATTCGAGTCCACAGTAATGAACGTTTCAAGTATTATGAATATCCAAATTAAAACATTAGCCCTGATTTGAAAAAGGCGATGGTTTCGCCGAAACACGTGTTATCATAGAGGGCAATTCAACAAACATAACAATATGTTTGAATAAAAGATATCTATTTATTACAAAATCAAGAAAAAAGTTTGGTATACATATTTTTTCTTTCAATAAAGGCGCAGAAGAAAAACAGTAACCCAAAACACTTTAGAAAATGACATTAGATCCAGTGCACAGTCAATCACAAAGAACAACAATATTAGTTATATTGAGTCAGAACAAAGCATGCTATAAAAAAATAAATGTATACATAATACAAGCATAAAATAAACATAGGAAATAATAACTATCCTGGTTAAAAAAACATTGTTGGTTAATTATCTTAAAAATCTATAGCCCTGCAGCCATGCTATAAATAGAAAGTTGGCAACCCCAAATACCACATGAGGGTGAATCATGGAGCTACATAACACCAATGCTTCACTGAACACTGAACACATTCCTGGCCCTAATGGGACTAACCAGACACTTCGTATAGCTATGTACAAGTGGGTAAAGGAAGAGCAAATGACTTGCATTCTCTTTAGTCCCTCCACAATGTATAGAGGCATTTAATCTGCTCTGCTTCCACTTCCCCATTAAGAAGCTGATAGTGAAAATAACCAACCCGAATTTGACATACACGTCTCTCTAAAAGGTTCCATGCTATCCGGATACTTCTCCAAGGAGGTGTCCACCTTCAGAGGGAAATACGCTGAGCGAAGACCATCAAGTGGAGATTTCTCCCACTGCTATTATCCAGTCCTTTCATCGAACCCTTAATACTCATTTGGCCTCCGGGGTCATTTGATCAGGCGCTCCCCACTAGAACCACAAGTCAAAATGTATCAACTTACCTTTTGCAAACTTGACTCATGGGAGCGGCATAGACCAGGACAGATAAGCAAAGGGGACAAATGACCATGATAATCTTTAAATTCTTCCCACCTCTAAACTGTGCAAATACAGATTTAACTCATTTCTGATACCTGGCAAGCCCATCTCAAGCACCAGGAGAATATTGACATTAGTGGCCAAAAAGCTCAGCAAATGTTCACACAACTAATGTATCCATGCACTAGGAACCTTACTTGTCTAAACATCCTGCACGTCTTCCTCAAAACAGGCTGCTTCCCATGCCTGTGTTCTATAGTACTGCATCCCTTGCAACATAGCTCTTCCACTGAAGCGCTTGGAGAAGGCCTGAACTCCTCCCCTACATCTAGCTAGCGCCAGCACACTTTTACCCACCTAGTCCTGCCAACCCATGTTAGCTGCAGGCTGGCACCCAGATAATCAAAGGTGCCAACTTGCTTTACCTGTGCACAACCTGCAAAGCAACCGCGATCTCCTTCCCCCGTTGATGTGCCATATACTTTATATGAAGTCACAGACCTTAACTCTCACACCATGTATTAAAAGAATCAATTGCTAGGGCCATTCTGGATTTTAGAAAGGAAGATTGCATCATCTACATAAAGCATGGTGCCTTTTTTCTCCCCTCCCATTGCTGATGTAGCCGCTTGTAGCTCTGCCGCCATCTTGTCTAGATCATTAATTAAAAGAGAAAAGGCCAGCAGGGCAAGGACACATCCTTGCCTCACTCCCTTGACAACTTGGAAAGGCCTTGATTTTTCTCCACCCAGCCCCCAGCAAATACGGGCATGGTACTAACTAATTATACATGGGGGGGAGGAGTCATAATACTGCTACAAGAAACATTTCTACAGCAGGTGTTATAGGTCAGAAGAAAGATGGGGTATAGCTCTGTCCTAAACCAACCTTGCCCATCCAAGCATTCATACATTGTTAGTGATTAACACATATACCATATACATTATATTGTTAATTCAACTTAACAGGTCCAGCAACCCCAGGCAAAGGAACTAAACAATGGTTCATGGTCCCTTTCCAAATGCTGGACCACTTCAAAATCACTCAACCTTGGCCAAAACGTCAGGTCACCAGGATGTTGTTGAGATGACTACTTCTCTGTAGCATCTGAAGATTTGGCTTAGCCAGGTTGCCCCTCCTGGCTTGACCATTACAGGCATGAATGGCAAAGTTAAAAAAAGGGCACAAGATATACATTGATTAGATCCAGCACCATTCCATTATCACACTCCAATATTAGCCGCAGCAAACCTCTAGAATCAAAGCTAACCTTTATTGCCTTAACATTAATGTAGAGGAGCAGTTACATGCCTCTGCAGGAAATCTCGCCCCCCTACCTCATATATGTTGGAAGCCTGAGATTGTGCCATGCTTAAAGCCAGCTGTTATGACCATACCATAGTGAGTATTTGAAAGAAGGTAACCACTGAGAAAACCCTATCAAATGTATCCCCGAAGAGATGACAATCTGAGGGAGGAACTCCCTGAGGGAATGTGAAAATGAGTGAAAGAGAAGCCAGTGATGTCACAAGAGATGAGCGGGACGCCCTGAGGATACTGGATGAAGAGAATGCATGGATCTTACAGAAACTGATGTCGAAGTTAAGAATCGAGTAAACTTTTGTGTGCGAAAAGAAGAGTGCATGTGTGCAAAGCACTGCAGAAAATGCAAGACGTTCAATAACTGTACAGATGTGGTAATGCAGGTAGACTATTTGATCATAGAAGCTTGCATACGTAATGAATAGATTGCAGGCGAAGCCGCCATTGTATAGAAATCGGAAATCAGTGTCATGAATTTAGTAAACCAGGTCCCATGGAGAGAAAAGGGGAGAAGTGTTTCGCAGCAAAAATAACCTGAGATCGTGGAAACAAATGGCAGGGCTGTCTGGCCTGGTATCAAAGCTGAAGCAAGCCAAAGTCGGCTATCTATTCCTGAAGCAGTGAAGGTGTGAAGCTGAATCATCCCTTCTTAAGGTGCAAAGAAAGAATGACAAGCATACCAAGTTTTATTAATTTAAGACATTTATATGCTGCACAATGGACCAAATCATGGTCTCCTGTCACGTGAACCAAGGATGGAAATAGAGTTGAGCATAGCGTCCTAGAACAATGATAGTGAAAGCCTATTACTCCCATGTATTCCCACAGACAAGAATACTTTGCAAGGCTAAATTCAAAGACAATTTGCATGGCAGAAGGCATAGGTGATGAGAGATGTTGGGCTAATTAGGTGGGGAGGCAAAGTCAAGTCCACCTCCTGGCACCTCGGTCTGAGCTTATGTGCTGCTAAGTTAACCGAATGTTCCAGACATGGCATGAGCGTGCCAATCAATTATAGAGGGCCATATAATGAAGGGCCTTATAGTTTCAGTCATAAGTTGTCCACCTGACAGTAGATAGCTAATCACAATCCCAGCCCGTATAGGAAGTATACTTAGATGTTCCCCTTGAATGTATCACAGTCCCTCATAGGTTTTTCTTATTTGCCACGTAGTATGACATCACGACTGATGTATTTTTTTGCATATAAGGATGTTTTTATGAGAAATGCATTGAGAGTTACAGTGAACATACGTTAATGTCTGTTGTAATTCCCTGTTTTAGATAATTGTTAATAAAACAGCACGTTTGCCATCTTCCTGAGTTGGTTTGATTATTTGGTGTCAGTTATTCTGCATCCCCATTGTAAAGACTGGAGGGGGCTTTCTGTACCCCTGCCCTCTATATTGCAGAGTAGAAACAAAGAGCACCCAAGCCAAGCATTTGCACCGGCATTAAAGTGGAGAGGAAGGGAGGCGGCAAAAATGCGAGTTACATTCCACCCCTACTCTCCAACACACAAATGGATGAGATGCGGCGTGATGTTAATAGAAGGCGTAAAAGCATTATGCATGGCTTGTATGCCTTCCATTAAAATTGCGCACCTGACCAACATGAGGCCCTGAGTGTGATCGTGAGGAACATGACATAACAGATGCAATTTGTAAAGCACTCAGTTTTTGTCACTCAACTCGATGATACTGTTTGGGCAACCTAGGACCTGCTCCTACATGAGAAGTGTTGCTCGGACATGCTTCTGTGAAAGAAGTCACCTGTGTGTTCATCTGGCCGTCCCTTGTCCCTTTCCAGCGCTGGCGCTGCCTTTCTCCACGTGACCTATTTCACCTCTGGGGCCCTTCTAGCTGATAGGGAGCTGGTGATCACACTTCCGGCATCACTTCCCTCCAGCCTTCACCTTACTGAATTGGCCTTAAAATACAGTGGAAGCTGTTGAATTTATTTCAATGGAGGGGTATAAACAACCCCCACCAATGAGCACAAGTGACCAACAACCAATCAAGATGGGTTCAGGTTGTTCTCCCATCAACAATTTATTTTACTGTAAAGCGCTTTGGGTTAAAGCGCTATATAAACAATAAAATACAAATAAAATACAAATACACATTTTTAAATAAATTGTTAAGGTGGTCTATGTTAACACATTTTCTGTGAAAACTTGGGGGAAAAAGTCATACAATTTGCATTTGGTTCTATGGGATAACAAATGAAAAAATCTGATTGATGCCCTGTCACCAAAAGTGCACAGCAGCATTTTTCTGTGCATTTTCAGGATGCCTGTGCCCACAGTATATGCCAGCATTGGGGCTTTAAGTACACATTAGCAGTGACTATGCTGATAATCGTAGAAAACACTCATGATGGGTGTGTCGATACACTCAATACTGCGGCTGTAAGTACACACTCGTGATGACTTTGTGCAATAGGGAGCCAGTACTGCCACTGTACTGGTAAAGTACACACTCATTATAGCTTTTCCCAATAGGAAATACGACCAGCACTTCAACTGCAAGTATCTACGATATTTGATATATGATATTTTATTTGTATCGCGCTCGTACACAAGTGTTTCAGAACGCGACAAGGCAAGGGATGGGAACCAGGGGAGTAAGGCGATCTTACTAGGCTCAGTGAAATTGAGAACGTGCAAGTGCATGGGGGAAAAAGTACATGGAAGGGGAAGCGTGGAAAGTGTGGAGCAGAGGAGAACAGATAAATAATAATAAAATAAAAATAGAGGCAATAAAAAGTGGAAGTGCAGCCAGCAGGTGGCAAGTGCTGTGTTTACGGCAGCAGGCTGGGTAAGTCTGATAAGTGCAGAAAAATAGGAAAATGGGAGAGTGGGGGACTGTATGGGTACAGATACAGTCACCAGTGCAAGGGGTGGCCAGGAGGCAGTGCAGGAGGGTGGCAGTGTGAACAGGTACCTGGGCCCAGGGGACCACTGGTGGCCACGTACATGGTGCCAAGAGAGAGCAGATCAGTAGGGGAGAGGGGGAGCAAACTCGGAAGCAAAGAGGACGGTCTTGAGGTGCTTCCGGAAACGGAGATGGTTCTCCTCAAGTTTTAGAGTGGCAGGGAGCCCCCTGCCGAAGACAGAGATCTACCCCCAGCGTGTTTCTTTGAAAAACAACTGACCCTGAGGGAGATAGAGGAAGAGGAGCGAAGAGCCCATGAGGGGAGGTATTTGGGGAGGGATAGCTGAAGATATTTTGGATCCAGGCCCCAAAAAGCCTTGTGGACAATGCAGAGGGTATTGAATTTGATCCTTGCATCCACTGGGAGCCAATGGAGAGATTTCAGAGCTGGAGAGATACAATCCCAGGGCTTGAGGCCAAGGACAAGTCTTGCAGTCTTGTTCTGCTTAGTTTCAGAGGACGGAGAGTAGAGGCAGGTAGATTTAGAAAGAGGCTGTTACAATAGTCCATCCTAGAGAGAACCAGAGCTTGGGAGACAGTGAGCCTCTGGGGTAAGGAGAGGAAAGGCAAAGTGCCTCTGAGGATATGCATTAGGAAGTTTGACTTTTTAGAGACCTCAGAGATGTGGTCAGAGAAGGAAAGTGTGGAGTCAAAGATGACCCCGAGGTTCCTAGCCTCACATGTAGGGGTAGGAGGAGGGCCAAGGAAGGCTGGCCAGAGAGTGAGGGGAAAGGATGGTGAAGGTGTTCCAATGCATGATTGTGTATTCAGGTGAGTACTGCTAGTGTAAGTACACACTCATAATAACTTACTCCAATCAGGCCTGCACTTACACTGTACGTACGCATACACACAACTTGTTTTTGTCAATCATGCCAGTACTGGTACTGTATGTCCAGACTTATGACAGCTTTTCCAATAAGGCTAGTACACCTGGTGTCTGTACAACCGCCTCTGCCTGAGTGCTGGTTCCTGGTGTATGCACAGAGACGCAGGAACTCACTGCGCCAGGCTCATCGCAATCACAGGGAGGGCATACGCCCCTGCTAGGTGTTTTTCAGGGTGCAGTACACCAGCCCACCCGGAACAGGCTATCAATCCTGAAAATGTGATATAAACATTTTGATGGGAGATCATCCCACTGTCAAGACCCACTCCCATGAGACTGCCTTCTCCTTACACTCCTATTTGAGAATTTGGAAAGTGACAGAAAGGGCTAAACATTCACTCTGGGCGTTGTTAAGAGGTTGGTAGTGTAGTGCAAAAGTGGCAGTAACAGGAATAATTCTACTTTTAACGCACCCCCAAAATTAGGGTGCCACAGTTAAAACCTGAAAAAAGCACTGATTTTGTGTGGAGGAAATTACAGCAACACAAAGCCATTGCCGCACACAGTACTATCACATTTCCCCAACGAAGCGCTACATGGCCCCCAAAATAGTAATAACTGAAGGATCAGCACAGCTCTGAACTATGCAGACCCTCCAAGTTTTCACATGTTTACCACAGTAACCAATAATTCCCTTTGGTGGTATTACCGTGGGCAATACTGACAAACTCTGAATGTGGGCCGACACCCCCCCTCCCAGGTATATGGACTAATACTCGCTTGCAATCCTCTGAGCCCTGGCATTCTCTTCTTCCCCCCCAAGCTAGCCGATTATTTTGCGACTATCTCTCAGGCTTTCTGGAGCAGCAAAATGACAGCATGAGTGTGATGTCAAAACAACAAATGTTATTAAGTTCTTCTTGGGGATAACGAAGAGCATATTAGAGGAGGCTGTTTGCATTAATGTTTTGTTAACATATGTTCTTGTCAACCTGCATAGGAGTGGCTGTGTCCATTCAGAAGCGAGCAACAGGCTAGGAGGCTTTCAGTCAGAAGTTCAGCAATAATCAGATGGCTAAGAAAAATACCAAAAGTGACCCAGAGAAAATAGCCTCTGACCCTTCTGAGCAGATTAGAAACCTTGTGATCCATGGTCAAATCTGAGAGCAGACAGATAGACCCATCTGATGTTATGTTAGGATGTATTTATTTATTTGTTGTTTGCTTGTTCGGTGCTTATACAATCACAATATACTGTTTAAAATGCCCACAGGGCAGGGAGGGAGAGTGGGAAATACATTACAACACAATATTTAAGAGGAGAGGGGAAGAGGGAGGGGGACAAACCTACTATGCCTTGTGAGTATTCAGAACGTGCAAGTGCAGAAAGGAAGAGGGAAGAGGGGGTAAGTGCTGGGGAGTTCAAGCCTGTGGGTGAGCCATGGACGAAGTGCTAGAAAGATGAGTGCTACACGGCCTAGGCCGCAGGAGGTGTAAGTGCGAGTCTCCAGAGCGAAGGGAGTGCAGAACATGTAAGTGCCCAGTGGAGGAAGTGCTAGGGAGAGGTCAGCTGCCAATAAATAGCTAAGTGCAGGCCTATAGTGGCATAGGCCAGTGGCAAGAGCTGGGATTGGGGGAAGGCTAACAATGATTGGGTGTGGGAGGCCAGGGCCCAGAAGGACACATAAGGGCCCTGGTCACCAATCTCAGAAATTGTGGGATTAGCAGGGAAGGGAGGAAGGGAAGGAGGAGGTGAAAAGGAAAGTCTTGAGGAGCTTCTGGAATTTGAGGAGATTCGGCTCAACATGGAGAGGAAGGGGAGGATGTTCTATAATAGGGAACCAGCTAAGGAAAGAGATCGGCCCTCTGTTTAGCGAAGGGCTTGACACAAAGAGAGTTGGTACCGGAGGAGCGTAAAGATCTATAGGGTGAGTTTTTAGTAAGAGCAAGTTGCAGGTACAGTGTTTCCAGGCTCCAGCCAGTCTTATGGATGATGCAGAGGGGTTTAAAATTGATCCTTGCAACAACCAGGAGCCAGTGGAGAGTTTTTAGGGCTGGAGTTGTGGTCCCTGGGCTTGAGGCCAAGGATACGCCTTGCTGCCCTATCCTGGATTAGCTTGAGGGGTCTTAGAGAGGAAGAGAGTAGATTCATGAAAAGGCTATTGCAATTGTGTAGCCTAGAGGGAACCAAAGCTCTGGAGACATTGAGCTTCTTGGGAAAGTGAGAAAAGGGAGAATTCCTTTGAGAAGGAAGAGTTGAAAGTGGGACTTCTTGGCAAGATCCTGAATGTGAGGGAGTGTTTGGGAGAATTCTCAGAAATGTGTTAATTCCTCTCTACCTTGGAGACCCCTAGCAACTTTGCTGGATTTTGAGGACTTGAATTTTTAAACCTGGAGAGGGTGAGAACCTTCTTCCCACTCTCTCATGTATTTTAAATGTGATTTGAACCCTGTGTTTCTTTTTGGCTGTGGAGTCTGACAAACTCCATAGGAATCATCTTTTACATTGTGAGACACAGCACCCTCAGTGCAGTGACACAGGGAAGTGTTTCAGATTTCCCAAAGGTTTAAATACCTTCTCTTGGATAAACTACTGTTTCCAAAAGCAGTGAAGTGAAATTGACTTTACTTACATTTGTAACTTTCTAGACCCGGCACACACTATCTTACAATAGGGTGCTGGAGGGGTTACTTGGTATCCCCTTTTGTCTAGATTCTCATGTTACAATTATATGTTACCCTTTCCTTGATGAATGGCTGGTGGCAGTGCGTTAATTGTAACTACCGGGGTGTGCTTTTACCACTGGCTGCATTCGCAGCTGCAGTAAAGCACCCAAGGGTGCCATTTTTGTCAAAATGGCCCTGGTCTTCTTTTTTCACCATTTCTTTGTTGGAAGGTCCTCCTTTTTTTCTTCTTTTTTTTGAAAACTTTATTTGGTTTACCGTAACAACATTTAAAATTAACATTGTAAAATATAATTGTAAATAAACATGTACAATTCAACCCTTCAACCTATTTACATTTACACCCCCACCCCTAGGAATTACATCACAGTTCTTTGGATCAGTACAGTGTCAGAAACGTACCCTAAATCCTCTCAAATAAAACCAATTTCTTTTCTCTCTGATATATTAGTTTTTCCATTTCAGCCAAATGATGCATTTCAGTAAACCACATTTCAATAGTCAACGGTACAGCCGACTTCCATCCTCTTAGAATTGTTTTTTCCCACCATTGCACCTCTAAAAAAACATTTCTTTTGACATGTAGTTAGGTCTTCCAATACGTTATCACTTCCCAGAATTACTGTCCTAAAATCGAGAGCGAGCATTTCATTGAGAACTTTTTCACAAATGTTATCATACTCGAACAAGAAACCCTTCACCTTTGCACAATCCCATAACATATGTTCTAGTACGCCGATGTCATGTACACAAGCCCAGCACTCCGAATTGTCACTCAATCCCCTTTTCTCCAACCTCTCTGGGGTCCAATAAACCCTATTCATGATCTTAATTTGGTGGGATCTTTCAGTTAAGCCCAATGAACAAAGTTTCACATTCACACACATACGTGACCAATGATCTTCAGTAATGTCAGTCCCTATCCTCCGACTCCATTCCTCTCAGAGTGAATCATTACCTTTATATTTGGCTACAATCAGACCATATACATGATTAACCAAGCCACACTCTCCATCATTACTTGTTTGATTAAAAATATCAACATTCAGACCAATTTCCACGTTGACCTCACCAATTGCCTTCTTAATTTTCCTATAATCAGCCATACAAAAATGTGAAATATTGTAGGTAGATTGTAGTTCCTTCGCAGTCATCCAGCTCCCATTTATGAAAAGGTTTGATAGCCACTTCACACCCGCCAGAACAGAGGCTTACCCTCAAACTTAATGCTAGGATTCAGCCAAACAGAGGCACCAGGATCTTTCAAAGCATCAAATCCCATACACTCATTCAGTTTTTTCCAAGAATTTCATAAGCTCTTAGTCAGTGGATCATTTACAACACAAGTTCTAGGCACTGTCGTTAGTAGAGCCCTTGGTGATAGTGGACCATTATGGCTGGTTTCAGCACACACCCATTCATCTGAATCAGGTTTAATAAAATCAACTAAAGTTTGTGACATAAAAGCCAAATGGTAAGCTCCAAAATGTGGCACACCCAAACCTCCCTTAGCTAGGGGCAATTGCAATTTACTTAGTTTCAATCTTGCGGGTTTCTGGTTCCATAGGTAGTTTTGGATGAGTTTATCTAACTCTAGCCAATACTTCTTATCAATGTCTAGAGGAATCATACATAGTTTATTCTCGGTGTCGGGACCATTTTTAACGCATTAACCTTACCCCAAAGGGAAAGATGAAACAATTTCCATCTCTCTAAGTCCATTTTGAATGATGTATTACCCATATTCATATTCTCTTTAATGAAGTCACCAATTTTTGGCAAAATCCATATTCCCAAGTATAGCATGTTCTCTGCACACCATCTAAAACCGAGCTGAGTAATAAAGTTTTTGTCACAAAGTGGCACTAACGGAAGAACCTACGATTTGGCCCAATTTATTTTATATCCTGAGCATCGGTAAAAGGCAGTCAGTATATCCATAAGTACAGGTAATGAATGATTAAGGTCTTTCAGCACTAACAGCAAGTCGTCAGCATACAGCCATATTTTTTGTTGAAGACCCCAACAACTTATGCCCTGTAGACCCTCCTCTGTTCTCAATGCTATTGCTAGAGGTTCTATCCCAATGACGAATAATAACAGGGACAATGGACATCCTTGTCTAGTACCACGCTTTAATTCAAATACCTCTGATCTTTGCCCATTGGTGTTGACGTCAGCCGTTGGTTTGCAATAGAGCAGCTTCACCCAAGATCTAAATTGGTAACCAAATCCCATTTTCTCTAAAACCTTGAACATAAATTGCCGATTTACTCGGTCAAAGGCCTTTTCAGCATCTAAAGAGAGGATCGCAGAATCGTCTAATGAATCCGTTGCCACTGATGTGGTGCGTAATAGATTTCTAATATTGCTGGAAGTTCTTCTTCATTTTACAAATCCTGACTGGTCTCGGTTTATTAACTTTGGCAAAAGAGTTTCCAGCCTTAACGCTAGCATCTTAGCCAATATTTTGTTGTCAACATGAATTAAACTAATCAGCCTGTAACTAGAAGCTAGTGTTTCATCTTTATCTTTTTTCAAGAACACCGAAATCATAGCATGCCTAGTTGTTTCGAGGAGCATTCCTCTAGATTTTGAAGTTATGAACATATTCAGTAAGAGATTCAGTGCTGAGTTGGGCAAACATTTGTAGAATTCCACCGGGAGCCCACCCAGTCCAGTTGATCTTCCGGAATTCAATTTCCCAATTGCTCTCTTTACCTCATCTAACGTTATATCTCCTTCTAGAATATTTGACTCTTCATCTGTAATCTTTGGAAGCTGTGGACCCTGTAGGAATTCTCCCCTGGACGCACTAATGTTTTGTTCATCTTGGTATAGTTCCATGTAGAATGTCTTGAATACCTCGTTAATTTCCTTCGGCTTGAAAGTTATTTGACCGTCTGTCCCTTTAATTGATGTAATTGTGCGTTCTGATTCTTTTTTTCTCAGTCTGAAGGCTAACCAACGATCACACTTTTCTCCTGACTCAAAATAGGTACATTTTTGTTGAAAGTACTTCTTATCCACCCGATCTGAAAGCAATGTTTTCAACTCCTTCTTCATTTTATTCAGTTCAGGAATCAAATCACAATTTAACGGATTAATCATCAGGCTCCTTGAAATATCTTCAATTGTTTACTCCAATTCTAGATGTTTCTTGTGAAATTTCTTTTTCAAGCCGCTTGCCAGACTGATGAGCATGCTGTGTACTGTACATTTGAAAGATTCCCAAATAATATCAGGCCTGACCTCACCAGTGCAGTTTTGTTTTATGAAATAATCAATATGTGTTGCGAGTTTGTCCATCTCTTCCCTATTGTCTAAAAGTATTGTTTTTAGTTTCCAAGTATACAGTTTCTTTAACGTAAAGCTTAATTTTAGATCCATAACAACATAAGCATGATCAGTCAGTACTATATTTCCAATTCTTGCTTTCACATAGTTTTCAGATATTCTCCCAGCCGTCAGCAACATGCCTAACCTGGAGTATGCTCCATGTTCTCCAGAATAAAAACTGTATTCCCTGACCGATGGATATTCCGTCCTCCAGCCGTCTTTCAAATTATGTTCTGCCAATAGTTCTTTCAGTGCTCCCGATTGCATATCAGTCCTTCTATTTTGTCTTGAACTACTTCTGTCCAAACCTTGATCTAGAACTGTATTAAAATCCCCCCCAAGAATTATATTCCTTGACCCTAGAGTTTGTATGGTTTGGGCTACTTTCCTGAAAAAGGTACCGTCATCTATCATTGGTGCATATATATCACAAAAAATAACATCCGTGCCCTAAATATTAACCAGTAGTGCAACAATTCTACCCTCTTCTTTGTATATTTGCTTCAGTACTTTGATAGGGGCATTTTCTCTAATTAAGATTGCCCCTCCCCTTGATCTTGAATTAAATGAAGACCCATAGACTCTCCCAATCCAACCTTTCCTCAAATTTTCTAACTCTGTTTTAAGTAGGTGCGTCTCTTGAATGAAGCACACATTACCTTGCAGATCATTTAAATATGCCATGACTTGTTTTTCTTTTTTGGAGATTATTTAAGCCGTAATTCATCACCCATCTTTTAACTCATTTTGTCACAGAATTCCACAGTCAAACTATTCTCAACAACTGTGACTCGATCCACCAAGTAATTCCAAAAAGTGAACCCCACCCCTCCCACTCTGAAAAAGATGCAAAACACAAAGGACAACGTAAAAAATGAACTTGTATAACACATTCCAAACTGACCAGCGCCCTGGACACCTCTCCTTAATTATTTGAACTCGAATTAAGTTATGAACCTACGAAAGAAAATAATACCCACAACCCCAGTCTCCCCAAAACCCTACCCGATAACCAATGTCATCTCTCTCTGAACCTAGCCAATATTATATCATTCCAGGAATTCCATCCTTATATTCCTTGCTAGTTTAAATGAATATACCCCAGTCACTCGCATAGCCATGCTGATAACTTTAATATCCCTACTAAACAATTATAAACCATACGACCATATTCATGTCACTTTATATTTGGCATTTAAGTTCCAGCCTTTCGCTTGGACCACCCATCCCTTCTGGAGCTCCCGTAAAATATCATTATATATTGTTCCAACTCCATTACCAGAATTCTGCATTCATAGATTGTAACGCACATAGCTGCTATTTAGACCGTTCATTTAACGCGTCCCGTTGTCAACAATTACCTCACACGATCATGCTTTCTCCAATAGAACAAAAACTCACATACATGAAGACTCTTAACTTTGGTCATAAAAAAAAAAAACAGACACAATACATATAGCTTCACTTTGACCACCTTCTATGTATTACCTTTACATTTATGTTAATATTATTTTACCTTTACTTGTTTGAAATATTGTTCAATGAGCGAAACCAATAAGATTGCAAGATATGTAGCGATCTAATTGAGTCAATGTGTACATTCAACGTGGTATCAACATTTGGGAATGCGCGTCCTGAAAACCAGAGTGTCTTAAAGATATCATTATGAAATTACGATAGTCCCCAGACCATAACCATATCCATCCACTTTGCCCAATCATATTTAAATATCCTGTTTTGCCCAGGGCTGCCTGCAATAAAGCAGTTAATTCAGGAGATTGACGGTGACACAGCAGCCGGGATTGACATAAATGTCCAACCGGCAACTTCTAACATGCAATAAACCTGAAGTCGGCACCTCCTTTCCACATACATCAAATCTGGCAAAATGACTTCTCATATTAAAACGATTGGGCCTGCGGCACGTGTGTAGCGTGGGGCCACTGTGAACATCATTTCCAGGGCCTCCCCCGGCTCCCATCGCACCCTTGCTTTTCAGGCACTCCTGGAACATATGTGGGTGGATCGTCCTACCACTGGGTAGTATTCTTGCCCGGAAAGGCTACGTCACTTCAACCTGGTCCCAATCTTTGTCAGGTTGGACCTGCTGACTGCAAGTCTGTTATCTCATGCATTATTTAAATTCAGCCTGACAGGCCTTGAATTACATTTGTAAATTTTCCAATAGCCATATAGCATTTCCAAAGAGGACTATTGGGATTATTTTGCATTACATATATTGAGAAGTTGAATGGGATTGCAGCTGTGCGTGCTCCGTGTTTGCGATTACCTCCGTATCAGCTATTAAAACGCCGGGGCTGAAATGATGCAGAAGTGAGAGCGGCACGAGGTGCAAGAGCACACGTACCTGGCCATAAGCATCTCCTAGTTTACCTTTTCTTCTGCTGACACGATATCTAAATTGTGATCTGTAAAGCGGCTCTCTTCCCTCCGCTAAACCCTGTCAGCATCGCTCTAAACTGACTCCGCTGACCTTCCACCTTGCAAGGAATAAGAGCTGCGGCAGGCGACTATAAATCAATAGGACCGCATGTCACAACTGAATGGGTTTAAGGGACTCATTCCATATGCAGTGGCCGGGATTAGCGGATTGACTCAGTTACCACCAAAACCTGTTATGTGGGGGGGGGGGGGGGGGTGTTTCTCCAGCTCGCCGCCTTGCGCCAAGGCCACAGGGGAGCCGTTCCACTAGCAAGTTCCTCCCCCTTAGTCTGCACGTATTCACCGTCCACATCCTGTACCAACTGACTGCACGCAAGAAAAGACTGATGTGCAAGGTCCTTTACTCCAAAACCGCTGAAGTGCCGTAATATCGTTTCATGAAGAAAGCCGGTGAGCATTTTTTAAAATTAGAACGTTAAACTGTAGACCAATGCTGCTCCATTTTGCTGGCATAAATTCATTCAAGTTAAATTTAAAAAATCGTATCACAAGGTTCAGAAACATATCAAAAGAGATGACATTGGCACAGGTTGCATTAATCCATTTCAGTTGAGTTATTTTTCAAAACATCCAGCCATTCCATAGCTTCATTACGGTCAGAAGTACTTTTTACCCATTCAGGAAATGCCAAAGTCAGCAAGTTGCTCCTGTTTAAGAAAGCCTTCACACCTACTGATCTTGCCAAGTCCTTAGGTCCCTTAAAAGACTTTCAAGGGGATTGGGTCCTCTGACATATTCCATACCTATGACAGTAATCACCACAGCTGTGCTGCTTCGGAAAATCTTTCGGCGTCTGCGTCCTGCGTTGATGACGTTGATACGCTGTCCTTGAGGGCCTCCGTCGAGCCGACGTCACCGGATGTTATAAGTAGGACGCACGACGCCCGTAGCCTCAGTTCCGTTTTTTCCACGAATGTGCTCGCTTCGGAGATCTCGGCGCACCTCGATTCTACTGAATCCTGTTCTTTCGGTTCTTCGAACCTGTTTCTTCATTGCTAATCGTATGATGTCTACGGCTTCTTCCACCCCGCGGTCCGGGTTTAAGAAGTGTTAGGTGTGCGGGTCCAAGATGTCGCTGACGGATACGCACAACGCTTGCCTCTGGGGCATCGGGGAGGACCATGATACGGACGACTGTGTCGACTGCCAATCGCTCACATTGAAGGCCTTGCAGGAGCGTAAGAAGAAGCTGTCAGTCAGTAAGGTGGCCAAGCCCCGGAAGTCGCATTCCACTGGTCTTTCGACGGACGATTCGAGGGGCGACTCTCCGCATCGTCGTCGTGAGTCCGGGGGTTCTCGGTCTGGGAGTCGGTCCTGCCATTCCTCTGCCTCTTCGAGGCACTCCAGGAAGCGCCGTCACAGGTCACCTTCCCCGTCCTCTTCCGACGACTCCGCCCGTCGGCAGGTTGCTTGTCCCAACAAGCATTCCACTCCTGAGGAATGGGATTCCTTCCGAAAGGAGATGTTGGCGATTTTTCAATCGCAGGGCTCCGGTCCGTCCATGCCGTCTGAGGACGCTGGTCGTGGCCGTGCTAGAGACACCGCTCGTACGCCTTCGGGCTTGAGCAGTTGTCGCGACCACCGGGCACCTTCGAGATCCCGGTTGGACAAGGATGGTCGCTCTAGACATGCTGGTTCCAGGTCCTCGATGCCCTCAAGACCGCAAGAACCTGTGAAGTCTTCGAGGAAGACATCGACGCCGGCGGCGCCGAGGTCGTCGACGGACTCTCTCGAGGCCCTGCCTCCGAGGCCATCTGCGCCCAGGCTGTTGAGAGACACGCTCGGGGCTCTGCCCTCGAGGCCTTTGTCGACACTGTCGAAGCTGTCGGTGCCGCGCTCGAAGTCGACGCCTATTCCGTCGAAGCCCACAACGCCTTTCGAGGCGGCCTTGTCTGAGGTACCCTGTAGGACGGGAGCACCCCCCAGAAAGGCGCTGGCCAATGCTAAACATGTCTTTGTTCCTTTTTCTGTACCCTCCTTCCAGCCTATGGATTATATTTCTGAGGTGGGTGAGGGGTCTGAGGAAGGTGAGGTTCCTGCAGGGGTTCCTGATGACATTGTTTCTGGTCATAGTCAACTTGAGGACCTGCGTCAGTCGCTGCACAACGCCAGTGGTCTAGACACCTCTCTGGAGGTGGAGTTTGGTCGGCCGGAGCCTGGCACGCATGCCGAATCCTCATACCGGCGCCTCATGTCGAGGGTCACGGATTACCTGGTGTGGTCTGCCCCCCTAGGGATTTTCAAGAGGATGACCTGACTGATACCTTGGATCAAGGTCCTCCAACTGACCCAGTGCTGCCATTTCATATGGCCTTGCAGAGAAGGTGAATGCGGCTTGGTCTTTTCCGGAGAGTCTCCCGGCAGTGAGCAAGTCCTTGCTGAAGAAATATCGCCCAGCCAGTGGCGACCCCTGCTACTTGACCACGCACCCTACTCCAGAGAGTTTGGTGGTGCAGGCGGCTACGGCCCCTGCAAAGCAGGCGTCGTACCCTACCATCCCTCCTGATAGGGACGACAAACGTTTTGATGGCTGGGCGAAGAAGGTATTTTCTTCTGGGGGTATGGCGCGTCAGGCTGCCAACTCCGTTTGTGCCTTGTCTCGTTTCACGCACACTCTGTGGAACTGTATTTCCCTAGCAGCTGATCATATTCCCAAAGGGGAGGAACGGGATGGTTTCCTTGCTATCGTGCAGGATGGCAAGGATGCAATGTGTGAATCAGTTCAGTCGGGTCTGGACATGGTTGATTGTGTCAGCTGGTCCATGGCGGCGAGCACCGTAATACACAGGTTTGCGTGGTTGCGGAAGTCGGGTTTTGCTCCTGATGTGCAAGCCCGGCTCCTCAACATGCCCTTTGATGGTGACCATCTTTTTGGCAGCAAGGCTGACGAGAGTCTTGAGAGGTTGCAGACCTCCAAAGCTGCAGCAAAGTTGTTGGGCGCTGCAGTTCGCCAACCTCCGCCTTTTCGTCCTAGGGGACAGCAATGGAGGGGAGGTTCCTTTTGATATTACTCGTCTTTTAGTAAATCGAGAGGAGCTGCAAGTCAAAGGGGCAACCGTAGGAGTGCCAGAGGTGGAAAACAAGGTACTCGAGGTGCCAAGGCTGCGCAAGCAGTTGCCTCTTTGCCCTCATGCACTGCTGCAGCTGCTTCAGCTCAGTCATGAGGCCCATGCTCCTCCGGTTGGGGGAAGGCTGGCGCAGCATCTTGTAGAATGGCGTGTCATTACGTCAGATGTGTGGGTTCTGGAGATCATAGCCCACGGCTACTGTCATCCTTTCCGGCAGAGGCCTCACAACAATCCACCAGGGAACCTCTCTCTTTGAAGAGTTCGGATCCGCTCCTTGCGCAGGAAATTCAATCCCTGCTGCAGAAAAGCGCCATAGAACTGATGCCTGTAGCGGAGAGGAACAAGGGATGGTATTGCCCTTATTTTTTGTTTTCGAAGAAAGTCAGAGGATTGCGGCCCATCATGGACTTGTGCAGTTTGAACAAGCTCCTCAGGAAGGACAAGTTCAAGATGGTTACTCTTTCTCAAGTCCTCCAGGCCCTTCAACTTCAGGACTGGCTGGTGTCTCTCAACCTCAAGGACGCTTATTTTCATGTGCCGACCCACAAAGCACAAGAAGTACCTGAGGTTCGCTGTTGGCGACTCGCACATTCAGTTTTGGGTCCTGCCGTTCGGATTGACCTCTGCCCGAGGGTCTTCACCAAGCTCATGGTGGTTGTGGCAGCGCATCTCAGGAAAGGGGGGATTCACTTCTACCCCTACCTGGACGATTGGTTGAACAGGGCGTGCTCTCCCGAGCAAATCCTGGATCATCTGTCCGTCACCTGCCACTCCCTTCACAAGCTGGGCTTCTCCCTCAACTTAAAGTAGTCCCACTTGATGCCAACACAGAGACTCCAGTACATCGGAGCGGTGCTCGACACATCCCTGAGGCAGTGTTTCCCTCCCCAGCTAAGGGCTCTTCACATTCAGCAGATGGTGCACAAGTTTCAACTTGCCCAGACGCTCCCGGCGTTCGAGTTCTTGAGGTTGCTCGGCCTCATGGTGTCCTGCATTCTTCTGGTGCCAGAGGCCAGGTTGCGGATGAGATCTCTGCAATGGGCCCTCAAGCTTCAATGGTCCCAGTCCTCCGGCAGGTTGTCGGACCCCGTTCAGGTGCCGCCCTCGGTCGCCCAGGACCTTCTGTGGTGGGCCGTCAAAGGCAATCTGATGAGAGGGGCTCCATTTTGGCTGCCCTGGCCGGAGGTGACGATCGTGATGGACGCATCCCTCACGGGATGGGGAGCTCATGGCAATGAGCTGACAGTCAGCTGTCGTTGGTCTCTGTTGGAGTCCAGACTTCATATCAATCTGTTGGAGCTGAGGGCCGTCAGGCTTGCCTTGAAGGCTTCTCTGCCGACTGTACGAGGGAAGAATGTCCTGATTCTGACTGACAACACAGTAACCATGCACTACCTCAACAAAAAGGGGGGGCAGGGTCACTTCCTCTGTGCAGGGAGGCGATACAGCTCTGGTTCTGGGCCATCCAGCAGGAAATTTCGATCTCGGCAGTTCATCTGGCTGGAGACGAAAACGAGATGGCGGACGCTCTGAGCAGGCAGAGCGTGATCTCTCACGAGTGGGAGTTGGCTCAGGAGATTCTCCTGGAGAACTTCGCCCTTTGGGGGACACCTTAAGTGGATCTCTTCGCCTCCAGTGTCAACCGGAAGTGCAAAAGGTTCTGCTCGCGGGAATTTCCTCCAAGAGGAGCCTTGGGAGACGCGTTCGTGGTGGAGTGGTCCTTCCCACTGCTGTACGCAGGTGCTGTGGAGGTTACGGAGGTTCGGTTCCCGGATGATCCTCATTGCTCCGGCATGGGCCCAGAGGACGTGGTACCCGGACCTTCTCGACTTGTCCATCTGCCCGCCACAACGTCTTCACTACCGAGACGATCTGCTCTCACAGGAGGGGGGTCAGGTTCTCCATCCAGAGGTCAGATCCCTCAACCTTCGCGCTTGGCTTCTGAAAGGTTGAGGTATAAGGATTGGGACCTCCCTAAAGACGTGATGGAGGTGTTGCTTTCGGCCAGACGGCCTGCAACAAAGTCCCTGTACCGTTGCCGTTGGAGAAAGTTCTGCGACTGGTGCAGGGTTAAGAATGTGGATCCTTTTTCATGTGACATTCCTATGGTTTTGTCTTTTTTGCTTTCTTTAGCCCACAGGGGCTTGCAAGTGGGTACCATTAAAGGTAACCTGGCGGCGCTGTCCATATTTAAGTGCTCATCTGAGGAGTGTTCTTATTTTAAAATCCCTTTCATTTCTCAGTTTCTGAAAGGGCTCACTAATGTGTTCCCTCCGTCACCTTTCCAGGTGCCCGGGTGGGATTTGAACCTTGTTCTCAAGTTTCTAATCGGTGCTCCATTTGAGCCTTTACATTCTTGTCCTTTGAGACTGTTAACCCTGAAAACTGTGTTTTTGTTGCGGTCACTTCCGCTCGCAGAGTGAGTGAGTGAGTTACAGGCACTGTCTGTTAAGCCACCCTTCACTGTGTTTCATAAGGACAGGGTTGTCCTTAGAGTTCGTCCTTCTTTTCTTCCGAAAGTTGTGTCGGATTTTCATTTGAGCCAGAAGGTCATTCTTTCGGCATTTTATCCTCCTTCGCCTCCTGCTAAGGACAAGGAGAGGCTCCATAGGTTAGATCCTAGGAGGGCTTTACGTTTCTACATTTCACACATGTCCCGGGTCAGAGTGGACGATCAGCTCTTTATTGGTTATGCTGGGGGGCGTTTGGGACAAGCTGTGACTAAGCAGACTTTGCCTAGATGGATTATCTTGGCAATTTCTGAATGTTACCGCCTGGCGGGTAAGGACCCTCCAGTAGGCTTACGGGCCCATTCGACTAGGGGTATGGCTGCCTCTACTGCCCCGCAGAGGGGCGTTCCTATTTGTAACATCTGTGAAGCAGCCACTTGGGCTTCGGTCCATACTTTTGTACGTCACTACTCCCTATATTCTACCCATGGGCAGGATCTGGCCTTTGGCAAGACAGTCCTTTACTCTGCAATTTGATTGGGCATTCTAAATTTGTATATTCTAAATTCTTTTCCCACCTCCTTACGTTGGTACTGCTTTGGGAGTATGTCATAGATATGGAATACGTCAGAGGACCCAATCCCCTCGAAGAACAAGTTACTCTCTTACCTGGTAACGTTCTTTCAATGGGATGGTCCGACGACGTATTCCATATCGCTCCCTCCCTGCCTTCCTCGCTACAGAATTTCTTATGCAATTGCAGCTTATGTTTCCGCAAGGCTTTCTGTGGTCATACGGGCAGAAGATTGGTGCCACACGTTCTGGGAAAAAACTACAACTGAGGCTATGGGCGTCGTGCGTCCTACTTATAAAATCCGGTGATGTCGGCTCGACGGAGGCCCTCGAGGACAGCGTATCAGCGTCATTGATGCAGGATGCAAACGCCGAAAGATTTTCCGAAGCAGCACAGCTGTGGTGATTACTGTCATAGATATGGAATACGTCGTCGGACCATCCCATCGAAAGAAAGTTAACAGGTAAGAGAGTAACTTGTTCTTCTGATTTCTAAAACCTCCTTTGGGTAATCTTCTTTTCTCCTTGCTGCCCTCAACATATCTTCCTTGGTTCTGATATTCATGAAGGAGACCAGGATCTGCCTCACTTTAGGACTTCCTTTCCTACCAACTCTGTAGACGTTATCTATGTCTGCTGGAGCAATGTATTCACATTTGAAGGATGTCCTCATAATTTCAATCACCATTTGAACCAAGTCCTCATCCATCTTTTCTTCCACTCACACAATTTGCAAGTTTTTACTTCTGATTTTCAGGTCTGATTCAATGGCTTTTGCTCTCCCTTTATGGAAGTCATCTTTCAGGTTTTTGTATGCCCTGAAACTGCCAGAAATTTCCGATGACATAGAGGCAGTAGCAGTTTCCAAGACTGAAACCCAGTTGTCTATCTGGGAAACTTTCAGAGATAGATCCTCCATGGAAGACTTCACATCGCCCACATCCTGGGCCACTTTCCCCAGATCCTGAGCTACATTCAGAAGCAGGGAGTAAATGTCTTGAGGGCTAGGGACTTCTGCCATCTCTGTGACTGACATGGGTTTCTTAGAGGCTGGGTTGTCAGCGATCTCAATCTTCTTTTTTGAGTTCATTATCTCTCATCATCCATTTAAAGGAGAGGGCCAGGAGCTGCAAGATTATGCTGCTGCCTCTGCTGCCTGCATTGTGGAATCCCTGGAAAGGTCCTTCTTGAGATTTACTCTGCACGCCAAACCATGTTCGGTCCCTTTTGTTCATTTTGTCTTTGGCGGGATTCATGAGTGAAGGCCGCCTCTGGTTCCAGGGTGTCTGGCGGGGGCAGGAAGCGATGGAGGTGCCAGAAACTCCCTGTGCTTAGTCTCCTAGGAGACAGGAATTCACTCCTAGGTGTTTGGCTGGCTGGCTGTCCACAAGGGACAGCCACCCTGCTGGGTGACTGGCAACTAGGCTGGAATGAATTGGAGAAACCTGCATAAAAGGCAAAGCTTTTTGGCTTGGAAGGCAGAGTCGACCAATGGACAAAGGAAACCGAAGAGGAACTTGGAAGAGACACCTGCTGCAACTTCTGGACCGTTGGTTTGCCTGGTGAAGCCCTGCTGCTGTGCTGAAGCTCTGAATTTGCCTCGACTAGAGAAGCCAAGGATGACTTCTCCCCTTCAGTTGGTGGGACCAATCAACTCCAAAGTAAGCCACATGGGCATCCTCTCGAAGCTAGTTGAATTTCCACTGCAGTCGCTGCTGGAAACCGTACAGTCAGGGAAAGGAACACCAGTTAGTGTGCATTGCTTTTAAGTTGGCCAAGAGCTCCAGGAAGATCCTCCGGACTCCCAGGAAGCGGGACTGACCGAGCCTGAGCCACCTCAACAGAGTGCAGGACCCCAGATGCAAGGAAAGCTCATCTCAACAGCCAAATGTCTGGGCTGGTGCTATTTGCTGAGACGCGAGGAGCTAAAACCGCAAAGTGCCACTGAAGAGACGTTAGTCCTTTTCTGTTGCTGACTGTCCTGTTGCAGTGCAGAAGTTGTCCAGACGTCCTCCCTCTTCTCCCCATGACTAAGGCCCAGAAACACAGGATCTGCAGAGCTGCACAGGAACAGAAGCCAGCCAAAGCCCTTTTCTTCTAACAAAATATACTGTGAAATCTAACAGAACCTACCTCTTGTTGTGTAACCTCACTTGTTCTCAGTGGAGACTTGTCTCTGTTGCTTCTGTAGAGTTGCCAACAGCTTCTTTACCTCAAAAGCCTAATCAGCTTGTGGCCCTACTTTGATTTCTTCTTTTCTACAAAGACTTCTAAAACATTGTGCAAGACTTTTACCTACCTGCAAGAATTGCTTCAGCTCACCTTGACTTGTCCAATTTTCCTTGGCCTGGCCTGGCTCCCTAAATAACTCTTCCTCCCTCCGACTCTGTGTTTAGCCATCCTTCCAGGAATAGGTTAACTTGCTTTGCATTGGGGGTTACCAAAGGTTTGAAGTTGTTGGGTAGTGACTACCATGACAGCTTGTGTTAATCCAGTAATAAGATATCTGTTCCTCTATCTGTTAGCAGTTCTTATATCTCTAGGGTGTTTTTTATTTTATTTTATTATTTTACATTGAACTGGTGTTGACTAGATTGCAGTCAATCCTTTTGTGTTCTGGGTTTTGTTCCTCTCTTGAAGGTGGTGTTGGTAATTTGATTTGGTTTTAGTTTGTTTTTCCTCTAGATTTTGAATTGGGCTCTGTTGCTGCTGTTTCTTCATTAAGTAGATCTAGAAGATTGTGTTTTGATTCGATCACGAGTGCAGACAAACCAGTTTCAAAAACGATTTCAAACAAACTCATCATACTTAGACTTAGACAATATAACCCCTGTGGGGCTCCGGAGGTGCACCAGATGACCAGTCAGCTAACTGAGCAGGTTGGGGAAGAAAAAGCAAAGAGAAAGGAGATTAGCAGGGCAGCGGGAGAGAGGAAGAGAAGAGGTAGGTCTTGAGGGGTTTCCGGAACTTAGGGAGGTCCGGCTCAAGACAGAGAGAGGTATCTAGGCTGTTCCAGACGGAGGCACCTGCAGAGGTTAAGGATCTCCCCCAAATCTCTGTTTGGAGAAACGGCTCACCCACAGAGAGTTGGAGGCCGAGCGAAGGGCTCTAGAAGGAGAGTATTTGGGAAGAGAGCGTTGTAGATAGTAAGAGCCCTGGCCATGAAAAGCCTTGTGGGCTACGCAGAGGGACTTGAACTTGATTCTTGCAGCCACGGGGAGCCAGTGGAGGGATTTCAGCTCCAGAGAAATGCGATCCCTGGGCTTGAGGCCAACAATAAGTCTTGCGGTTCTGTTCTGGATAAGTTGAAGTGGTCGGAAAGTAGAAGTAGGAAGATTGAGTAAGAGACTGTTGCAGTAGTCCAGTCTGGAGAGAACCGGGGCACTGGAGACAGTGTGCCTCTGGGGGAAGGTGAGAAAAGGTAGACCACCTCTGAGAAGGTGCAGCTGGTAGCGAGACTTTTTGTAAATGTCTGCGATGTGAGAAGAGAAGGAGAGAGTAGAGTCAAAGATGACCTCCAGATTTTTTGCCTCACTAGTGGGTGGGGGTGCAGGACCAAGGGAGGCTGGCCAGAGTGAGAGTGGGAAAGTGGGTCCAAATGAGGAAAATCTCTGTCTTGCTGGCATTAAGGCAGAGATCGTTTGCAGCGCATCAGGACTGAATTGTGGACAGTCAGGAATGAGCAAGGAGGAGGAATAGGCCGAGGATTGCATGAAAGAGAGCTGTGCGTCATCCGCAATACACTGAAAGTTGGAGGTGAAGGCAGAGAGGGTCAAGAACTGAAAAGGAACATATGCAACAGCGACAAGCCTTTAAACCAGTCACAAAAGACATGCAGCCATTAGTAGCAGTGAGAGCCAAAAAAGAAAATATAAGAAAACGAAAGGAAAACCTACTTTTTAATTTTTAAAAATGGGGAAAAATGCAGACAAAAGCACACAGAGAAATTACAATTTCTGAAAATCGGCCAGTCTCAGCAAGTGTAGTTATATCAAACGCTTTCCGAGTCGCCGCCATGTTGAACCGCAGCTGCCCTCTTAACCGACCGAAGAGGAGTGCAGTGCTGCAGCTGAACGTGTGCTGCGCAGGGGGCAGCGTCCCTCTCGGGGAAACAGTATTGGCTGCAGTGACGGTTACAGTTCAGACTCCTCGCCAAGTCCCTGCAGTCTGTCTTTGGAGACCACGCGCTTCGTGACCCCAGAAACCACGCCAATTCCTCAAGGCCCCCTGTACACCCGCACACGAACCCTGGTTCGGAATACTTCAATGAGACCGCAAATGGAACCAGGGCCAAAGGAGCGACCGACCATGTCCTTAGTACCCTTCGTAGGGTAGGAGGGTCCGTAATGGACAAGCATCAATTGGCTTTCGATGGTATGCTGCGAAAACTTAACATAACAGGCCCAGCAGACCTAAAACCAGTGATGTCTGTTTCATCTCATGTTTTTGACGATGGAGTAACAAACTGGGGTAGAATTGTCACACTTATAAGCTTTGGCGCATTTGTCTCCAAACACCTCAAAGCCAAACATCTGGAAAGCAGCATTGATACCCTGGCAGAAAGCTTCGCCGAATTTCTAATGACAAGCAAGCGAGATTGGATAGTTGCCCTCAAAGAATGGGATGGGTTTGTGGAGTTCTTTCATGTCGAAGACGTGGAAGGAGGTATCCAAAATGTCCTCATGACGTTACCAGGTGTTGCTGGCGTGGGTGCAGGCTTGGCTTTCATGATAAGATGAAGCATCTTAACTGAAGACATTCCCCACAACTATTTCATAACTTTTGTGGGAGCACATATTGCTCGGACACTCTGTGGCGTGCAATCGCCCGAAAAAGGAAACAGCGCTGGTGCACTCTACAAAATATTGAGAAAGGTTAGGCCCAGCAAAGGGAGAACATGCTCACCAAGTTCTTCTGTGGCCACAGGAAGGTAGCCAATGGAAAGAAATGTAAGGTGCACACTTCTAATCCCAGGGACAATGGAACTATTGTATATCGAGTCATGAAAGTTGGATCGTCTGTTCCCACAAGAAACATTGAGAGACTTTGTACCCATAACATAAATATATATTAACAAAAAAAACAATTTCTGAAAATCATTAGAAAACCTGATTTAAAAATGATAAAAACCACACCAAAAAAGCATCCGAAAAAGAAAGATGAATATATGGTGAATATATCTCTTGGGTTAGCAGTTTCTCTTTTCTGCCGAGGGATGCTGGCAGTGTGGTTTTCAGAATCCTTTTAGAACATGAGGCTTTTTATGTAAGCAATTTTCCTGTGTAGTTGTCTGCAGGAGCGGGGTTCCCAATAAGCAGTGAAAGAGGGGGCGCAAAGAACATTAGAGTGCACGTTCTCGTCCATCTCCTCTGCCCTCTCGCTTTAAAGCTGTCTCGGTTTGGCTGTGGTAGTGGCCACCAGCACCATGCGCTATACCGACACAGATGCAGCTCGCACCTTTGGAGCAAGATACTTGAGTGGCAGAACGTTTGATTAGTGTAGAGGTATTGCTTCATCCAGGGCTTCGCTCTTCCATTGTTTGCAGGAACAGGGAATGAGGCGCAGGGAGACGGAATAGAATGAATGCTACAACATCACTCACTTGGGTCAAGCGGAGAAACGAGGGCTGGCAAATGCTTCCTGGTTCTACTGCCCACTAGAAAGCAATTGAACCGGAACTTGTTCCATTCCCAGTGTTGCCCGCCCATTACTAATTCATTCCAAGGCGCTCACATTCTGGAAACTGCCGTTGATGTATTTGCTTATATAAACACCCTTAAGAATAGAATAAATAATCTTCGTTACGGAATGTTATAGCTTGAAGGGAACAGGACATTCATGAGAACCTATCAGAAGTCTGTGCCAGATGTTATCAGTGGTTTCCACATTCTTCGCAACGTTATAGTCAATGGGTTATTATCTAGGACAATATGGCTCCAATTAAAACCACAGAAACTACTTGGGACGTTCTCACATCGTGCAGCCAAGGCCTTTCCCCATTGCCTTACCTGCCTTAGTGCATGGTTTCACCAGGGTTTCCTGCAGAGATTTTTCAGGGCTGACTCAGCCACTCATCTTTACGAGGTCGATACAATGATTATTTTTGCATGTACAATCTTTTATTTCGACAATACACCGTCATAAAAAATTTGAAAATGAAACACACATCAACAAACCAAAATACATGCTAACAAATGTAATGATACAAAATAATAAAATCCAAACATTGACGAAATGTGAACTATGAACATATTATCATACATTCATAACCTATATAACTTTCAAATACAAGTATGTTTGTTACCTATGTACAATTCATATTACATTACTGTGCAATAGCACCTGGAGCATTCCAAGTGCCGAATAGGATTACCAAAATAAATTATCTCAGGCCCAAAGAACCGGTCAGGCTCAAAGAATATGGCAAAATACTACTTTATTATCAGTTCAATATAGTAGGGAAACCTGACGAACAAATGTTCACACACTCTCAATGCATTTCAGTTACACAAAAGGTTTTATATCTCAACATATGTCAGCTATGACATCATCCTATGTGACTAACAGTAAAAACCTACTGGGTGGAGGGATTGGTTAAGAGATTGGTTAAGGGAAACGTATATACCTATAGTTTATATATGAGTGTTAGTATCATCATTGGATGCAATTTATCTGGTAGGCACGCCTTGAACTACCTCTAATTACATAAAATAAAGAAACTAACTGTTAGGGGTCGACCCCCAGGTCCGGCAGAGCCACTTTGGGGGCCCGCTAGAGCGAGTCTGTGCAAGGCCTAACTCCTTCACTCAGTCTTAATCAAGAACGCCAGGTCGACACAAGGGGCAAGGAGTACTACAGTTTATTATGACAAACACGCCACAGGGATCACATACATGGAAGAACATCCACAGAGTGTCACAAGTCTCTCCCCTTCTCACCTGTTTCTGTTGTGTACTTGCGACCTTCAGGGATTTCTTCTTCTTTACGGTCCGGGATTTGTATAGACCCGAACGCCGCTCTTCGGCGTCCAGCGTGAGAGTAGTGGTTCAGTTTCCAGGAGCGTTCACAAAGTCCAGGGTAATTCCAGGAAGTAATTAAGGTACGCTCGGAGGCACGGAGGACCGTGACTCGAGCACAGAAGGTTTTCCAGGAGATTGGAGAGGGAAGGGAACAGGAGGGGATTCAAGTAACTGGGAACAAGGAATCAAGTGAGAGCCCCGATCGAACTCCGGCTAAGCACGTCCGAATACAGGTAGCGGTAGCGTTGAGACCGCAGAGCCACGGGGGCGTGTCTCTTTTGTAGGATGAGCAGCGTGGAACGCATAGACTGATCCGGAGCCTTCCGTTCCGGGCGGCCATGTTGGAAGGATAACTGCATGCAAACCCCTGCGAGTCAGGGACCAGGAGGTCCAGAAAGGACCTAGATGACGGTTCATGACAGTATGCCTCCTCTGGAAACCAGCTCCTCCGGGTTTGCCTGGATGGATCAGATGAAATCGTCGAACCAATCTGGGAGCATTCATGTTTGACACGGGTTCCCAGGTACGCTCACTGGAAGGGTACCCTTTTCACTCAGCCAGATATTGTAGTTGACCACGTCGATATCTTGAGTCACAAATCCTGGAAACCTTGTATTCCAGTTGATCATTTACAATGACAGGGGTAGATCTAGGAGCTGTTCAGGATGACTGAATGTATGGTTTTAACAGAGAAGTGTGAAAGACTGGATGGATTATTTTCCAAGATTCAGGTAACCGAAGTCGAAAGCCCACTGGGTTGATGATTTCTTGTATGGAAAAGGGACCGTAGTATCTGGGAGCCAGTTTATTGGGGCACAGGTGTCGAGGAAGGAGCTTCGAGGATAACCAAACTTTATCTCCTACTGAATAGGAAGGTCCAGGTCTTCTTTTAGAGTCAGCATAATGTTTGACATCTTCTCGGGCCCGTTCTAGATGTTCCTTAACCTCCTTATGTACTGTGATGAGGTTTTCGATCCAGGAGTCTACTGCAGGTACTGGAGTAGGATGTGGGAGTACGGAGGGTAGGACAGATGGATGGAATCCTTGACTACAGAAGAAGGGACTGGTCTTGATGGCTGAATGATCTGAATTGTTATAGGCAAATTCAAATCGTCCTGAACTTTGGTGGTGAAACATTGTAGATATTGTTTGAGAGTCTGGTTCACACGCTCTGTGGCTCCATTGGTTTGTGGATGGTAGCCAGAGGATAAGGCACTTTGGATTCCCAGAATTCGACATACTTGTTTCCAAAACTGAGATATATACTGAGGTCCTCGGTCTGAAATGATCTTGGAAGGCAACCCATGAAGTCGGAATATGTGTTCCAGGAAAATTCCGGCAAGGTCTGATGAGGAAGGTAGTTTGGATAAGGGTGTAAAATGAGCCATATGAGTAAACAAATCAATAGTGACCATGATTGTTGTGTAGCCTCTAGAGGGTGGTAATTCCATGATAAAATCAGTGGCAATGAATTCCCAGGGTCTTGTTGGTATTGCTGGTTGGAGTAGGAGTCCGGCTGGCTTCTTATTATCGTGTTTGTTCTGATTGCAAACTGCGCATGTTTGGACATGGATCCTAATATCATCCTTCATCTTGGGCCACCAAAACTGTCTTTGTACTAGATGGAGGGTGTTGGTTATCTCACGATGTCCCGAATGTAAGGTATCATGACATAGACTTGTGATCCTTTTTCTTAGTCCAGGAGTGGGAATGACTAAGCGATTATCTTTGAATAGATACCCGTCCTTAGCTGTGAGATTCCATCTGTTATTTCGCTTGTGCTCCTTCCAGAGGTCCGAAAGTCGAGTTTGGCCTTGGATATTCTCCAGGAGGATGAGTGCTTGGGCAACAAAGATCGTGTGAGGAAACATCTTTGGAAAGGTCCGATCCTCAGAGTTTTCATAGTCAGGACGTCTGGAAAGGGCCTCGGCAATTATGTTTTGTGATCCAGCGACATGATGGATGTGGAACTGATACTGGGCAAAGAAGAAGGCCCAATGGGCCTGACACTGTTCCTACACTCCAAAGATTGTAGAACTTGAAGATTTCGATGGTCCGTATGGACCTGGACTGGATGCCTAGCTCCCAGGAGTAGATGTCTCGCGCCTTGAAACACTTGTGTATAGGCGCGTTACAAATGCCATATCATATCATATCATATCATGTCACCATTCTGTGAAGGCTTGGCGGATGGCTAGCAGTTCCTTTTCCAAGACGGAATAATGAGTCTCACTGGGCATCAGGGTTCGTGAAAGGTAAGCAATGGGGTGTTCAAATTTGTCCTCAAATTCCTGTTTTAGTACTGCTCCTATGGCGTAATTGGATGCATCCGTCTCCACTAGGAATGGCCGGTTAATATCGGCTTGAGCCAGGATGTGGGCTTGAGTAAACTCTGTCTTTAATCGTTGGAATGCCTTGTCTTGATCTGTAGATCAGAGAAATGGAGCATCTTTCTTCAAGAGAGCAATGATCGGTTGAACAATTTCAGAGAAGAACGGTATGAACTTTCGGTAAAAATTGGCAAGTCCCAGGAAAGATTGAATCTGTTTCATGGATGTGGGAGCTGGCCAAGATAGTATGGCCTTTACCTTTGAAGGATCTATTCCAATTCCTTCTGGACTAAGGACAAATCCTAGGTAATGAACAGACGTAACGTGAAACAGGCATTTCTCGGGTTTAGCTAGGAGTTTGTGTTCACATAATCGTTGTAAAACTGCCTTAACATGCTGTTCATGTCTTAGAAGGTCCTTAGAGTAGATCAAGATGTCATCCAGGTAGACAATAACGAAGAGGAACAGCATGTCCGAGAACAC
Source organism: Ambystoma mexicanum (assembly GCF_040938575.1). NCBI lineage: Eukaryota > Metazoa > Chordata > Amphibia > Caudata > Ambystomatidae > Ambystoma > Ambystoma mexicanum. Next base: position 360,521,465 of record NC_090936.1, read on the forward strand.
CCTATCCATGAAACGTTGAAAAACTGCTGGGGCATTAGCAAATCCAAAGGGCATGACCAGATATTCAAAATGGCCAAAGGGAGTTCTAAAGGCTGTTTTCCATTCGTCACCTTCCTTTATACGAATGAGATGGTAAACTCCCCTTAGGTCTAATTTTGTGAAGATTACTGCACCTCTGACTGCTTCCAGGATATCCGAGATGAGGGGTAGAGGATAACGGTCCTTGAGAGTGCACTGATTTAGACCACAGTAGTCCAGACATGGTCTGAGTTCTCTGGTATCTTTCTTTGGAACGAAGAACAATGAAGCACCCGCTGGAGATTTGGACGGGCGTATGGTGCCATTTTCCAATTTAGTATCCAGGTATTCTCGGAGAGCCTTCTTTTCAGGTTTAGATAATTTAAACATTCTGCCAAAAGGAATCACAACTGTGGGTTCGGTATCGATGGCACACTCCTCTGGCCTGTGAGGAGGGAGAGCTTGAACTATCGCGGTCGAAAAAACATCAGAAAGTCTCTAGAAGGCTTTGGTAAGGTATCCAGGGATAGGCAGTGAGCCATACAATATTCAGATCCAAGAAACAGTAAGCCCGCTGCCCTGTTGATGTAAGGATTGTGCCTCTGCAGCCAGGGCATTCCAAGAACCATCGGATAATGGGCTAATTCAATTAGGTCAAATTTGATTCTCTCTTGACGGTGATTGATAGAAAGTAGAATCTCTTTAGTCTGAAGGTTAATGGGACCTGAGGAAAGGGGCCCTCCATCAATGGCCTCTACTGGTTGCATTGTAACTCGGCTTTCATGTGGAATGTTATGAGCAGTGACCCAATCTTGATCTAGAAATATGCCCATAGCTCCTCAGTCAACCAATGCCAGGATGGGGTAGGATTCTGTCTCGGAAGCCGATAGTAGGGCCTGAAGAACCACAAGGTTATTTTGTCCAGGAGAGTTCAAGGATGGAATTGATGTGGAGCAAACATCTCTCTCCCGACACTGTGCTCCATCTAGGATCGGGAGCTGGCGTTTCCCGAATGCCGTGGAGGAGCAATGGGACATTCTCTCACAAGATGTTTATCGGAGGCGCGATACATGCACAGACCAGTATGGATTTGTCGCATCCTTTCTTGAGGGGTAATAGGTCCACAAAAGGCTCCTAGTTGCATAGGTTCTGGGTTCCGGGGTAGAAGGAACAGTAGACTCTGCTCTAGGCGCATGTTCCGTGATGGTCTTTTGGAAACTTGCCTTAGACTTCCTCTTCTCTGCTCTTCTTTCCTGGATTCGGAAATCTATCTGTAAGGATAGATCCATAAGAGCCTGGAAAGAGCTTGGGCGGGCCACCCTAGCAAGCTCATCTTTTATTTCTTCATTCAGCCCCCTTCTGAAGAGTGTAAAACTAGCTTCTGGAGACCAGTCTGCTTCTTTCACAAGTTGTTTGAAACAAGTGACATAGGTGAGGATATCCTGGGACCCTTGTTGAAACTCGAGTAGTCTCTCTTGAGCACTATACACCTGCTCTGGGCGATCAAACATTTCCTTAAGGGCTCTCACAAAACCATCATAGTCATCCAGGAGTGCGTCGCCTCAATTGACTAGGGGGGTTGCCCAAGTCAATGCATTTCCAGAGAGGTGTGAGATCATAAAACCCACCTTTGCTCTAGGAGTGGAGAAGTAGTAGGGCTTGAAAGTGAAGTGAACTAAACACGAATCAAGGAAGACACGGAGAGTCTTGGAAGAACCGTCATACTTGTCCACTATTCCTCCCAATATTACATTTTCTTTGGTTGCGGAATCACGTGATAGAACTAGCTGTTTTAATGCTGCGTTCTCTGCCTTGAGGTTCTGTACCTCCGTTGTTAATTCCTGCATGCCTCGCATGAGGTCTTGAACGGCAGCTTCCATCTCTGAATCTGTATCGTTTTTAAGGCGTCTCAATCTGTCACAAGTCTCTCCCCTTCTCACCTGTTTCTGTTGTGTACTTGCGACCTTCTGGGATTTCTTCTTCTTTACGGTCCGGGATTTGTATAGACCCGAACGCCGCTCTTCGGCGTCCAGCGTGAGAGTAGCGGTTCAGTTTCCAGGAGCATTCACAAAGTCCAGGGTAATTCCAGGAAGTAATTAAGGTACGCTCGGAGACACGGAGGACCGTGACTCGAGTGCAAAAGGTTTTCCAGGAGATTGGAGAGGGAAGGGAACAGGAGGGGATTCAAGGAACTGGGAACAAGGAATCAAGCGAGAGCCCCGATCGAACTCCGGCTATGCACGTCCGACTACAGGTAGCGGTAGCGTTGAGACGCGCAGAGCCGCGGGGGTGTGTCTCTTTTGTAGGATGAGCAGCGTGGTACGCAAAGACTGATCCAGAGCCTTCCATTCTGGGCGGCTATGTTGGAAGGATAACTGCATGCAAACCCCTGCGAGTCAGGGACCAGGAGGTCCAGAAAGGACATAGACGACGGTTCATGACACGGAGCTCTCGACGGACCCTGGCTCGCAGGCCAGTTTTGTTAGCATCTGACGTCACAATTGGCGTCATCTTCGGGAACCATCTCAAAACCTATCCTAACTCGGGATAGGCTGTTGAGTAGTAGGCCACATATGGAAATGTATAGATAGAGGTGCTACGTTATTGGCCTGTGTAGTGTCAGGTGGTACGTTTAGCCATTCCCCAGAAGTTGTTACAACAAAGTTGCTACAGTGAGTCAGCCCTGTGATTGGTTGGTGACTCCCACTGTCTACCCCGAGGGTCCTTGGCCATGATTGGATGAGCCACAAGCCTGCGAACCTGGGACTCCTGTAAATAGTGCTTTATGCAATTATGTATCAGCAAGGTGCAACTATGTGTCATCATCGTGGCAGTCTGTAACCCATAGCCGTGATGATCGCTCCCTGGTTCCCAACACAGTATGGTAAGGTGACTGTAACAATATTGTTACTGCTATTGTCTGGACGGTGGGGCAGGCTACTCTTCTCAGGCCGTAATCTTGGCAGCCCCTCAACTCGGCTTGGTCATGTGTGTGGAGACCGTAGTTGTGAGCCCAGGAGCCCCAAATTATTCTGTATTTTGTTGGAGAGCTTGCTTCTGCTGTAGCCGGTGTTACTTAAGTTCAGAGTGAGGAATGTCAGTTGCAACATCGCGACCTTGATGGTGGCTTTGATGCTGCTATGCATGAGTCTGTGAGGCTTGGGGTCCCGTTTCTAGGCCGATCACAGCCTGCTAGATGTATTGAGCCATGGTCCGGCTTCTACTACATACGTCTTCTAAAGAGTCTAGTGTGCTATGGCTGCCAGGTCCCTTGCATGCTTCTGCCACACCATGGGTTTATTTGCATATGAGCATCTGTAAGAATGTACACAAACACTTCTTTTTTTTTTCTCTTTGCCGCGGTGCTGTAGTGGCCCTAATGGCAAAATAATAAACGTACATTCGCCATGTATATGTCACTATCCTCTAGCTATAGAGCTGTATACCAGTATTCTTTGTGTAATTGAATGTGTGCATAGGTAAAGTGTGCGGATGGCACGTGTGCTTCATGTCTAACGTGGCTAAATCGTCATGGCATCTCTAGTGACAAGTGGCTTGGTACCTTACTGTTCAGTCGTGTCTCTCCATGTAACTGTCTCCGGCTCCGTCTTGTGTCTCTTCGTTTACTCTTGGCAGGATTTGCACTTCTGCTGGATTATAGTGCCTGCTGGGAGGGTATATCTCATGATAGTTGTCCATTGTGGGAGCAGTTGGAATGGGTGCGCGTTTGTATGTGCGATGGCCATATTGCTGTTCTTCCGGCTAAAGGGTCTTCCGGGACAGAGGGTACATTCTGGTTTTCGCTCTTCCTCACATAACACCAGCAGCAGATAGGCTTGTGCAACAATGTATGGTCCACCATTGCATGGACCCTCATGATTGGATGGCACTCTCTTAGAACCTTGAACATTTGGCACTTTAGCAGCATGTAAGCAATGGAAGCAGGTGCAGGGGAACAACATCAGACAACTGCCTTTCTTAGATAATTAGCCTACCATCTCTCATCAGTTAGGCCCTAAACCAAGGCTTCTTCTTATTTGTATTGGACCTTGCTCACTGTTCTCATCTTCAGAACTTTAAAGGGAGTGAAAGTTCATAGCTATCTTCATCTGGAGCCTTATAAATAGGCCTTGTTTTCTGGTCCTGAATCACGTGTGAGGAGACCATGATTTTGTCCATTCTGTCCTTTTATTTAGTGCTATTTGATTCAATTATATTGGGTGCTATTACTCTCATTGGCCTATGGAGACTTGGTTGCTCGATTCTGCATGTGCTTTCTGCATCTTTATTTGAATAATACTTGGCACTCGCAACTGTTCACGCCTTTACTTAATCCTCTTCGACTCCTTTCAATCCTTGCAGTTGATTTTTGTTGTATCATTCTTGATTCTGAGCCAAGCAAACACCCTTTGTTATTTCACAAATCTGTATTCCTGTGCGTGTTAGCTCTGCAGCCTTGATTTTGCTTCTCAAGGCTTCTTGCTTACTTTTATACGATGCAGACGTCTATTTTCTCAACATGGCTGCTTTACTCACGTTCTATTTCCTACTTTAGCAAGCTTCTACATTGTCTTATCTACCTTGCATTTCTGCGTATATACATTGATTACATCTCTTGCCACTTATCTTCGAAGGGTATATCGTTTTCTTTATATTTAAATTTAAATACGTTTACTTTGTTACTTCAGTCACACCTTCATTCATTAGATATCCGTACATCGAATTCAGTGCTTTCAGGTATCTTCTCTTTATAGAGATGTCACTTTACATTTATATGACTTTTCTTATAGTTCTTCTATGTACAGTGGTGTCTGCAGGCTCATGTCTACTGCCTCAGTTTGAGGGTACATTTGATAGGGTTTTCTGAGGGCATATCATCTCTCATACCTTCAGTGTGGTATTGGGATGATACCCGGTGTCATGCACATTGTTTTCTTGCTGTTCTTTCAGTATGAAGAAGGTGAGGGGATGGGCTCTATAAATGGTGTGTGCATCTGCCTCTCTACAATCCCCCCTCTGGTCAAGTCTTCAACCACCTCCTCAATTTTCTTCCCCATTTCTTCACACTGTGGTTTCTTCAGGAATATCTTCGTCACCCCCCTCAGGTCATCTGCATTCTTTATATGTTCATCCACACTCTAGTTCATATGGCAACACTCCCCAGTTGGTGTACAGAACACCCAACCTCCCACGTAGTTCTTATGGTCCTTGGCATAATAAAACTTCATTCCTGGGGGTGCCATAGGGCTTCCTTTTAGGTTCTCACGGGTGGTGTCCTCGGTCTGTGTATGTTCGTTAGTCACATCATTTACATCGATCATTATGTTCATCACAACAGCTTTCTTCTCTGTCTTCTTACATTCTCCTATGATTATTCTTATAAGACAGAATGCCAGCAACACTAACAATAGTTTTGCTCCAACATTTTGAAGGCATTCGCCAGCCAGGTTGGAATCCATAAGAACAGATATGAAAACAAATCTTTGTCTTCGCTTTCATCCACTTCTTCCACCATTTTCGTATGAAAGGTTGACAAAGAATTATAGCTTCTGTCAGAGTTCCATTTTCTCCATCGTGGGCAGGTCTAATCTATGTGCAAACGCCTCCTTCCTTTGTTGTAGTTAAGTCCAGGACATACCGGTTCTGCAGGGTCATGACTCTGATGGCCCTCAATTCTTCTTTGATCACATTAAATCCTTTTATTGTCGTGTTAATTGTTTGTAGCAGCTCCTACCTCGTGATTTATAACCACTTGGTGTTTGCTGCAGCTTGAATTCCTGGCATGAATATGGCTGTAAATATCACTGCTGTCCTACTGAATAATTTATGCCCATCTGGGATGTCGTCATTAGCTTCTATTGATTTTGCCAAACAGTAGTTCTCTCTCTTCTGCCGGGTGAGGCAGAGCAACCTCTTCTTTCTTTGATATTCATCCATTTTCTGTCATGATGCCTACTTCCAAGGAGCCAGGTCCGACCCAGCAACCCCAGAGGCAGGCATCATTTCCCCCAGGGGAGTGCCAGCGGGCCCAAGCTGGGGACCTTTGGACGCAGTCCTGGCGCCTTAGGCGCCAGGCTCATGTTGGACCTCTGTCCTGGCGCCTTAGGCGCCAGGCTCATAAAGCTAGACATGTGTTCAAGTGTTTTAATGTGCACTTACCTGATGCAGACCATGCTGCCACATCCAGGCCCTCTTGAGGCCTGAATAGGAACTACTTTACCTGTGGGACTACTTTCCACCCTGGTGTGGTCGGGGAAGGATACATACCTGATTGGAGGAAGGATACACACTTGGAACTTCTTCCAAAGCTATTTAAACCACACCCGATCAGCAACTCACACTTCTCGTTGTTCTGCTCCTCGCAGCTGGACGCTCACCGTTTCAGCTCCTGCATCTGGACTTCAGCCACGCCTGTCAGCATCCTGGGTCACCTGCAAAGGTAGACAAGAGACCTACTAGCTAATCTGCACCACGGAGACATCACCGACGATCCTGAAAGGGAAGACATCATTTTTAAAAGCATTTCGTTACGATCGCAGCAGCGCTGCATTTCACTCACCTTTCCTGGGTTCCTCCATCTTCAGCAGCGATCATCCGGATACACAGCCACTTCCCAGAGCCTAGAGAAAAAGACAAGAATAAGAGGTGAGAGCAGGAAGGGAATAGGAAAAGCTCAGTTTCCTTCTAAGACTTACATGTTGGGTCATTCCCATTTAATTTCGGGTCTTGCTGCTTCCAAGCAGGACCCCGGCCCCTATGGGGAAAAAAGACAAAGACATTAGATGAGCGAATGCAAAAACATTACCTGAGCACTCATCTAGGACTTACCAGATCTTTACTGGAACTGAACGTTTCACTTCGGGTCGGCGCCATATCTCGGGCATTCCGAACCCCGGCCCCTATGGGGAAAAGACATCAACATCAGCGCTTTGTTGCAAGAAGTCTCCAAAGGAATCTTCATTCATCACCTGAAAAAAGACAATGAACATTATTATTTAAAGCTTGAACTTTTGAACTTGCAACAGAACTTTTACAGCGCCTTACCAGTATAATGAAGATTACCTGAACTCCCATCCAACTTCAATCCAGTGAAGTAACTGGGTTCAACGCGCCCCTGCGTCAGAAGCAGGATGGAGAGCTCGTCCTTTCAGACCCTAAGGTGAGACTTCACGGGGAATCGTGGAAGGGAATCGTGGAGGGTTGGAAGAGAGTGGGAGGCTTGAGCATAACTCAGTCAGTAGGTAATACTCCCTTTTCACGCACAGGGGAATATTCCTGCGAGCCGGAGAAGCCAGTGTAGAGGGCCCTTCCTGTCCATCTTCAGAGTCCTGCGCTTCACCATTGAAGAAGCATCAGCACTCGAAGCCAGACCTGCGCCTCCGTGGGAATCAGGTGAGCGTTACATTTTCAGAAAGTTGCTTATGTGGAGATCACTTTGGGGGATCACCAACACAGGAACATGTATTACCACCAAAGAGCATATTCCTCTCCAATGTATAGGTAGCTTCATATAAGCGTTGGATCCACAGGACCAATACTGGTCCATTAGCTGGATTCTTAATACAAATAGGGCAAGGGGTAGGGAATATAGCCATCCCTTCTTCAAAGTGATCTTTAGCTTGGCTATCCTCTCTCTTTAAGGAGTCTGTTTAAATGCTCACAAATACCATTCGCCTGTCGGCGATAAGCAGTTGAAAATGTATGCTTTATGCCTAATAGAAGAGTGATTTCCTCAAATACCTCATTTACAAAATGTGGCCCATTATCAGACCGTAAAACTTTGCATACACCCAATCTAGAAAACACCTCATGTAGGAGAAATTTGGCAGCACATGTGGCATCGGGGTGCATACATGGACCTGCCTCAATCCATCAAGAAAAAGGACACACTTCTAACATATCCACATAATCTATATGTAGATGCTGAAAGAGACCATTGGGCAGGGGTTTGCTCCGCTCACTGTTCACAAGGTGTGCCCTGCTGTGAATTTTTGACAGACGATGCAGTTCATAATAAATTGTGCAACGTGTTCTAACAATTTTGTCCAAAACCAGGCTTCTGCCATCATGGCAGCAAGACTCTCTGGTTATATGCACATGATAGTGAAGCTGATCCAGCACAACTTTCAATACTGCTAGAGACATAATTGGCTTTCCATTACTATCTTGACTCCATATAGCCCTGGTGGGGGATAAAGAACACCTCAGTCTTTTCCATAAATCTTGTTCCTCTTGTGGAGCTTGACCTTGCAGCTCAATTACCTGTACAATGGATAACATATTAAAGCCTTCTTTCATCATCATGCATCGTGCTGTCATTTGCTTAAACTTTCTACTTCAAAATTAGAAATGTTGGGAAAAGATGCTGCTCTTTTTGCTTCAATGTCTACGTCTTTGTTACTGTGAGAAATCATGACTGCCCTCTGAGTAGGGGCTGCACACTTCACCACGGTGATAGCCAATGGGTGCTTTAGTACCTTAATAAGTTTATCCAATAGCGATGCAGGTTGCACTGGTGTGCCATCTGCGCGGATGAAGCCCCTCCTTTTCTACCATGAGAATCCTGCATGTACGGTTGATGTCACATAGGCAGAGTCAGAGTATACAGTCACTTCCTCATTCTTATATCTCTGAAGTACGGCGATAAGTGCCACTAGTTCTGCAGTCTGTGCTGAACAGTGTGAAGGCAATCTTCGTCTGACATCATTATACCCCAGCTGGTATGGCTGCTATCCCTTTCCTCGTCAACAAGATCTGGTCTACTTAGGGACAGTGTTCTATGCTTTTCCGTCATTGCGTCATCCAGTCTATCTCTTGTTTCTCTTGGTGGAGATTCTTTGATACTGCCTCTGTTCTCGTAACCATCTTTTTTCCTAATCTGTCTATATAATTCCCCAATTCTTTTCTCTATATCTTCTGCCTCATACTCATCAACTCATGTCCGTTTTCTAGGTATCTCGTACAGTGCCCTGTAGGGGCTGTTGCAACCTTCTCTCTTTCTCCCATCGCTCATGGTTTTCAACTGGTATTACACATCTTTTAACAATGTGATCTACTTAGTTCTCCCTTTGTTCCCTGCTCCTTCTCATTTCCTTTTGTTCTTCCTCTTCCCGTCTTCTCATCTCTCCTTGCCTTCTCTGAAACCGTCTTGCTTTTCATCTTTGTGCCTCTATTTCCTCACGTTTCTTCTCCCCATCCTTTCTCTCTCGTTTATCTGTTCTCTTTACCTTCTTTGTTCTTCTTTTCACTTTCTCTCTTTTTCCTTCTCAACTTGGTATGCCCTTTCTTGTTCTTTTTCCTTTCTTTCCCATGCCTCTCTTTCTTCTCTTTCCTTAACTTCATTGATACCCGTTCCGTCTAATTTGAGTAGTATATGTCCACCCATCCACTTATTCTTTACAATTGTTACTTCACTAGCTCTATCTTTCTTTCCTTTTTGTCTCTTGGTCTCTTGTTCTATCTCTATTAGTTGGTCCCGTCTTTCATTACATTCATCATATTTACTATGTCCGGACATATATTTGCGTTCTTCAATCTTACTCTGCTGTACTGTCTTTAATATTATAAGTGGGGGGTGGGGTGCATATATTGGATTAATATACCCCACTGCTGTTTTCAACTCCTTTAGAGGATAAAATCCCTGTTTCTCAGTGGTTGTACTATTGTCTTCAGAAGGAGAAAGAGGAACTGAGGGCGTTGTTCCCTCTCCTTCATGCTGATCAAGCATCCACTCATTCTTGGGCGGGTCTTCTTTCTCACTTTGATACATTTTGCATTGCTCTAAAATAGCTAACCTTTTCTGTAACTTCTTCCCTGTATATGCAGCATGTAAGTATGTTGTCATGTGTTGCAATACTGTTCTTGATAGGGAACCCACTTGAGGCCAAGGCATGAACATTTTGTCAGCTGTGCCACTTACCCAGTCAGCATGGTATTTCCTAATCTTAGGTGTGTACCTCGGTAATGTTTTCCACAAGTGTAGAAGAGGAGTGCCCTCCATGATGACAAGTCGTTTTTACCTGTCAATACTTACCAGATCTTGTATTCTGTTATTGCTTTATTTAATTAGTATATCAATGTTATTCTTTCCTTTTTCCACAATACTTCATACACCACAACAATCAATTTGGGCATTTGCCCCAAAGCCCCTCGAGTGCGCGATGCACTCTGTCATGCAAATCGCCTTAATTGCATGAGCGCTATTTGAGATAAAAAGATTTAAAAAGATCTATATCTGCTGCCTCGCCATTGAAGAACTCTTGCCCTTTTGCCCGAAATTCCCACATTCTCCATTGCAAACCACGAGGCTTTCCAACTCCAATATGGCCGCTATGTTGATTGCTGCCTCCTTTGCCTGTGACCAGTACCTGTTGGGACCAGATTTGCCTGGATTGGCTAGCTTTGGTTCCATAAGCCAATCACCTCTCGCCGGCAGGCGAGCATCAGTCCTCGCAAGAAGGCTCACGAAAAAAGGCTCCTGTCCTGAGCCTGTCTGGAGCAGGGACGAGTTATGGGCTCGCCTACCTTCCCTTTGGACTTCTCATCCTGATCCATCCCCAGGATCTCCAATGCGGTCCATTGCCCATCTTCACCTGTTCACATGCTTACAAAAGCGGTAAGACAGTGATCTCCATCACCTACTAGACCTGCGACATGACTTTAGTCAACAACATTGCTTTGTCAGCGCCCAGCTTCCACACTGAACCTACGCTATTTAGTGATCACTCCTTTATCTGTGCATTAGCCCCATTATGATTTGTATATATTGTTAACATGTGTTAGTAGTTAGTGTCATCCAGCGGTTATACCCGGCACTGAACTCCTAATATGCGTTCGTACTAATGGAAACGGAAAGCCATTATTGTGTACTATTGCATTTTGAAACTCCAGCCATTCATTACAGTACCATCGACTGCTAGCAAAACATCAATCTAGTCTGCACAGTTATGTCCCATTGTGGCTCCTCCTGCTCAAAGAGTCCCACTGTATTATATGCTATTCCGTTTCATATTGCTTTACTGTGTTGTGAGCCTTTTATGTACTGCTCACTGTAACGCCTTGCCATAACCTACTGAACTGATTTGTGCCCCTTATAACTTGCTACTCACTGCAACGCCTTGCTATATTTGGGTCGCCCACTGAATTGCACTGTGCCCCTCCTATATTCTGTTCACTTGCCATAGTCTATTGAATTGAATTGTGCCCATCCTATATTCTGTTCATTGCAACGCTTCGCCATATTTTGGCCACCCATTGCTTTTGAATGAATTGAATTGTGCCCCTCTTATATGCTGCTCACTTGCCATAGCCTATTGAATTTAATTGTGCCCATCCTGTATTCTGTTCATTGCAACGCTTCGCCATATTTTGGTCACTCACTGCTTTTGAATGAATTGAAATGTGCCCCTCCTATATGCTGCTCACTGTGAGACGCCTCACACAATACAATCTTAATGTCCACCTGTCACAGGAACTGACCTGATTGGCCCCACCTTTATCAGTGCATGGATCCTGTGTTGCCTACTGTACTGATTCTACCACTGCAACCACTTAGTGAATTATTAGCATGGTGCTACTTCTGCGCCACCCTAACTACGGTCAACGTACAGCTAGCACAGTCATGAAAAAAACACTACCCAACTTTAATAAGCCTATTTAGTTGTCTAATTTATTGTTCCTTACCTATATTAATACTCATCCAAACCTTCCATCTTGTGAAACATAGGTACTCCATCATCGGCCAAATGGGGCCCACTGTCCGACTGGCATTATCCCCCAACCTACCATCATCAGCTGCGATACCACCATCCAGCTTCTTGCCACCTTGCCATGACCATGAGCTCACCGTGCGCCTCAAGACAAGGCCATGAGCTATACATCCACGGACAGCCTTTCCTCCTAACAATACAACATCCTTACACACCACCATTGACTCAGCTACCACCTATGTTACATTGCTCCAAGCCAACATACTAACTGCATCGCCCACTCAGCCATGCCCCATAAACCACAGAAACCACAGACTGAGCTCTAGATTTACAAGTCATCACCATAAACTAAATGTACAAGACGTCCTCATCACCCCTACAGCCTCATCAGAAACCAACTTGGAATTACTTAACCACCCTCCTAACAAAATAAAGCAAAACACCTTAACACCTATAAAATCCACCCTTATCAATGCCAGATCCCTTCAGGCACATGCCCTAGACATCGCAGATATCATAACCACATATGACCTCGACTTTATTGCGATCACGGAAACCTGGCTGCACTCAGCGTCAGGCCCCTCATTGGCCCTTGACATTCCCGACAACTACTCAATCATCTGTGAAGATAGGACGCCAGCTTCTCTTGGCATTCATACACAAAACCATGCTAGGCTTGAGAAAAACTACCAACCTGCCCATGCCTTCAGCTGAATGTTTAACTGCCAAATTAACCACTTCTCCTACATCTACCATTACCCTGCATCTTGTTTATCACCCTCCAGGTCCAGCTACCTCATTTGAAAATGACATCTCACACCTACAATCATCAAATACTAAGAACAAATCGCAAATTGTCATCCTGGGAGATCTTAATCTAGGCCTTCTTGACCCCAATGATCAGAAAGCCTGTACCCTCAAGGATACCTTGTCCGAATTAGGCTTTTCCCACCGCGTATTGACTCCCACTCCCAGCAAAGGTTGTATCCTTGATTGGATAGCGGACATCAATTGTAACATCGAGACCCTCTCAAACAACCCTTGCGCCTTGACCGACCATCACCTCATCAGTTCAACTTTGATGAAACTGCCTTCTCCACCAAACAAACAACTCAAGCACCAGCCACAATGACTAGGAACAAACGTAATCTTACCTGTGAAAAACTCATCCCTCTACTACAGCCGATCACTAACCCTACTATAACATCTTCAGACCCGACAGTTCTTGTCGATTTATACAATCACACCATCCTCAAAGCGATTAACACACTACCACCCATGAAATTACACAAATCCAAACCATGTACTCACCTCAATACCTGGTACACTCCTCATCTGAAATCACTTAGGAAACTCAAAATAACAGCCGAGTCAGTTTGGAAAAACTCTTGTAATATACGCAAAATATGTCACCAGAAGAAAACAAGTTGAGGAATCCGGCAAAAGGACAAAGAGAGGCGCACCCAAATTCGGAACCACAGATCAGACCATACAAGAAACAAAATAATTAGAAAACATAAATATTTTATTATAAATATTAAATCATGTTTTGAGCTCATATCAAAATAGCGACATTTAATTAGAAAATAGAATACATAATCAAACAAAGTGCTTATCTAAAAACACGACTGGTAATTCAGTCAGTACTGGCTTAATGTAGCCAAGCAATCTGAACGTCAAGCCGGTTGAAAAAAATCATCCGGCTGGTGGTCAGCGGCTACGGCCACATTTAATAATATAAGAACAACCACAGGTACACAAACAGGGCAAAAATGGTTACTTCTAAAGTTAGAACTAAAAAGGGGTGCAGTACGTCAACTACTAAACTGTCATGACCTACTACATACACTAGGTCTGGCATGAAAACAAAAAGTAGTTTCGATGGTACAGAGCATCTAAGCTGTTTCACAATTGATGCCCATCTTCTTCAGGGCGATGAACTCCCATCAAGATTTATGCCACTAGAATTTATAATGTAGTAAAATGCATATATAGGACGATAATGCATTCAGCTATGGAGATTTGTGCGAGCTGAATACATAATTTTGCCTAAAACATTGGACAAAAAGAAAAACAAAAACCACAATCAAACAAATCCATGAATGAATTATACAATAAGTATAGGACTAAAAGTTAAATACTAACACAGTGAACTAAAAATATAATTTAGTTAAGAATGATCTGTGAATAGCGAACTGGATAACCGCCTCCCTCCGAAATTGTCCGGCAAAAAAAGCCCTCCATGCTTGTAAATAGGAGAAAAAGGTTTAACAATTAAAATATCGATTTACCATTATCTCAACCTTTAAACTGGTAACCTTTTCTCGAATATAAATCCTGAGAAATGAATGTAGACCAACGGAGCAAGTTCTCTACCAAGTAGAACTGCAAGAAACAAAAGCACAAACATGTTATAATCCAGGAAGGGTAATAAATGACTGAAAACCACTTCCAAAGAACAATGAAAAGCAGTGAAAAACCACTAGGCTGCAGTCCTTCCCAATGTAACCATTGGATCAAAAAAGTTATGCTCTCCTGAATAAGAATAGACAGAACAAAGTAAAATTTGGTCTTAACATTGTACCACAGACGACAATTGGCGTAGGGGCGTCAGGAAAAGAATGTCCTGCCAGGACGGAATGGTATTCAACATGATGTAGTGGACACACCAAAAACTGAAACAGCATGGATAAATAAATAGATGAGCAATATACACCACAAATATTTAAAAAATAACAAATCATGCTTGTATTGTGGCGATCAGCCTAATACGAGTTGAATTATATTCCTTCATGTTTTGAAAAACTTCAACAAATAACTGCGGCAGTAAAATTACTGCCATGCCCATGGAAATGTCCCCATTGCGAAACAAAATATAGAAAATTCCTAAATGTTTCAGAGCATTATCCAAAAGTGGCTGAGGCAGTGAGATTATTACAATGCCCATGAGAATAGCGGCATTGCAGGACGTAATGTAGAGCAACAATAACGGTTTCCCAATTTTTAGAAGTCAATGCGCCGGCTTGGAAACAGTATCAAAAACAATGTGAAATGAAGACTCACGGCAAACATCTGAGGCTAAAGCGGCCCATGCTGGTCCCTCTCACAAATGGCTACCAGCAGGCGTGAGTTTTCAATCACTGCTGTAGCCGTAATTAAGACTCACTGGGCCTCATTACGGGTCGGGCAGTCCGGAATTAACAGTGGCGGTAAACCCGCCGCCACTGTTAATTCCAGACAGCCCGATGCTGAATCCTGCAGGTGGGAGGTGATCTTCCCGCCAGGTCTGACCTGGCGGGTTGAACACCTCCCGCCTACAGGTCGGATGTGGAAACACCAGCACCATCACGAGATGGTGCCGGTGTTTCCACTTCCCCATTCCCGTTGAGTCCTATAGGACCCAACGGGAATGGGGATTAACACCATTCCGCCTCCGTGACTCCCGGGACACCGGGGCTGTAATGCCCTGGTAATTCCGGGAGTCGCGGAGGCGGAATGGTAATAAGAGTCCGGCGGTAACCAGGCGGTTTTACTGCCATGATTACTGCCGGACTCGTAATTAGGCCCAGTATGTTGCTGAGCACACGTTACTAAGAACACAGTGCCCCGGCTCTCAGCATGTAACTGGAGGCCTTGCAGGTGGTGGATAAACAAACAAACACCCCTACCGGCCCGGCTTACCTTAAAGATATTAACGCATGGACCTGCATACATCCTTAGCATTGGGACCTCGAAGGATCTTCCGAAAAGCGTCTGCATGAAGAATTGAAATATCCGAGTGGGCGGATACTAGCGTGCTACGTCATCTATTTTAACGAGGTTGCCGGCTTACTGGCGCCAAATGAGCCACAGCTGAACGCAAGGAGTCGCAAGCCCGAACCGGGAGAGAAACCCCTCCACAACGCACATGGTCTCGAAGACGTCATCCAAAACCGCAGAAATAAATGAATGCGTAGCCAAATCAAAACGCTAATTCAAAGCCACAATTAATGGAAAGTGAACCCTGCATAAGGGCAAATTAAAATTGCAAATTAGTAAGTAGATGTTGAACATAATGTTCAAATGTAATATGTCTATGAATGTGAAAGGAAGAAAAAACAACCCAAATTAAATAAAATAAAAAGAAATGTGAAATAACAGTATGAAAAAGAATATATATATATTTACAAACTGCTGGAGGGAAACACCCATCCGAAACTATAATGTGTCTAAGCAAAACGAAAAGAACATCTGAAAAAGAAACTACAGTAATTTCTAAAAAAAACTAAAATAAAATAAAATAAGATTAAGTAATCTAGGCTGCACGAGAAATAATTCAAAATTAAACAAATGTGGAGGTGGTGGCAGCCCACTCTTCCTGTGAATTGAGGCCTACTAGATGGCTTTGGGTGTTGTAAATCCACCAATTTTCTTGAGTGGATAATCTATTGGCAGAAGTATGAGGATCAGAGCCTCTTACTTGTTCAACAGCCCACCAGCGTAAATCGTCACAATTGTGATGTGGTTCTGAGAAGTGGAACTAGCAACATACATCATTAGCCACACATCATGCATCAATTACGCTATAGAGAAGATGAGGCAGCAGACTGGACATCAACAACTGTATCAGAAGAAGAACATCATTTATGGGGAGCCCCTTATGGGAGGACACGACAGAGTTCGTGGGTGAGGCCATGGCAGCCATACAGTCTCGAAACTTCCGCCAGATGTCTCTTGGCCTCGAGTGTGAGTGCTGCATTGCATTCCAAGATTCCTCAATATCGTGAACCCATGTAATTGACGTGAGCCACTGTGCATAGGTAGGGGCCCTAGGACGGAGCCAACACAATAGTATACAGCGGAGAAGAGTCGCGGGGAAGCTTTGGGAGATCATGAAATAGGCAGTGTAATGGGGTGGGGGCTATGGTGTGTTCCAAGATATCTGATAGTGTGGAGCAGACGTCTAAAAAGAACTGAGTAAGACGAGGGCAGTGCCATAACATATGAATGTAGGTAGCTCGATCCATGCCACACCTGGGGCAGCTGCGAGGAACAGTGCTGAACATGCGATGTAGCTTTACTGGTGTATGATATTATCTGTGTAGCACCTTGAATTGTATTAATTTAAATTTAGTGTTATAGGATACATTGTGGGTGCGGCCACACATTCGGGACCATCTCTCGTCAGTGAGTTCAACTCCAAGATCCTCTTTCCATGCGCGTCTCAACCCTGTAAAGGGGGGGCCGCCCTATTCTGTAGTAAAGAGTACAGCCTTGACACCTTGCCCCTAAAGGAGAGGTAGGAGCAGAGTTCCGCCACTATAGGCTCATCTGGGGGCAAGGTGGGGAAATCAGAGAATTTGGATTTTAGATTCTTCCGTAATGAGGAGTATTGTAGCCATACTGAAGGCCGGCCTCTAAGAGGTGGGGGGAGATCCAGCCACTCAACAAAGGTCTCCTGTTCATAGGCATCATGGAGTGCCAGGAAGCCAGCATCTGCCCAGTGTGATACGACTGATTGTGGGATATGCGGGACATCGGGGAGAAAGTTCCACAACGGCAGGTCACCGTGAAATGGATGAGGCGTGCCTATCATTTCCCAGAGTTTGGACAATGCCAAGGACGTGGCAGCAACCGGGTCCACGGAGTCTGGGTCAGGGGGTGCTGGTTTGAGGATCAGGGAACCTATCACACGGTCCGAGACCGCTAGTTTTTCCAGCCGAACATGTGGGGGGGGATCAGTGGTATTAAACCAATAGGATGCAAACTGCGATTGGGCTACTATCCAGTATCTGATGAAATCTGGAGCGTTGAACCCACCCAGTTCCTTGGGAGTGGTCAATGTGGAGAGCTTAAGGCGGACAGCCCCCGAATGCAATAAAAATGTGTTGTTTATCTGATGCAGCTTTCTGAAAAAAAAATCCACAGGCCACACAGGGAGGTTAGTGAAACGGTACAGGAGTTGGGGCAATACCACCATTTTAAGGATTCCAATCCTGCCTGCTAGTGAAATGGGGAGTTTGGACCAGCTGGAGGCCCTCACCGCAAAGCTAGTTAAATCGGTCTGATAATTATCCTCGCAAAGCTTGACCACGTGGCGGGAAACCACCACCCCCAGGTAGGTGATGCTGGATGGCGACCAGTTGAAACCACATAAGTCTGAGGGGGGTTGCGTGGAATCCGTAAGTGGGAATAAGGTGGACTTGGAGCAATTTATTTTAAGGCCAGATATGTCCCCAAATCGAGTCACATCCGCTAGCATGGGGGCGAGATTAGAGTCGGGAGACCGGATGTAGAGAAGAGCGTCATCCGCATATAGGGAGATTACATCGGATTGGGCGGCCGTGCGCAGGCCCCTATGCGAGTGTGATTGGTGTACCATGTCCGCAAAGGGTTCCATTGCGATAGCGAATATAAGGGGGGAGAAGGGGCAACCCTGTGGTGTGCCTCTAGATATCTGGAAGGGAGCAGAGCATCTGTCCTCGGTTCGAACCCTGGCCGACGGGGCAGTGTAAAGTAGCCTGACCCACGCGCGGAAGTTGGGGCCGAACCCGCACCTCTCGAGGACTCGCCATAGATACCTCCACGAGTCTGAGACGAATGCCTTCTGCATGTCTAGGGCAACCGCCTGTGTGGTCGGACTGATTCTGCTGATTACATTGAAGAGCCTCCTCAAATTCAGGGATGTAGATCTGCCCGGGACAAATCCCGCCTGGTCGGGGTGAATAATGTGCGGCATATGTGGGGCTAGGCGGTTGGCCAGCAGTTTAGCATATATTTTAACATCGCTGTTAATCAGAGACAGCGGTCGGTATGAGCCACACTGAGTGGGGGGCTTACAAGGCTTGAGGAGCACTGTTATCAGCGCCTCCCGGAGAGATGGAGGGATGTTAAGATGGATTTCTGAACTCTGTCCTGGAGGGGCAGAGTTTCAGAAGGCCAGCCTAGTTTCTTGGAACAGGGTAACCTCTGGACAAGCCAGAACAATCAGGGTAGCGATTGCGGCGGTCAAGACTAGGTCTCGAGAGGGGTGAGGGTGACTGAAAGCCTGCAATGAGCACACAAAGCAAGGACACTTACAAATTACTCCCAACAGGCGTTATATTAAAAACATATACACATTTATTACAAGGCCTTTGTAACATTGACCGTAGTGAGAAATCACAATAAAACTCAAGTAAACCAACACATACCAAACCAATACAATATATATACAAATACAAACGAGTCTAACGAGTTAGACGCATGAAATGTCTAGACCACCTAGATGGGGAGGAAAACAGGCAGTGCGAATACTAATTAGAACCAGTCTGCCTTCAGAGGCACCTAACTAAAAGGAAGTCCAAGCCCTACGAAGAGTGGAGCCTTGTGCTCAAAAGTACCTGCACACGCTGGTGCCAATGGGCAAAAAGGGGAGCCTCTTCGAGGGAATCGGGCAGTTTAGTTTGATGAGCAATTGAAGATGAACAGAGATCCGCGACTCCAGCGTAGCCTCCACTGTGGGCAGAAGCAGAGCGCGAAAGTACGGAAAGGCGTGCTGTTAGACACAGCGGGGAAAAGCGATGGGCTACTGCAGGAGGGTGACCAGTTCCTAGCGATGCTACTCACCGGTCCTGATGCAGGCAGACCCAGGCTTCTCCGCGTCAGTTTCAGTGCTGGCAGGTTCAGATACGAGCAGGGGACGTCTCGGCGTCGTGTAGATTCTGCAGCATCAGACGTTGAGTTGAGGATGTCCCAAACGCAGTGAACCCGCACAGTTTGTTACCACAGCAGGGCAATTGAGCGGCCGTGTGTATGTCAGCCAAATGTACACTACTCACTTCAGACCTGGGAATGCCAAGTGTACGAATCGGCTGAGAGTGACAAGGAGTCGTAATACAACACAACCTGACGGCGGTTCCAGAGCAAGACTCCTGGGTAGGCTGGTCAGTCTGCTGGATGGCCCAGAGACGCTTCCAAAGGCTTACGTGCAGGAGATGGTGAAGATGCCGAGAATAGTAGTTCCCACTATTCCAAGGTGTCGAAGTACCAGTACAGGCCTTCTAGTTCGATCAGAGGTAGAAAGGGTTTCACAAAGCGACAGCAGTGCAGAGGAGCAGTCCTTCAGCGGGTCACCAGTGATTCCTCGGTTCAGCCTCGTGGTTGCAGGATACTTGGCTCCTGTATTCCTTTGTTCATGAGAACTCAGGAGATCGACATGGTAGTGGTGTTTCCAGCCCCCTCTTATCCATGGTTCCCTTCGCGCCAAAACCGAAGGGGACCCAATGGGAGATCCGCTCATAAAACACTCACACCATATGTGGACCTATCACGGACCACGGGGGTCCCAAGTATTCACACCACCCTAGACTCTCTGGCTCCCAGGATGTGTATTGGGACCAAACATCCCAGCCCCCATCCTGGAGGCACACACAAGGCCTGTAGAAGCCTGCAAAAGCATCTGTGTTTCGCGGGAAAGTACATGCCCAAATAAGGAAGGCCCTGGGTCGGCTCGACCTGGGGGAGGTGAAGGGGGCAAGACGGTCAGCGGACAGGACAAAGAGCCTCGTGGTCTGGCAATTTTGGGAGCCAGGCCACCATTGTGGGCTAAGCGCGAGAAACGTGCTTAAAACGCCAAAAGGAGCTCAAAAACACAAGAAACGATCGCTGCCACCAATCCCGTCCGTGATTCACTTGCACTGTTCATTTACAATCCAAAGAGAGTATCTAGGGCCTCTAGAAGACTACAGACCCAAGAGAGCAGTAACTTAGCTTACAGTGCCCTCTTGTGCCATGTTGCGCGAAAGCTGCAACATGATAAAGAAACTACGGAAAACAACGTTTCCCGGTACTGACTGTCTTAAGGGCATGTCAGTTTTCCCGTAAGAATGGAGCGAAAGCCCAGAGGAGTGCGGCAGAAGGCTGCACTTCTCTGGCAAAGTCTAGATCATGGTGAAAACAACAGCAAAAAGTTTAGCGGTTGCCACATGGAAGGAAAATTACCCAGTATTAAGAATTCTTTCCTAACACGACTCCTCCCACAAGGCCAACAGCTGTGGAATCAGGATTAACTTATATCGTTTATAAAAATCCATGGGGAGCCCGTCGGGGCCAGGGGCCTTCCCTGATGCCAGCGATGCAATGGCCTCGTCAAGTTCTTCAGAGGTAAACGGTCTCTCCAGGAGTAGGCTGGTTTCGGTGGACAGCAATGATAGGGGGAGGGCCTCCAAGTAGGAATTAATTTCCGGGACCTGGGGACCATCGGCAGCAGAGTACAAGGAGGTGTAGAGTAGCTGAAACTGGGAGTTGATGCCCTGGGGGGAGGTGGCGAGCGAGCCATCGGGTTCCATTATCGCAGGGATATGGGGGGCACCGAACTCCTGGCGCAACAGCCTGGCTAGCATACGACCCGGGCGTTCGCCCTCACTGTATTTTCTCACCGCCTGGGGGGAGTCTAGGAATTTAACCTCTCGCTTGGCAAAGTCACGAATCCTGTCCAGCTCGGAACCCAGTGCAGCCAGAGTAGCTGGGGAGTGGTCGTGAGCATATTGGGACTCAAGGATAGCCAGGGCCGATTCGCTGGCAGCAATGTCTGAACGGATTTCCTTAAGGATGCCGCAGCACTTGGATATGGCCATCCCCCTCACGTACGCTTTGAACGACTCCCACAGGACAGCACGCGATGTTACCGAGTCTGTATTGATCTCAAAAAATTCCTCGATGGAGGATTCCAGTTCGGCTGCGAAGGCCTGGTCGAGAAGCGCATATGGTCCCAGCCTCCACTGCCTAGATTTTTCGGCATCCTCACCCCAGTTTAGGGATATGAGTACCGGTGAATGGTCCGAAATCGTCCTAGGGAGGATAGCTAAGTGAGACAAGGATCTGACCAGTGTGTCCGTTATTAGCCATCTGTCTATCCTGGAGTGGGAATCGTGAACCGAAGAATAGAAGGAGAATGTGCGGGAATCAGGGTTCATTAGACGCCATACATCCACAAGTGCCAGCCGGGGGAGGGATGTAAGGATAGTATAGGCTGTCTTGGAAAGTTGGCGAGGTCTGGTGCCTGATCTATCTAGGGTGACATCTAGTATGGTATTGAAGTCGCCCCCCCGATAATATTGGAAATAGGGGGTAACTTTCGAGGAGGGCAGCTAGGTGTAGGTAGAATTCAGGGTCGCCGATATTAGGACCATATATATTCAGGATGGCTATCTCTTGGTGGAGCAATTTGCCCATGATAAATACGTACCTGCCCAGAGGATCGATATGCGAGTGGTGGCATGTGAATTTCAGGCTCTTGTGTATCAGAGTGAGGGTGCCGCCGCTTTGCGTAGAATAGTTAGTATAGTACCTCTGGAGCCCCCATTGCCTCGCAAACCGCTCGCACTGCTCCGATCGAGCATGGGTTTCCGTATGTAGAGTAGGTATACATCCCAGCTAGGGAATAAGTGGCTCAGCCCGGGATGTGTTTGTCAATAAATTTGGAGGCCTCCTCAAGGATGGTGAAAAAGAATGTTTGATTAGAGTGTTCGATTCTCAGCTTTGGGGGAAAAAGCATAGAGTATTTAACTCCTAAGTCCCGGAGTCTCCTTTTTACAGCTATAAAGGTTTTACGCTCCTGCTGCACTGCCACAGAAAAGTCCGGATATAGATGTATCCTCGCCCCCCCCGAGGAGCAGCTCCCCCTTAACTCTGGCCGCCCGTAAGAGGGCATCCCGATCATGAAAATTCAGGATCCTGGCAATGATGGGGCGGGGAGGTGCGCCAGGTCTGGGTTTCGCGGTTAGGGAGCGGTGTGCCCTTTCCACCGCAAATTGTGCTGACAGTTTAGAGTGATCCAGCAGTGTTAAAAGAGTTTGTTCCACATATTCCTCCATGGGCTCACCAATGTCGTCCTCAGGTACGCCAACAATGAGGAGGTTATTTCGCCTGGAGCGGGATTCAAGATCGTCATTTTTCTTCTCCACCGCCAGGACCCGACTGGTGAGAGTGGTAACCGCCGCGCGGAGGGAGCCCAGGTCATCCTCAGTGGTGCTAACCCTTGTTTCGATTTCAGCGACCTGGCTATCTGTTCTCTCGATATGAGCCTTTATCGACGAGATGGTACCATTCATATTGTCTAATTTAGTATGAAGCGTGGTGAAACCTTTGCGCATGTACTCCAGCATTTTTTGCGAGTCATTTGTGGATGAGGATGATGAGGCGGTAGGTGATTCCTCTGGAGGATCGGTCGGCTGTCTGGAGGGTGTCTTAGTGAACATATTCAGTGAGCTTTGCTTCCTCCCGGCTCCCGCTCCCTTGGTCATGATAGCAATTAGAGATTAATTGGCCGGTGCCCTGAAGGTGCCAGCTGTCGGGTATAGCAGGTTACCCTTCGGATGCAGCTCAGGATGAACCCCTCTGGGGAGGCAAGGACCACCGAAGGCCGGCCCCGCGGCGACGCAGCGGACCACTGTTATTCTGTGCTGGTACGGGAGGATATGGCCAGAGCGGCGATGGCAGAGGGGCGGCCCAAACCCAGCCAGGAGCGTGTAGATCTGCAGAGCAGCAGCGTTCCCTGAGCTTTACTGAACCCCTGCAAGCGATTCCCTGGGTGGTGAGGTCTGGTAATCAATCCCAGATTCAGCCCGCCGTTCACATCGCATGGGGGGGGGGGACGTACTGTAGAGAGGTCCACGTGTATGCCTCCAGGCCAAAAATTTGAAGCCTTCAGCAGGGCAAAGATGATCAGGGTGCCAGTAGCAGGGAGCGATGATGGCGCGTATTGTGATCCGGGCCGAGTCCAGAAAACACCAACAGGGTATAGTAGTTCCCCCAAGCGTCCGACAACACAGACGCGCGACACCGGGTCAGCCGCAGTCCGGCCGGCGGGGGAGCCGATGCAGAGGGCCACCCAACCCCCCTCACCCCTCGCTCCCTACATGGCGGCCGGCCCGCGGAGGAGTGGCAGGATTGAAGATGCTGTGCGGGTAGGCGCAGGGCCACAGACGGCGGGCCAGCCGTGTCGGTAATCTCTCCGCAAAGGCATCACTGGCGTCACCGGAGGTTGCATCCGCAGTAGGTATGGCGGGCCAACAGGGCGAGGCAGCCGTCGGGGGGGCAGGGAGAAAAGAGTCGGGCTACGCAGGCCCCTCCCCACAGCAGGCCGCAACACCGCGCCCTCAAGTGGCTGGGAGGGCCGCGGTCCACGGAGCGTCAGATGGGTGATCGAGCAGAAGGAGTCCCAGAAGGGACCAGGTGGCCACAGCTCAGTGTCGAGGGCACGGTTCTCCACGAAACTTTCCCGGGCCACAGAGGATAGGATTATACTATGCGCCGTCGATTTCAAGCGGATGCCGTGGGGTCGCGGGCCTGAACGCGAAGGTTCTTTGCTCTCCCCGTCCGGAGCTCAACACCTAGGTGGCCATCTTGCTTCGGTGCAACAGCGCCCCCCCGCCCACTCGGATATTTAAATTCTTCATGCAGATGCTTTTCGGGAGATCCTTCGAGGTCCCAGGGCTAAGGACGTATGCAGGTCCACGCGTTAATATATTTAAGGTAAGCCGGGCCGGTAGGGGTGTTTGTTTGTTTATCCAGCACTTGCAAAACCTTCAGATACATGCTGAGAGTCGGGGCACTGTGTTCTTAGTAACGAGTGCTCAGCAACCTACTAAGTCTTAATTATGGCTACAGAAGTGATTGCAAACTCATGCCTGCTGGTAGCCGTTTGTGAGAGGGACCAGCATGGGCCGCTTTAGCCTTGGCTGTTTGCCGTGAGTCTTCATTTCACATTGTTTTTGATACTGTTTCTAAGCCGGCGCATTGACTTTTCTAAAAATTGGGAAACCGCTATTGTTGCTCTACATTACGTCCTGCAATGCCGCTATTCTCATGGGCATTGTAATAATCTCACTGCCTCAGCCACTTGTGGATTTCCATGGGCATGTCAGTAATTTTACTGCCGCAGTTATTTGTTGAAGTGTTTCGAAACATTAAGGAATATAATTCAATTAGTATTAGGCTGACTGCCACAATACAGCATGATTTGTTATGTTTTAAATATTTGTGGTGTATATTGCACATCTATTTATTTATCCATGCTGTTTCAGTTTTTGGCGTGTCCACTACATCATGTTGAATACCATTCCGTCCTGGCAGGACATTCTTTTCCAGACCCTATTGTCGTCTGTGATACAATGTTAAGACCGAATTTTAATTTGTTCTGTCTATTCTTATTCAGGTGAGCATAACCTTTTTGATCCAATGGTTACATTGGGAAGGACTGCAGCTCCGTGGTTTTTCACTGCTTTTCATTGTTCTTTGGAAGTGGTTTTCAGTCATGTATTACCCTTCCTGGATTATAACATGTTTGTGCTTTGGTTTCTTGCAGTTCTACTTGGTAGAGAACTTGCTCCATTGGTCTACATTCATTTCTCAGGATTTATATTCGAGAAAAGGTGACCAGTTTAAAGGTTGAGATAATGGTAAATCGATAATTTAATTGTTAAACCTTTTTCTCCCATTTACAAGTATGGAGGGCTTTTTTGCTGGACAATTTCGGAGGGAGGTGGTTATCCAGTTCGCTATTCATAGATCATTCTTAACTAAATTATATTTTCAGTTCACTGTGTTAGTATTTAAGTTGTAGTCCTATACTTATTGGATCATTTATTTATGGATTTGTTTCATTGTGGTTTTTGTTTTCCTTTTTGTCCGATGTTTTAGGCAAAATTATGGATTCAGCTCGCACAAATCTCCATAGCTGAATGCATTATTGTCCTATATATGCATTTTACTACATTATTAATTCTAGTGGCATATATCTTGATGGGAGTGCATCGTCCTGAAGAAGATGGGCATCAATTGTGAAACAGCTTAGATGCTCTGTACCATCGAAACTACTTTTTGTTTTCATGCCAGACCTAGTGTATGTAGTAGGTCATGACAGTTTAGTAGTTGACGTACGGCACCCCTTTTTAGTTCTAACTTTAGAAGTAACCATTTTTGCCCTATTTATGTATCTGTGGTTGTTCTTATATTATTAAATGTGGACGTAGCCGCTGACCACCAGCCGGATGATTTTTTTCAACCGGCTTGACGTTCAGATTGCTTGGCTACATTAAGCCAGTACTGACTGAATTACCAGTCGTGTTTTTAGATAAGCACTTTTTTTGATTATGTATTCTAGTTTCCAATTAAATGACGCTTTTTTGATATGAGCTCGGAACATGATTTAACATGTATGTTTTAAACAAATAATGAAATATAAATAACATATTTATGTTTTCTAATTATTTTGTTTCTTGTGTGGTCTGATCTGTGGTTCCGAATTTGGGTGCCCCTCTTTGTCCTTTTGCTGGATTCCTCCTTAACGTGTTTTCTTCCGCTGACATACTTTGCGTATATTACAATTGTTACTTCCTCTTTGTCAGCGAAGTTGAGGTCTACCCATCTCTCGTGTTGCTTAATTTGGAACAACTCGCCAACTGCAATAAACAAAACCAACTTTGCTGCAGCATCCTTTAACTATAAAATGCCAATAACCCAAGATAATAAAGACAACTTCAACAACCGCATCTTAAAGCACAGTCCAACACCAAGGAACTCTTCAATATACTGAAGGAGTTAGAATCACCGGCATCGCCGCCAGATACATGTATCATTAAAGATTCCCAATGGTGCACTAATATACAAAACGCACTTCAAAATAAAATCTCCATGCTACAAAACAAAATAGTAATGAAGAAATCCCTTATCCCAAACAGTGACTCCATTCTGAATTCTCAGCCATCTACTAAGAGCTCTCAACCCCAATGCAAGAGCTGTCCACCCTAATTCAATGTTTTGCCACTATCCATTAAAGAGGTTGAAACCATCATTCAGAAACTGAAACCTTCTAAATGTTAAGGTGATGCATGTCCTGCCCCTCTCATCAAGGAAGCTGCCAAGGGTTTAGCCCCCTTCATTACAACTCTTATCAATGCCTCATTCAAATCTAGTACAGTCCCCAATAACCTGAAAGAGGCCTGGCTTCTCCCACTGCTAAAAAAACCCTCTCTCGACCCAAACAACCCGGCTAACTATAGACCTATCACAACGGTCCCATTTCTTCTAAAAATACTTGACCGCGTGGCATACTTGCAGATACAACAATACTTGGAAACTAACAACCTTCTAGGTTTGAGACAATCTGGCTTTAGACCCAGACACAGAACCGAAACTGCCCTTATCGACCTTAAGTCCCAAATCCAAACTCTGAACGATAAAGGTAAACTAGCTCTGCTTCTCTTACTAGACCTATCAGCAGCTTTTGATTTGGTAGACCATGCAATATTATGCAATCACCTATCCTCAGCTGCAAATTTCTCAGGCCAAGCCAATGCTTGGATTGAATCCTTCCTCAACAACAGATCTATGAGGGTCTTTGCACCATCTGCTTCTGCCTTGCCAACGCCTTACATCTCCCCCAATCTCTACAATGTATTCACCAAGCTCCTTTTTGATGAGCTTGACCATATGGGTGTCATCTACACTAATTACGCTGATGACACTCAGATACTTATCCCAATTACCGGCGACTACATTGTAGACAGTGAGAATCTCAGCAAAATGCACACCATCCTAAAAGCCTGGATGGTGAAGCATGGACTCTGTCTTAATGATGATAAGAAAAAGTTGCTCCTTCTGGGTTCGCCAACCAATCTGAATAAACTGAATGCCTCATTCTCTTCTTTTAACATTGATGGCAACTTAATTGAAGTCGCCAAGGTGGTGAAAACACTAGAGATTTATATAGACTCAGCACTAACACTAACCAGACAAACCAAAGCCCTAGCTTCCTCTTCCGCCCACACTTTCAAGCTTATTACAGCTTGCCGACCATATCTCTCTCCAGCCAACTGCATTACACTATCTAGAGCCCTAGTGCTCTCTAAGTTAGATTACTGCAATGCACTTTACCTCGGCACATCACAATATAACCTTAACATAATGCAGGTCCTGCAAAATAACGCCATTTGAGCATCCGTAAATATTCCCAAGAATCACCACATCTCGGAAACTAAACGTTCGCTAAAATGGCTCAACGTCAACCAAAGATTAGCCTACAAAACCCTGTCTCTCACTCACAAGTGCCTTTCCAATCAAGCCCCCATCTACCTGCAACACTATCTCTCGCCACACATCATCAAGACCCATTAGATCCACTATGAGGCACAGTGTCATTATACCCAGATTAAGGCAACAACGTGCAGGCGGAGCAAGTTTCCCGGTCCTAGCGGCTAGAAAATGGAACGCTCTCCCCCTCTCCATTAGGGAAGAACCATCCTATCATGCATTCAAAAACAAGACCAAAACCTGGCTTTACGAGTAAGATGGCCACCTACTAGCCTAAACCGACCACGATCCAGATATACACATCATAAATGCGTCCATGCACTGACCTGTCTCTGTATATTATATGTATATTGTATATTTCTGCCATGGTCCATTCACTTACCTCTCTGTATATTATATGTATTTTGTATATCTCCTGCTTCTATATTGTATATTCCTCAACCTGTGTGTACCTTATAATTTCTGTACTTGTAACATGTAAGCCTAGGGCCCAGTTGCCCAAGGGCTCAGTGCGCTCTATAAATAAATAAACTAAACTAAACTAAACCATCAATTGCCATCCATTTTCCAAAAATGATTGATAGATAGATATGTACTTTATTTCAGTTCTCACAATTTACAAACACAATAAAATACAAAACAAAATACATTATTAAGAACAATCATGTTAAAACATACAGTGCAACTGTTAAGAACAAGACTTGATGGAAGGGGAGAAAAATATAAACTTAAAATGACCTTGCCATGTGTTTCAAAGAGGCAATAATATACTAGCATAAATCGTTAACAAAGCAAGCATCAACACATGACAGGACAAAATTCATTGCATCTGAAACAAGCCTAATAGTGTTAGCAATAAAATGTCTTCTCAATCACTGGCTTCTCAAATCTAAAGGTTTTCCGCAGATAAATAAAAAGTGGCTTACATCCTCTACAGCCCCACTACCATAAATACAAAGCGTAGTATTGAACTGCCACGACATCCGGGCCCTTAGTGGTAAAACATTTAGACGCACTATAGCCATAATAGGTGTCTGCCCTGGTGAACATATAGAATTCACAGGGAAATTCTCGTGGAATGTGAGACGTGCCTCACGTCCCAGTGATGATAGATTTTTCATACTATTTATGGCAAGATCAAATTCTGTTCTTCATGCTTTCATGTTCAAATGTTGTTTAGTCATCAACCCCCCACCTCCTTAATTCATCAAAATGATTCTTCAAACTATTTTCAAGCCTACAAAATAATATTCTCTTTGCTTCTTTGTTACAGTTCTATTGATTCTCACTGCCCTGCTATTTTATTGTTGACAATCTAAGAATCTTGTTTTACTACATTTTCCCTCAACTGTTACCCTCCTAAGATTGTGCCAATCGCTTGTTTTTAGGGTCTGATAAACCGTCAAACTATTAATATCATTCTATAGTTCCAATCTATACCTAATTTATCAAAACTAATAAAAACATCTTTTTAAACAAATAAAATTCTTACAGTAACATATTTATAACCCAAATAAATGTGCACAACAATTTCTACGATCGTCTTTCTTACTCTCTCTAGTAAAATTATCTAATCTCAATTTTTACTCCATTTTGGAGTGTGAACGCATCCTTCTTTTTGGCCTTGCCTCATGAATCCTCTCTCGTAATACCCCATCCAGGAGCGTGATGTGTTCCTTTCTATCTCCTTGAGATTAGGTATTGAGGTATCTCTCCTTAAATAAATCCTGTTACTTTTCTCCACTATATATATTTACACATGCAATACAATCCCTCCCCTTTTATTTGCCACTTTCGATGTTCTGCTTCCGTCCGTTACTCAGCTCGAGCCCTTCAGTATCGACTCTTCCCCAATCGACCACTTTGCCTTACGTCTGCGTGGCATGTGTAGGGATTCTTCAAAGAGCCACCTGCCGACCATCTCGATTTACACACGTGATTCTTCCGCTCTCCTCAGGAAACTCTGTGATCTTCCTGCTGATGGTGGACGATGTCAAAAATCTGAGAGTCTGGATCCGAACCATCCTCACTGCTACCATATGTGCAATAGAACCTGGAGTGTTGCAAGTGTCGAATGGGATTACCAAAATAAATGATCTCAGGCCCAAATAACTGGACAGACTCAAAGAATATGGCAAAATACTACTTTATTATCAGTTCAATAAAGTAGGGAAACTTGGCAAACAAACAGATTGCAGCTCACACACTCTGAATGCATTTCAGTTACACAAAACGTTTTATACCTCAACATATGTCAGCTTTGACATCATCCTATGTGGCTAAATGTAGAAAGCTACTGGGTGGAGGGATTTGTTAAGGGAAACATATATACCTATAGTTTATATGAGTGTTAGTATCATAATGGGATGCCTCTTATCTGGTTACACCTTGAACTACCTCTAACATATGTAGCTTATCCTCTTAAACTCCTTTGAAGCCTCGCAGTTGCTTCTTGCTGTGGCATCCTTGATTCTGAGCCAAGCAAATACCCTTTTGTTCTTGCACAAATCTGTATTCCTGTGCTTGTTAGCTCTGCAGCCCTGGTTTCCCTTCTCAAGGCTTCTCGCATTTTTTTTGCACATTGCAGACATCAATTTTTCTCAACATGGCTGCTTTACTCACGTTCTGTTTCCTACTTTAGCAAGCGTCTACATTGTCTTATCTACCTTGCATGTCTGCGTATATACATTGATTACATCTCTTGCCACTTATTTTATAAGGGTATATAGTTTTCTTCATATTTACATATGTCTACTTTGTTAGTTCAGTCACACATTCATTATTTAGATATCCGTAGATCAAATTCAGTACATTAACATATCTTCTCTTTCTAGTGGTGCCACTTTACATCTGTCCAACTTTGCTTATAGTTCTTCTATGTCCAGTGGTGTTTGCAGGCTCATGCCTACCCCCTTAGTTTGAGGGTGTATTCGGTATGGTTGTCTGAATGCATATCTCCTCTCATACCTTTGATGTGGTATTGGGATGATATACTGTGTCATGCACAGTGTTTCCTTGCTGTTCTTCCAGTATGACAGAGGTGTGGGGGGGGGATCTATAAATGATGTGTACATTGGCCTCTGCATCACCCCTTCACTCTCACAATGAACATATTTAAAATACTATCCTATGCCAGCTCAAATTACATAGATCCTTGATTTCAATTAAAATAGTGAAATACATTGGAGCAACATTAAAGTGAGAAATCAATCAATCATAAGCTCACTTAAAACAGGGATTTGGGGGGGAGGGCATGGCCTACAGTGCCTAAGATTAGATCCTCTGGCGACCCTGCTCACAGTTCTCCCCGTTCAGCCCTCGGAGCACGGGTGCAGTAGGGATTCCCCCAAGCCGGAGGATGACACGGGACACCCAGGAGTGAGCCAACCTGATTTGGGTTTTGATCGGCCCACTGGTCACGAGATACAAATGGTGCTGGGGGAGATCACATGGTGAATGGCGGAGTCACCTGGTTGCTGGGTTGGGACATCAGGAGTACGGCTGCGCACTGGAGCACTGTGGGAGCCATTGAATCCTCCACCGTGACCAGGATGGGGGCTGCTGGTGCTTCAGAATCACATTCCCCCCTCCACAAACCCTGGTGGCGTGGGTGCATCCTACTTGGGGAGTGAGGTGAACACTGGTGGGTGGTGACAGGGGGACAGTAGCAAGGACTTAAGGAGCCCCGCCCCTGCTGAACATAGCATTGGCTGGGGGTTGCTTGGCCTGGAGTGTTCCAGAGACAGAGATTCACTGGTCCTGAGCACTCTCAGGGACAAGACCGCTTCGACTGCAAGCCGAGGGCGGGGTGCATGTTCTTGTCCTGAGGCGCTGAGATAACTGTATATCCTGTAGCCCAAGGTGGCCTCAGTGAGAGGGCCTGGAGAACACCAGCAAATAACAGAGGTGCGAGGAGCTGTGGTCTGTGCAGATGGGGCAGATGGGGCCCACACCAGTGAGAGCACAGGGGCCATATGCCCAGGTTGTGCCCAGGTTGTGAGTGGTGCACACCACAGCAGATGAGCATTTGCAGCTTTATAACAGCCAGCACAGCGAGGGACGAATGTACTTTTGGGAGGGTGCTAAAGTCCCACATGCCAGACGCAAGAATCAAGGTAATGGTCAAAAGTGACTGCGAAAGGCCCACAGGGCCCCTCGGGTTGAACTCGGGCTTGATTGGCACAGGGTGTATCTCCAAGGGTCAGGGAAAAGCACAAGATTGATTACCCCTCTCTTTATCCCAAAGTATTCAATAGGACAGTGCAAGTCTTTCACTATATTTAATTTAAGCGAAAAAAACAAGACAAGGATCTCCACAAGACCTTAGTTATAAAAAAAAATAATGAATGAAGAAAATCACCTAAAAACAAACACTCAAAATCACAGTAAAACAATAGACCATCAATATAAGGGTGGGGTTAGTAAGTGACCTAGATCCATATCCTATAGATCAAATCAATCTGTCAATTTATTTCACAGGACATTCATATTGGACTTCAGTAAGAACAACATCAAAGCATATATTGTCGTCTGTTCTTACAATATGTCAGTTATCGATGTAAGACAAAACACAATCAAATATAAGCCACATGTTATTTAATGGAAGACCTATAGTAGGGTTTTCCAGAAAGAATAGATGAAGCTTGATATTAGAGCTTCATAGATAGTCGACATATGTTTCGGCCTTCATATTCCATACTGCACTATCCCTAGTGCCGTTGTTATATTTTTGAGGCCTTCTTCAGGACGTCAAAATGCTTTTTTTCAGAAATTCAGTTACAACCCATTCAATATTATGGTCGTAGCCACAGAACAAAAAATAGATATAAAGTAGATATAAAACAGATTATCAAAAACCTTTTTTTTTTTAAAAAAACTTTTAGGAGATAATGTCTGGGCTTATATATACTATACCCTTTTCGTGCACTGACCTGTAGAACAAACACAGTGTTCTGGGACTTTGAGCTTGTTATAACCGACACAAATTCTTGGTGTCTGTCTACTCAGGGGCCTTATGGCTACCTGTAATATAACAGTATTTCATTTTGCCATTGCTATCCCATTAGGTATAGACATCATGTTATTTTGGCTCCATTTAATGCACTTCTTAGCAATCACTAACCGGAGACTTTTCACAACATATGTGGCACTGTATTTTCTTTGTTTGTCATCTATTGATGGAGGGGGCGTTCTTTATTGCACCTTAATTGCCCAAATGTGCCTTTTGAGAGAGTTTTCAGTGATCTGCAATATGGAACCATTCTGTAAATAAGGCAGGATAGTTTTCACTGCACCTGATATTGCCAATGCCTCATTTCTTATTTTAATATTAGGTCATGTTTATTTTCAATGTTTTCTATTTTATTAACTTGTAGTCTCCTAATAGCCAGACTTAGGCACAAGTTTTTCAGACCATCATTTTATTTTATTTTCACCTGTGTTATTTGATATTCTGTAAATCCTACTCTCCTAATACGTTATGTTTGTGGGTACACACACCAACACATCTTACTACGTGTGTATTCCCCTGCACGTGTTTAGGGCCTCCTACTAACCTGTCTTTCATACGTTCGGTGTCCTGTAATTGCTTACCGTATTAGCGAAGGTATCTACTTTCTCCTCTGCCACTGTTCGCATCTCTCTGATTCTGCTCTTTAACGCCCTGGCATTTCCGGCTTCTTACATAACGCTCAAACAGTCACATGACGCAAAACATTCACGCCACGTGATCGCTTACGTCGCAATGTTTACTTCAGCTGTTACTTGTTTTTCTACATTAAGGGCCATTGCATCGACTTACAATCAATACTGCAGCTCATGAGAGATAAATTCAATTTCATTGTCACTCGCTTTGTTAGGCGCTCGATGCATTTCTTCATGTTGTCACCGAAGTTATTAGTGGTGTAAAACCTATTGTCTTCTTTTTTTATGTAGTCTTTTTTTATTTTATTTTTGGCTGTATGGCTTACAGTATGTCTAACAGACTGCATAACGTCAAACACATTCGCTATGTTATATGTCGATTTTCGGCTTATAAACTACAAGCGACATGTGTTATAGCTCGAAAACCAGAGTGTCGAATACTGTATACTCGGCTCCACACAATACTGATGAATATTCCTGGTGTCTGAATGTAGCATGCATCACTACATTATTAAATGGATCAGTTGTTTTTATAATGGGTCAATTCAGTGGAGCTAAATTACAAGAACATATCTACTCTAAATATTATTTTGGTGTCTTTAATTAGTAAAGCGACTTTCAATTTATGTTATACAGAAAGGAAAATGAAATTTCATTCCCTGTCCACCATGTATTTTTATACTTAATATGTTGTTTTATACTGAATTGGCTACTAAATCAAGGTGTAAGATTACATAAAAAGGTTGAACTCCACTGATATGTTTAGCCCATGTTTTACTGTGTCTATTTCATAAATCCATTTCTGCTGACATTTTTGTAAGGCCAGATCTTGATTTCCTCCTCTTGGAAACCATTGTATCACTTGGAGAACACACCAGAACATATCAGTGTGATTTGTGCTGTTTCTGCAAATAGTGTGCCAGGAGTGGTTTGTTGTCCACCTTATTTTTGATACAGGATCTGTGTTTGCATATCCTTATTCGAACTTGGCACTTAGTCTTCCCGGTGTAGATCAAGTCACAAGAGGCATTTGATGACATATACAGCCCACTATGTCAGACAATTTGTGAAGCTCATGAGTTTCACCAAATTTCCTTTTAAATTGATCGCTTTTATATCCTTAGTGAGGGTGTCCAGTTAAAGGTGTAAATACAAAAGGTTTGAATGCAATAGGATCGGGTCAATAGGACCGACAACAAAAAGGTTTGAATTTATTTTTGATTATATTTTTTTGGGGGTTCCGTTTAGATAAGAAAAGTGGTTTTTACCACAAAAACAGGGGTTGGGGGGACCCCCTTGACCCCACCAAAAAAAATAAATTATATATATATATATATATATATATATATATATATATATATATATATATATATATATTTGTTTTTCAAACCTTTTGTTTTCGGTCCTTTTGATTCGACCCTATTGTATTTCGAACCTTTTGATTCGAACCTTTATCCTATAACCCTTAGTGAGTGCACAGACGGAGCAATTTCCACATCTGTGGTGCCCCACCACTGGTGGCAGGCCCCATAAAGATGGTTGCCTTGATTGTACCTTAATACTCACATGATATGTATGCACCAGAACATCTCTGAGGTTTTCTTGTCACTTAAATGCAAAACGTGGTGGCAATGGGTTCAAATCCAGAGTTTTAACTATATGCTAGTTTTTTAGGATGTATTTGCGAAGAGCATTACTGATGAAGACATGTTTCCTGATTAGCATGCTGTGCCCTTTTGTATGCACTTTGTATTGTCTCCTTTGGATACCCTCAGTCTTTCAGCCAAGTTTTTAGGGCTTTCCCATGAAATTTATAGTCTGCCATTTGGGTGCAGTTTCTGCGTATACGGAGAAATTGTCCTACGGGTAAGCTCTCATTAAGACTGTGTGGATGAAAGCTGCTGTATTCCAACACCATATTCTTATCTGTAGGTTTTTTGTACAAAACGGTTTCCAGTGTACCCTGTCTAGTTTTAATAATTTCTAGATCCAAAAAAGGTATTTTGTTTTCGCTATGGCTGATGGTAAATTTTATATGTTGATTTTGTCCATTGAGCCATGTTTGGAATGTCTCAAGTTCAAAAAACAAACCTTTCCAAATCATAAAAACATTGTCTATATACCGATGCCAAGAAATTATGTTTTTGTGAAAGGGATTGTCATCATGATAGATAGAGTTAATTTCAAGATTATCCATATAGAGATTCGCAAGGTCTGGGGCAAATGTTGCACCCATACTTGTCCCGTGTTTCTGATAAAAGAAGGAGCCCTCATAGAGGAAAAAATTTCCTGTGAGTGCCAGTCTTATGCATTCAAGATTAAATGCAGTGGAAACTTTCTCTAAAGTGGTGGTCTGTTTGTTCAGGTATCCTTCCATGACCCCAATACACCCCAGTTGTGGTATACTGGTGTATAATTATATCACGTCAAGTGTAACTAGAATCTCATCTTGCCAATCTTCTGGTTTTTCATGATATTAATCATGCTAGTTGTATCTTTTACATATGAGCGCATTTTAGCTATAAAGGGTCGGAGGAACCAGTCTGCATAGAGGGTTTATAGTGATTAAATCGAAAACAAAAAGGTCGAAAGTCAAAATATAGAGAAAAAAATGTCAAAATAAAGTCGCATTTTTTTATTACGTTTTTTATTCGAAATGGGGGGTTCCCCCCAACCCCCCTTTTTATTGTTTTCTTTTTTGTTTTACCCATTTTTTTTATTCCCAGACCGCAAAATAAATACATAATAAAAAAAAGGAATTCGACTTTTTTTTCGACTTTTTTTTTCGATATTATGACTTTCGACATTTTTGTTTCGAAATTTTGACTGCACACCTGCATATAGAGAGACAATGGCTGACACAGTCGGTCTCCCTGGTGGTGATTGGAATTCCTTGTGTATTTTAGGCAGGATGTAGAAAGCTGGTATTGTTGGATTGATATTAGTAAGAAAGGCTTTTTCATCCATGTCAATCCAACCTTCTTGGTGGGCATGCTACATAAGACTCTTTATCTCCTCCTTCAAATGATCAGTGGGATCTCTATCAAGTTTGCGATAAAACATAGTATCTTGGAGATGTTTGAGAACCTCTGTGTCATAAGCAGTTTTCGCCCACACCACTATCCCTCCCCCTTTGTCAGCAGGTTTTATTACAAAGGTCTGGTTATTTTTTAGACTTGTTAGGGCTTCTCTTTCTTTTCTCAACAGGTTATCTTTATGGTGATTTTGCCCTTTCAAAAGACGTTGTGTTTCATGAATAATTCTGTTCTCAAAGGCCAGAATAGCAGGACTAACCATCGACCCCATAGGTGAAAAAGTAGAAGGTGGTTTTAGCCCTGTAGTATTTTTTTCTTTTTCGGGAGGTGAGCGGAAAAAGTATTTCAGGCTGAAACATTTCTGCAATTCTAATTCCATCCGGAAGTTGTTTGTCCTAGTATTAGGGACACAACTAAGCCCTTTGCTAAGTATTTTAGATTCTGATTCTGAGAGCACGTATTCTGTCAGAT
Organism: Ambystoma mexicanum; assembly: GCF_040938575.1. Taxonomy (NCBI): domain Eukaryota; kingdom Metazoa; phylum Chordata; class Amphibia; order Caudata; family Ambystomatidae; genus Ambystoma; species Ambystoma mexicanum. The sequence goes on from NC_090936.1 coordinate 360,558,393, forward strand.
TGTATATTGGAACTACCAATTCTGAGGCGGTCTGTCCAATTGCGTGTTCTCATTCTCGGTGGGCCCTGATATTTGTTGCAGCCTCCTTTGCACTTCCCCTGAAAAAACTGGGGTTGTTGTGCAGCCGGCGTTCCTGCTGTATTTGATGAGGCTGCATTCTCAGAATCATTGCTTGTGGAGCTTTTCAAAGTTTTTGAAAATTGACATAATTTCCCCTTTGATAGCCTGTGTTACGTCCTCTGCATTGACTCTGTTTATTTTGGTCCTCGAGAAAGGAGTCGACCAAATATGCATACATTCTTATCTCTTTATAATTTTCCACGTCTTTTTTAAGTTTCCAAATTTTTGTATCTAATGTGAACTTTTTAAATTTACTAATCTCATCCTCAATCTTTTCCAGTTTGTCTTTGATGTCATCATGTTTTATTTTAGTTTCTAAGAGATCTATTTCTTGTTCTTGTTGTTTGGCCTCTTCCTCGGTCGTCTCAATGACTAAAATTAACCAATCTCTAGAGCCAAGGGGCCTGTAATAAAGTAAAACTTATAGTAAAATGTTTATGGAACACTGGTGGGGTAGGACGTGGGAGATGGGGGTGACCAGGGGATTGCACAGCGGGCTCTACCAGTTGAGGGGGCTTGTTCCGGGGAGTGGTGTCACTGGTCATGTTTGCTGTTACACGCCTTCGAATTGCGGTTTGGTTGTTTCCAGTTTTGGCTGTTATGTTATTTTTTTGTTTGGTACTGGTGATGTCTATGATGGGCTTGATGCATGCTACAACACTCCTGGCAAGCTCACAAATATTGCTTGCAGGAGGGGTGATGGTGTTCGTGAGATGTTCGGAACGTAGGAGTGGCAGTGACTCTTTCTCAATGCTCTATTAAGGTTAAGAAAATGGGTTGAAAACACTTGACATATAATGTGAGGCGGCTTAACTCCCCTAGGAAATAGACCCTTTTGCTTCAAAAGCGGAAGCAGAAGCTGGTAGATATCACCTTCCTGCAAGAGACCCATTTGAAGAAATCAGACACTGTGAGACTGTTAGTAAAGATTTCCATTTCATGCATAGTTTTCCCTCCAGTTGTGCACCCCCCAAATTTTGCTGCTGTTAAACACCATAGTCTGACTTTGCCAGAGGAGCACAGCCTTCTGCTGCACTCCCCTGGGCTTTTCGCTCACTTTATTATGGGGAAACTGACAAGCCCTTACAGACAGTCAGTAATGGGAGACTTTGTTTCCCTTAGTCCTTGTCAATGTTGCAACCTTTCTGCAACAGGTTGCAAGTGCACACTGTACTTTCCAGTATAGTGCACTTGGGTCTTCCTGTCATTTCTAAAGGCCCTAGATACTCTCAAAGGATGTTTTAAGAGATGTGCAGGTGTGCCTTGGACAGGGCTACTGGCAGCTTATCCTTTCATGTATTTTAAACCCTTTCCTGCTAGGTAAACCACATTTGCCGCGTTTGGCACAAATAGGTGGCCTGGCTCGTAAATGGCCATGCCACAAGGTTCTTTGTCCTGTCCTTTGGCCATCTTGCCCCTTCACCTTCCGCAGGTAGAGCCAACTCGGGTCAGTCCTTATTTGGGCATGCATACTCCCTAGGAAAGGCCAAGCTTTTGCAGGCTTCTGCATGCCTTGTGCGTATGCTTCCAGGATGTAGGCTGGACTGTCTGGTTCCAATACACATCCTGGGTGCCAAAGAGTCTGGCTGGTATGCTGTGAATGCCTGGGACCACTGTGGTCCATGATTGCTCCACGTATGGTGTGCCTGTAAGTTAGCAGATCTCCCATTTGGTCCTCTTCATTTTGGCGTGAAGGAGATTCTGGATAAGAGAAGCCTCCAAACACCCATACCATGTTGATCTCTTGAGTTCTCACTGAACGAAGGATAGGATCCCAGTATCCCGAAACTAAGAAGCTGAGTCGAGGAACCGCTGGTGACCCGCTGGACGGTTTGGCACCCTGAGCCTGCTGTCATCCTGCTGGACCCCTCTGCATCTGATCGACTTCGACCCATTGGATTAGTGGGACCAACTACTCTCGGCACCTTCATTAAAGCCTGCAAGTAAGCCATCTCAGGAGTGTCCAACCAGTGGGCTTACCAGCTAATGCAGGACCTTTGCTCTGTCACTGCCGCCGTTTCGATGAGGCCCTCGAATCTTGGTACATCGCAAGATCTGTTTTCACGGCACTCTCACACTGAATTTTGTACACTTGACATTCCCAGGTCTGGAGGAAAGAGAGATCGCCCGAACCGAAGTGCACGCGTTTACAGTGTCGCCCAGCCGTGGTGACGAACTTTGCAAGTGCATTGCAGCTAAGACCCTCTGTGCCCTGAAGCCTGCTGCAGTGAAACTGGCCTGATCCATCCACCAGGAGCATAGAAATTGCCATGTCCCATTTGGGAATCAATGCTGTAACTTCACAGCTGAAAGCCGTGAGATTGATGCATTTGAACCAGCAACCGAATTGGACTAGACTGCTGAAGTTTGCTCCGGAGTGCTCCAGGGGCCAGTGAGTAATTGCAACCCTTACCAGTGGCCCCTACACACACATCCATTTTTACCCATGAGTGGCCCCTAAGGGCCCCTCTCCTTACCACATCAAGCCTGATTTAGCAAATTATTCCCAACTCCTGGAACCTGTTCTGCCCTCTCGGGGAGACCCTCCACGAATAGTGGGAACCTATTCTGCATCACCTCACCTGCCTTCCTGAGCTGCTACAGACCCTACAAAAGACCCCTTTTCACCCATCTGCAATACCGCGTGCGCCTGCATTGCAAGTACATTTGAGTAATAGGCTCCTCTCATTTTAGGGACTGGACTGCCTTTCAGTTAGGCTTGTGATTACTGCAGAACAGCCTAAAGACTCTTTGCACTACCTGCTTCCTTCCCTTTTCTAGGTTGTGAACCCATTTCGGCCATTAACCCCCTTGGTTTTGTATATATGTATTTTAATAGGATTATGTTGGTTTAAACGTGTTACTGTTAATAACTATTGTGTTGAAACTCAAAGGGCTTGAAAAATTGTATTTGTATTTTTAATATATATATATATATATATATATATACACCTGACTGGGAGTGATTTGTAAGTGTCCTTTACTCTGTGTGCTCATTGGGGTCTTTCAGTCACCCTCACCCCTCCTGAGACCTAGTCTTGACCGCCACCAATGCTACCTTGATTGGTCTGGCTTGTCCAGAAGGTTACCCTCTTCCAAGAAACTAGGCTGGCCTTCTGAACCTCTGCCCACCAGGTCAGAGTTCAGAAATCCATCTTAACAAATTGTTGTACAGCGGTGGTATAGGACTGAAGGTATCCAGTGTTGCCCACTAGTGAAGGCATATCAATATATTTTTTCCTGTTGATTAAAGAAAAGAGGGGGTATCTTAATTAGTGGGAGAGTCCCCTTCCAAGTGTGCAACACCAATTTGGATGAAGAGGAAAGGTTTCTGTTTGTTTCGGGGCTCCTTGGCGGGTAGATGGTGACCCCCTGCTTCATTCTATGGTCCAATTGCAGTGCAGAACAATTTCTTACAGGCTACCCTGTGTGAGCTGTTGATTTTTGCCACTGGGTGAATAGTCTTGGGTGGTGACTTAATCTGCCCATGGACCTTAAATGGGACACTTCCAAAGGTCACTACTGCGGTGCTGCATCGTCTTTCGGGGACCTTCTTAAGCTGCTGGTAGACTCTGACCTGATAGATGGTGACGCCATGCACACCCTGTCTCTAGAGACTACACATTTGTCTCACACTCGCACCAAATCTACTCCAGAGTATACTAATTTTGGGTGAGTAGGGATCTCCTCCCGCAGGGCTGAGATAGGCACTATTGATTTCTCTAATCATGCCTCAGTGACTATCTCCCGTTCTCTGGCACCAAATGTGCCAAGGCCTAGATAGTGGAAACTTAATCAATCTCTCATAAAGGACCCAATATTATGTGTGAGGTTGAGAAGGCCATTAGGGGCTTCTATGCCGATAACCTGCAGGTACAGGTCGAAGATATGATCAGGTGGGATGCTTTTAAGGCTTATATGCCGGGGATACTGATATCTAAGTCCTCGGCCCTCAATAAGGTCGGCTGAAAGAAAGGCGAAAGAAAAGGAATATAGTGATACTGGATCTCGAACAGCATTTTGGGTGCTGCAGTCTGCAAGAAGACAAGTGAACATTCTGGAATCAGTCAAAGAGGAATTTTCTATGGCGCGCACAAAGCAGAAATATTTTGAGACGGGTAATGTTGAAATCTCCTAGCAAAGTGAGTGGGGGGGTTGGATCTGTGGTTGAGAGGGAGTTGCAGAGAGAGTCGGCAAAATTATGGTCGCAGCTAAGAGGCCTGTGTAGGAGAAGGAAACTGTGGGTGACGGAAGGGCTGAGGTGGAGCTTAGCAAGAAGAGATTTGCACTTAGTGTCACAAGGTAGATTCTCTGTGTATATTACTGAACAGTGTTTGTGGAGGATGACTAGACCCCCCGCTCTGCTGGGCCTGTTATGTACGAGCAGGGAGTAGCCAGGTGGGAAGGCCTCTTGTGCGATGGGTTGAAGTCATCAGTGGACCAGGTTTCAGTGATGAATAGGATGTCTGGGTTATCATTGGCTATGAGGTTAAAGATGTGTTTATTTTTGATGACCAATTTGGCGTTGGTGAGTATGCACTATAGTTTGACAGAATTATGGTGTATGGTCAGCTTTGGCAGTGGCAGGGGGTTGAGCGGGTAGGGCTGGGTGGGGTGGGGTGGATCAAGGATGTCGGAGTGCAAGGTGGGAAGTTCAGGAGGAGGGAGGTTTAGAGGGATGTTGGTTTGTTATGAGAGTTTTGGAGGGGAGGTGAAAAGGGCTAAGACAGGGTTGGGGGTGGGTGGGGAAAACTGGGGAGAATAGGGAGAAGGGGCCAGGGATCCCCTAGGCAGGAGAAGGGGAGATCAATGTGTCAGTGGCGGTCTGTGATGAGTACGTCCTGTGCAATTTTTGAGGCACTTGAGGGGCGCCAGAGTGTGCAAGAGAGTAGGAGGGTTTGATGGATGTCCGTGATTTTTTAGAAAATATTTCACCTACTGGAGAAGTGACCAAAAGTATTTAACCTAAAAATGAAATTAGCTTTTTACTTTTTCTACCTTTTTTTAATAATGCAGGGGAGACCTTCTGCAACCATCCTACCCCTCTCTACCCTGACTTCTATCCTTATCTCACACCCCACCTATTATGCACTATACAAATACCACATTACCTACCATTTCCGGTCAAATAAATTCGGTCACTTCTCCTTAGGTGAAATTGTATTCAGTGAAAACTACGGCAACAGGGTTTGTTGACGGAACTGTATTGGCCAGGGTGGCTCATGCTGCACTGAGTGAGGGGAAATGAGTTAGATGTCTGGTGCGGGTGGTGTGATGGGCAGAGAGGAGGAGGCTGCGGGGCAGTGCAACATTGCCATTGGTGGGGGTAAGGGTGTGTTAGGCAGGGGTGGTTGGTTTATAGTGCGAGATGTACACTGGGGTGCCAGGATGGAGTTTGGGAGGGTCACTTGCCAGCAAGCTGCCCAGGCTGCCTTATCCTGTGGGGGTGTGCAGAGTGGGCAGGAGGGATCGTAGGTGAAACTGGATGGGCAGGTTGAGTTGTGCTAGGTGGAGGCTGGTGGGTACTGAAGGGGATCTGCAGAGTGGCACGCCAGAGAGCTGCCCAAGCCACCTGTATAATGGTATAATGTTGGCTGCTGGGGGGGTGCAGAGGGAGGAGAGACAATTGGGTGGCAGGGGGCAGGAGTGGGGTAGGATTGGTATGGCCGGGATTGCAGGGTGAGGAGTGAAAAATAGAATCACCTAGAATCACCTTTGGCAGGGCAATGGAAAAACACAGATTCAACTTTAGTATAGCAATGGAAAACTCTCAGATTCAACCTTGGCATTGCAGTGGAAAATCATCTTGACTCAACTTTGGTGGAGCAGTGGAAAGCACTCGGATTTAACTTTGGCACAGTAATGGAAAAACCAACTAGAATTAACGTTGGTACAGCTCTGGAACGCACTTAGCTTTGACTTTGGCGCAGTAATGGAAAGTCACTCTGATTTAGCTAGGGCGGAGCCGTTGAAAACCACTTAGATTTAACTTAGGTAGAGCAATGGGAAATGGTAACTTTGGTAGAGCAATGTGAAAACATCTGATTTAACTTTGAAACAGCGATAGAAAACTCTCAGATTGGACTTGGGCACAGCAGTTCAAAACCACTCAGGTTTAGCTTTGGCAGAGCAATAGGAAAACGCCATGAAATAACTTTGGTAGAGCAATGTGAACACACCTAGATTCAATCTTGGCACAGCTAAGAAAATACTCCGATTGAAGTGAACATATTTTATTCACATACTGTCCACACCACCATCAAGACCTATAACATCATTAAACACAAGATTGATGATATTACCTTGACATTTGTCCATATCTATACATACCTACCTACCTAAGGAGCAGCCCTTGGCTAGCTTATCACCTAACTCCCAAAAAACCTCCAAAAAATACATGTTCTAGTTTACATAAAGGTTTAATTGAATGATATGCCAATACTCTAGCACCAGAACACATCTACATACATGTTTTTGCCTCATAAACCTTCATTATGGGGAATATGGAACTTCCAACTTACATACTAGGAAAACACAAAATACCAGCAGTCATCTGTTTCACAGTTATTCCATCCTTGGAAGTTTGGGCAGACCTGATATTGACCTCATTAAACCTCACCTCTAGATAAGCAAAAGAGCGAGCCTGAGAGAGTTCCTGCCCATCTACATAAAAAGATGGACTCTTCTGCCCTTACCTAGCTAGGATCATTAAAAGGAGATTTAGAGGTATTTATTGACATAACATGTTCAGTCATAAAGTCAACTTAGGCCAATTTAAACGTCCGTCAAGCCGACGGGATGCTGCCCATGAAGACCATAGCACTGGGAAAGGAACGCCCCAAATAGTGGTGTGCCGGGATTCACTTTAATGAAATAATTGTCAAGACTTTTCAAAAAGAGATTAAAGACAATGGGCCTCATCACGAGTTGGGCTGTAGCCATTAAATGTGGTGGTAACGGAATTACAGCCACATTTAAGGGCTGGCCCTATCCCGAGTTGGGTTCTAAATGGGCTGTTTTACCTCCAGCCTTTCTCTGGAGGTGAAAATCCCCTGTTTTTGGCTGTATTACCGCCAGCTGTATTAGCCCGCATAATTAGCACTGAAAATGCCCCATTGAATCCAATGGACCCAATGTGGAATGGGGATTTACCATTAACACCCAACCTGTGATCTGGCGGTAATACCGCCGGACCGATCGGTGCTAGGGCTATTACAGTCGGGCTGTATTACAGCCAGGATACAGCCCAACTCGTGATGAGGCCCAATGATAGGTTATTTATAACGCACTTAATACCCAGAGGTTTCTAAGCGCTGACCCTGGGATCGAACCTGTGTTGCTCTGTGTCGTCTTGCTTCCAAGGCGAGCACTTTGCCGCTGAGCTATCCTCCCGAGATGCCGGGTCAGGCCAGGATTTGTCATGACCAAGCAGGGTCATGACGAATCCTGCCTGACCCGGCGACCAATAGGGAAAGAAGAGGTAAAATGAGTATAATTAAATTGGGTAATGCCAACACCATTTATTTACTTCACTATAAAATGCCAGAAATGGTGGTTGCACATGACATTAAAGCACGTTAGAATGATTATTACTTCTGATAAGTTGATGCCTGATGCACCCTGTTCTTTGTGTTGTGTTCTAACATAACTGTTACCAGTGACTCATTTGTGAGTTTAATACCATATATATACATTTCTTTCCCCCTCCACTCATCCATAAAAGCAGCATTCGCTGTGAAGAAAGTGTCTCAAGACAGCCTTGCCGCTGCTTTTCAAGTGCCTGTTATCTCCCTAATGGCGTCATGGCATTTCAGCCCGAGCATGCAACGTTCCCACAATCTGGGCTTCCATAACAGGACAGAAAGGTGCTTTGCAGCGATAATGGCCCTTGTGCTTTGAGTCTGTTGCCCGCAAATGTATTGTTGCTAAGTGCCTCTGAGGTCAGCCGTTGAGATATGAACTGCAAGATGTCAACACCCAGCATCACTGCCGCAGGGTTTTCAGTTTCATAATGAGCCGACCTACAGCTACAGGATAGCAAAGAAAAACATTCGAACAGGATATTCGCTGTGTATGGCATGTATGATATGTTGCTAATAGGGTTGGCGAAATGTCTCTTGTTATGATTGGAATGTTAACAATAGTTAAGGAGGCAGCTCAGAACAAGGGGTACTAACTAACCTTGACCCCCAAAAAGGTTGCTTTTAAGGCTTGGAAGGATTGCAGCAGCAAAAACAACACTGGCATGTATCAACCATGGGTATTTTCGAGCTTGAGGTTATGAATGATGGGAAAGGCGACTCATCTATAATTCACAATGCCTATTTTGTTACCTCTATGTTCTCAGTGGAAAACATACCGCTGCAACTCATCTACAGTTATATATATATTTATCAGTTTTGGCCAATGACATATACCTGCTTCTGAGAGGAGTCTTATTCATTATTTTATGTTATATTATTGGGATTTGTACCCTGCAAGGCTGCCATGTGTATGGTCTGCAGGTGCACTGACATCTGAAATGTAGTGGCAGCTTAGATTAATAGGAACAAAGGGAGAATGCTAGGTAGTTTGTGGTTGTGTTGGCGTGTGCAGTTCAGAAGTGCCTAGTTAATGTGGGCCCATCTTTTTCTAGGTGTTTTGTGTCATGGCCATAGAGGAAATGGGCCTCATTACGAGTATGGAGGTAGCCATGCCATTTTTAGCGGCATGGATACCCCCAAACTTGGGGCCGGGTCCCGAAAAATGGGAATTACCGGGCCATTCCGACCTTTGCGGGCCCGGTAATTCCGATTTTCAGGAGGACCGGGACCCGGTACATCCCCATTCCCATTGATCCCCTATGGGGCTCAATGGGAATGGGGAGGGTGCTAACAATGGGCCCGTTAATAATGGGACCGTTGTTAGCATCCTGTCCTGCTAGCGGGTGCCGCTCTGCACTTCTGGTCTGACCAGGCATACAGGGAAGCCCAGTGAGCAGAACTCGTAATGAGGCGGTGAGGCAACAACGGCGCTGGTAGCACTACCGGCGCCATTGTTGCCTTACCGCCAGGGTCGTAATGAGGCCCAATGTGTCCAGATGCAGGCTTCGGCTGTCATAGGCGCAAGGATGTATTGGCCAGACTGGTTGCAAAGTGGTAGTATGAGGGATTTAGTGCAGGGGAATTAATTGCATTTTATTTATTTTATTTTAATTGGATTTTTGTAATGTGCTTAATACCTGAGTTTGGTTTCTAAGCGTGGATCAGGGATTCAAACCTCTCTTGCTCTGCGTGGTTTTGCACGTTGCGCCTGTGCTATCCTCTGTTCACAAGGCGTTAATGCGCCCATCGTATGTGCCATGCAACAATGCATGATATGGCAGACATCGCTTTTAGGACCGCCCCCTCCCCCGACTCCTCTAGTGTGACTATAGCAGTCAATAATTAACCTACAGTGACAGTTACATGTATTGGGCAGCAATGTATCCACGATGTCAGGGAGCAAAATATAGTGGGGCAGCAATTAGTATCGGGCACCAGTTAAAGGGATGGTCTCCGGTCTGTGTCCTCCGAGTCCCGGCACTAATGAAGGGAAAGCCACCCAGCGGTAGGGTTTGTATACTACAGCTGGCTGGCTTTTCCTTCATTAGTGCCGCAAAAGCAAAAGCCAGCACAGGAGGGCCTCCATTTCACAAAATGGCGGCGCCCCTGTGCTTGCTTTTTCGAATTTTGAGCTTGAATAGCTCAAAATTTTACATAGGAAGTTTTAAAACGGAGGATGCTAGTATTTTTTTTTATGTGGCCTATCTATTTTTTAAATAAAATTTTTTACTAGACCATCCCTTTAAATACAATGTGGGCATCAACTAATCGAGGGCAACAATTAATCAAAGAAGCCAGAGAACAAAAAACAGAGAGGGCAGCAATCAATTTAGGGCAAGCAATTTATGTAGCGGGGAAACAGTTAAGAATTATGCTTTTCCATTTCAAACTGCCCAGCAGAGTCTGGCTTTATTTATACTGATAAATGCATAGTTGTTTATGCAACATCTGAACATGTTTGTCCAATATTCTGACATCGCAGAAGTGCACATCTGAATTCATTACACATGAATTCACTGTCTCAATGTGAGGCTTCCACAGTGTCTGGGGATAATTATGAAAAAGAGCTTTGTCTAGTGCTTCTCCAAATTTCATCTTCAGTGCAGCCTGACCTCTGACTTAACATAACTTATGAAAAAAAGGACAGATTTATTGCCATCACCAAAAGAGCTATCACTGATTATTTCATCAGTAGAAGTAACCCAGTCTGTCTCAGAAATAAAGGTGGCTTTCACAGGCTGCACCTGCAGGCACGCCCACTAGCCCGCCATTGTAGGTGGGTAGATTCAACACCATGGATGTTTCCCACACCAGACTCCGAGGGACGTTACCTGAGCTTTGCTCGCGTTGCATTTGATGTCACCCGTTAGCCATCTGTGCAAATAAAGAAAAGGACCCAATACGACACTGAATCATTGATGTGTTTAGTTAATATTGGCTTTGCAGAGTGCCTGTAATTTGGAATTAAGAGCTGATAATGAAAGTTCTGATCAGCATGCTTATGACAAGAGCCCAAAAGGCTACTGTTCTCATGCTGCTGTCTGATTGATTGTAGTGACTTGCAAGCTTGTGGCACGCTTTGGTACCCTAACTGTACAGCTTTTATTTACATATGACACAACCAAAGCCTTCTGTCAACAAGTATCCTTCTGTTGGATCTCATGCCAGTACTCTGCCTGTCATGCACAATGAACCTTAAGTGCTAATATATGCAAACTGTGACGCATCATACAAATCCATCACTTCTCCCCAGGGGAGAGTCTTTCCCTGTGAGGCTAGGGATGTGAGGCTGTTCCCAGCCAATTAGGAATCCCTGTTGCGTTATCCCGGATCAATCCAGATAATGGGGAAAGTGGAAGAACAGAGTGAGGGACTAAAGGTTATATCTGGAACACTCATACTTGTCCCAGTCGAGTTAAAGCAGGCTTGTCCAACCTTTTTGAATGTGGGGCCGAAGCATTAACTTTTTGTCACCTAGTAGGCTGTCGAGCCAAAAGTGAACACCCTCACCCAAAGCAGTATATTCAAAAGCGATGGTGTGTGACCTTTGACACAATAGCATCACAGGCATAGCCCTGCAGTCCCAATGATAGCTTTTGGTGTTAGGGGCAGTGATCAAATATTAGTTTCTTGTGATTTCTTCCAGAATGTATGTGTTGATATTTCTCTGAAATAGTGGGGGCGACTGAGCATAGTGAGGGAGCTATAATGATGTGGGGAGGGTTTGGGGGGGATTTTTTTTCCCAATATGGGGCTGAAATTGTACATTTTACAGCAGGAAAACTGACCAAAAAGCCATAAGTTTACAATCAGTTCAAAGGGGAACATGTACATTCCATGTCACCAACAGGAGACAAGAACATTGTAGAACACAACACATTTTAATGATGAAAGTGTCCACAGTGTAAGACAGCACTGTCACTGATGTAACACATTGACATGTTGGTTGTGCCCAAAATATTCCTCTGTAGCAACATGTCTATGCTGGCTGTTCCCAATTTAGGCCAGCATTGGCCTCTACAAAGCATGATTGATGCTGCCTGAGCATGTGCAATGTGCCCAATACATATGCCAGTTTATCCCTGTAATACACATTCATTACTTCTGTGGTAATGAAAGAAGCATAATCCAATTCCAGGGGGCACCTGAGGCAGTAAAAGTCCTCCGCCATGGACCGGTTTATTGGTCGGACCCAACATTGCAGAAAGAAATAAATTAATCGTGTCCACGGACCCGACAAACAATGAACAAATAAATAAAACGGGCAGGGGAGCCGACTTATGAATTTCCAGAGGGGTGCCCAAATATAGGAAGTGACATCACCAGCAGTAATATGACCGCATTTGCACATAGTCGCCAACTTGGTGTGAGGGGGGTAGGGGTGCAGAACAGTGGAAACATTGGCTAGCATGTACTGAATATACTAAAGTCAAGTGAGAAGGAGGTTTAAGCCTTCCAGTTGCATTCCAGTAGGCCAATACTGCCTCTACTCCACCCCTCTATAATCATCCAAGTTGTAGTAACCCTCAAAAGGCAGAGCAACACAACTATGATGGGAGAACGAAATGCCATCCCATCCTGTGAGTGTGTAAAACCTCAGAGCAAAGACTGTGTGTGTGCCTCCTACCTTGGAGCACAATCTCACTAATTTGGTGCAAATCTCGCAAGTGGGGAAATGGGAATACCATGCGTGTGTGTGGGCTGCAGACCCCGGATCACTTGCTCACTTCTTCAGTGCGAAACTCTGGCCAAGGCAGTACTGTCCCAACAGTGAGAAGTGTCGTATTGTCACATTAATTATGCTTAAGCACTTTGGGTTATTGAAAAATGCTGCTACATTCAGAGTAATTCCATCCCTTTAAATATTAGCTCGTGTGTAACCACAACAGTGTTGAGTTATTCTGATGATGATGAAGATGATGTTAGACTTGCTCAATAGTTCTGGGTCTGTATCATTAAATGTACTTCAGATCTTCAGAGTCTAGGGAGGATAGCTCAGGGGCAACGTGCTCGCCTTGGAAGCAAGACGACATGGAGCAACACAGGTTTGATCCCTCTGGGTATATTATGCGCATTATAAATAACCAATAAAATAAATATATCTGCTGAGAAGTGCTAGGGCCTTGTCAATAAGAGTGTAACAGCTCAACTGTGAAGTGCTGATGTTAAGATGAACCAGCATTGCCTCAACAAAAGCATAGTATTACAATTATAGACGCGCTGTTCAGCAAGCTAACTGAGGAGTACCAGTATTGCCCCATTTCAAAAATGACAGCTCTAGTAGAAAATAGATTATACAGCCCTGCTGAGAAGTGCTGTTACTGTCTGTTTAAAAATATAGAAGCCCATTAGCTCTGCACCATTAGGCCCTGCAAGTACTATCCCATTGAATGCTATTATACTGAACAAGGCCAACAGTATGGCAAGGTCCATACTGGGTTGTTAGGAAAGATTTCATATATGAATGTAATTTTCCCTCCATGTGGCAACCCCCAAACGTTTTGCTGCTGTTTTACACCCTAATCTAACCTTTGCCAGAGAAGCGCAGCCCTCTGCCGCACTCCTCTGGGCTTTTGCTCAATTCTTATGGGGAAACTGACATGCCCTTAAGACAGTCAGTACTGGTAGACTTTGTTTCCCTTAGCCCTTTCCTCATGTTGCAGCTTTTGTGTAACATGTAACAAGAGTGCAATATAACTTACTTTACCGCACTCTTGGGTCTCTAGTCATTCCAAAGGCCCTAGAAACTCTCGCTGGACTTATTATGAACTGTGCAGGTGTGTCACGGACAGGACTAGTGGCAGCTATCGTTTACCTTATGTTTTGAACCCTTTTTTGCCATGTTATTCACGCTTACTGCATTTGGCACAAATAGGTGGCCTGGCTCCAAAATGGCCATGCCACGTGGTTCTTTGTCCTGTCCTTTGGCCATCTTGCCCCTTCACCTTCCCCAGGTCGAGCCGACCCGGGTCAGTCCTTATTTGGTCATGCACTTTCCCACGAAACCCAAAGCTTTCGCGGGCTTCTGCATGCCTTGTGTGTGTGCCTCCAGATGTGGGCTGGGATGTCTGTTCCCAATACATATCCTGGGTGCCAGAGAGTCTGGAGTGTCCTGAATGCCTGGGACCACCGTGGTCCATGATTGGTCCACGTATGGAGTGAGTGTTTGTGAGCAGATCTCCCATTGGGTCCTCTCTGTTTTGGCGCGAAGGGAACTTTGGATAAGAGGAGGCCGAAAACACCAGTACCATGTCGATCTCCTGAGTTCACACCGAACAAGGGATAAGGATCCAAGTATCCTGTAACAAGAAGCTGAGTCGGGGAACCGCTGGTGACCCGTTGGAAGGTTTGGCACCCTGAGCCCGCTGTCGTCCTGAGAGACCCCTCTGCATCTGATCGTCCTAGAAGGTCTGCGAAGGCGCTTCGACCCATTGGAATAGTGGGGCCAACTATTCTCGGCACCTTCATCAAACCCTGCAAGTAAGCCTCTTCGGAAGTGTCCCTGGGCCAACCAGTGGGCTGACCAGCTTACACGGGACGTTTGCTCTGTCACCGCGGCTGTTTCGGGGAAGCCCTCGAAACTTGGCCTACTGCTAACTCTGTGTCCACGCCACCCTCACACCAAATTTCGTACACTTGGCATTCCCAGGTCTGAAGTGAGATGAGTGCACCCGAACCAGAGTAAACGCGGTTGCCGTGTTGCCCTGCTGTGGTAACGACCTGTGCACGTTCGCTGCATTTGTGACCCCCTCGACCCTGAATCCTGCTACCGCGGAATCTACACGGCGTCGAGACGTCCTGATTGTCGCATCCGAACCTGCCAGCAACGTGAATTGAATTGGTGAAGTCTGGGTCTGCCTGCGTCGGGGACCGGCGAGTAGTCCATACCCCAACAGGTGGCCCCTAGCGCAGGAACCCATTTCTGTTCTACCGCTGTTGCGAAATAGCGGATCTATCCCGCACTCTCACCCTGCCTCTGCCCGCAAGTGGAGGTCTTGCTTGAGTAGTGGGGACTTGTTCTTCATCGCCTCATCCACCTTCCTGAACTGTCAGAGACCCTTGAAGAAACCATATTTTGTCCATTGGCACAAGCGCGTGCAGGTACTATTGAGCATAAGGCTCCTCTCTTCGTAGGGCTTGGACTGCCTCCTAGTTAGGTGTATTTCTGATGTCGAACTGGGTCTAATGATTACTTGCACTGCCTGTTTTCCTCCCCATCTAGGTGGTCTACATATTTCGTGCTCCTAACTCCTTAGACCCCTCGCACTTGTATATATATTTGATTGATTGTGATGTGTTGGTTTACTTTAGTTTTATTGTGATTCTTTGCTATGGTCGATGTTACAAAGGCCTTGTAATGAATGTGTCTATATTTTTAATATAACACCTGTCTGGAGTAATTTGTAAGTGTCCTTGCTTTGGGTGCTCATTGAGGTCCTTCAGTCACCCTCACCCCTCTTGAGACCTAGTCTTGACCGCCGCGATCGCTCCCCTAATTGGTCTGGCTTGTCCAGAGGTTACCCTGTTCCAAGAAATTAGACTGGCCTTCTGAACCTCTGCCCCTCCAGGTCAGAGTTCAGAAATCCATCTTAACAAATTGGTGTAGAGCGGTGGGATAGGACTGAAGGTATCCAGTGCTGCATACTAGTGAAGGCATTTCGAGTTATTCCTACTAGGACACATAGTGAATTGTTGTAGTATAACTTTTTAAAGGCCATAGTCCTATCTAACAGTATGGAAACAAGTACCTTGTTAACTTTAAATGCTTCTAAATCCGAAACATTGAAAAAGATGTGTGCTGAGAGAGTTGTCTCCTCTCAGGGCACAAAAATGGAAATGATCCAAATAATCATGGCCTGGCAAGAAGCTCAGCTTAGTGCTATAGCTTCAGAGAACAGTGCAGAAGGAGGTGGGGCTGCTCTCACTGGTAGAACTGATAGTTCTTCCGCTGCACTGGTCCACAGTAACCATGAAGACATGGAGGATGTAATGTCTAACGTTTCCTCTGCCAGTGCTGATGGGGAGGCCATACTCGAAATCAAGAAGCAAGAGCTGCTGTTTAGGCAGAAGGAGCTTCAGTTCAATATGGCCAAACGAAAGATAGAGCAGGCAGAAAAACAAAAAGACAGGGATCACCAGTTGGAACTGGCCAAGCTTCAAGTTGCCAATGGGTCCAAAGGTCCTGGACATGGGTCTGGGGCCTCATCTCATCCAAGGTTTCCAAAAGATCTTCTCAGTGTGTATGAGGAAAAGAATGACATTATGGACTGGCTGAATACATTTGAGTATGCATGTGAAGTTCAACAAGTTGACAATGCTGATAAAATTGCCTGGTTACTTAGCAGACTGCCCCATTCTGGCTGCAGTGCCATTATGGAAATGTCGAAAGCTGAGAGAGCAGATTTTCAATGTTGAAGCATGCTCTCATCTTAAAGTTTGGAAAGACTCCTGCCCAATACTTAAAAAGATTCAGAGAGTATAAGAAACAAGAAGGTGGTAGTTGGGTATCTTATGTAACTGAATCCTTAAAAAACTTGACTGGCTGGGTCGAAGTTTATAAGGTTTCTACCTTTGAAGGTATGATAAGTCTTGTCATGCTGGAACATATTTTTGCATCTTCTTCCCCTGAGCTTAAGCAGCACTTGGCAGATTCAAAGGAGATAGATCCTAAGAAGCTAGCCATTGCAGCAGATTTATGGGTGTCACATTGAGTGTCCCATAAGGACAAGACTCATACTGGCAAGCAGGAGGAAGGGAAAAAGTCCAAAGATAAGGAGGGTGGAGAATCTGCTAAATCTTCTCATAAGGGCCACAAAAAGAAAAATAAGGGTAAGACACAAGAGAACTCACAGGGTAGTGGCGGTCAGCCTCCGAAACAGAACTCTGGTTATAATAAGCCTCCCTATGTGAACAGACCCAATGGACCTTGTTTTGCTTGTGGAGCAACTGACCACATGAAGGGGGATCCCAGATGTAAGGTCAAAACCTTGGGGGTCCACCCTGCTAATCTGGCCTTCTCCTCCTACGAGGAAGAAGAGATTATCGGAGCATCCTTCTCCTCAGACCCCTTCCCCAGTGGGATAGAAGCTGAGGTAATTTTAGTTACCCTGGGTTCCTGGGACCGTAAAGTCTCAGAGGCTTATGCTAGGATTCCAGAGAACACCAAGCACTTCTTTAAAGACAGTGTGCTGATCAATGGAGTAGATACTCCAGCTCTTAGGGATAGTGGGTGCAGTCAGACTGTAGTGGATTCTACCTTGGTAGACCCAGAGGAAGTTGCCAGAGCTACTCTGATGCCCACTAAGTTGGCTGACGGCCCACCTCTCATGTTCCCAGTAATACCTGTAAATCTTACTATCAATGGTACAGCAGTCAGGATTCCAGTGAGCATTCAGAGGAGTGTCTCAGGAAAGGTCTTGTTGGGCAATGATCTCAGAGCTTTCGGGCTTGTGGGAGATACTGCTGACAGACCCTGCACAAGGTCTCAAACGAAGGCAGCACTGGCCAAGACCAATGCCCTGCCCCAGCCAAAAGGGAAACCCAAGGCTAAACTCTCCTACCACTGAGGTGGAGGTAGTTGGTCAATCACCCGGACCTGACGAGGAGGTGGTGATGCCTGAAGTGTTTGACCCCAATGCTCATCCTGAACTAAACGATTTGTTAGTAGAAGGTGGTCCTGACAGGGAAGAATTCAGTAAAGGCCAACGTGAGTGCCCATCTCTGGAAGGCCTAAGGAGACAGGCCTGCTCCCAGCTTAAGGGTGAACCTCCTGGGAAGCATCGGATTTATTGGGAAGGTGGGCTCCTGTATAGCGAGCCTACAGAGTCTACAGAAGGAGACAATAGGAGGTTGGCCATTCCCCTTGCTGTACGACCCTTCCTCCTGAAGCTGGCGCATGAAGTGCCCCTTGTTGGTTACCTTGGTATTAAGAGGACCAAGCAAAGGTTATCCATGCACTTCTACTGGCCCAAGATGTGGGTGCAAGTAGAAAGTCACTGCAGGAGTTGTGCCTCCTGCCAGTTATCTAGTAAGAGTGGCTCAACAATCCAAGCTCCATTGGTACCACTCCCAGTTGTGGGGGTACCATTTGAGAGGGTAGGGATCGACATTGTTGGTCCCCTTGACCCCCAAACATCCTCAGGCAATAGGTTTATCCTGGTGCTGGTCGACGATGCCACCAGGTATCCTGAGGCCATCCCATTGAAAACTGTGACTGCCAAGTCAGTTGCAAAAGCTTTAGTTGGCATCTTTACTAGGGTTGGCTTCCCTAAAGAAGTTGTGTCTGACAGAGGCAGCAACTTCATGTCTAAGTATATGCAGGCTATGTGAAAAGAATGTGGGGTCACCTATAAGTTTTCTTGTGCATACCGCCTCAGACCAATGGTCTGGTGAAATGGTTTAACAGGACCTTGAAAAGTATGATTGGGGCTCTGGAAGAACCTCAAAGAAGAAAATGGGATCTTCTTTTACCATGCTTACTGTTTGCCTACAGAGAGGTACCACAAGAGGGTGTTGGCTTCAGCCCCTTTGAACTTCTGTTTGGTCACCCTGTGCGGGGACCCTTAGCCATAGTCAAGGAGGGATGGGAGATGCCCACTCCACCTATTACTACCAACGTAGTAGACTATGTGTTAGGGCTCAGAAAAAGGATGGTACTCCTGATGTGTCTGGCTAGTGACAAGTTGAAGGCAGGACAAGCGCTGGTGAAACATTGGTATGACCATAAGGCTTCCCTCATTAACTTTATACCTGGTCAGAAAGTCCCTATCATGAATCCCATACGGCCTAGGACTCTACAGGATAAATGATCCGGCCCTTACAAAGTGGTGGAGCCCCTGGGTGAGGTCAACTATTTAGTGGACCTTGGAAGGCCTGGACAGGCTCCAAAAGTGTTCCATGTAAATAGGCTGAAGGCTTTCATCCCAAGAGTTGAAATTGCAGCACTGCTATTGGCTTCTGATGTTGAGGAAGAGGAGTCTGAACCTCTCTGACCTTTTTCAAAGCAGTCCTTCAGATAGCTCCTTTGAGGGTTTTCGAGTGGCCCCTCACCTGACTTCTGATCAGCAGGCTGAGGTGAAAAGTTTACTTAGGCAATTTTCCCCCTTGTTTTCACAGTCCCCTGGTTTGACACCTTGGTGCAAACATAACACAGTCACAGGAGACAGTGTACCTACCAAAAGTAGGGGATACAGAATGTCAGACAAAGTACAGTCTTACATTAAGACAGAGGTCAACAAAATGTTGGATCTTGGGGTGATTGAACCCTCTAGTAGTCCTTGATCCAGCCCTGTGGTTTTGGTTCCAAAAGCAGGTACTTCTGAATTGAGATTCTGTGTGGATTACAGGGCTCTGAATGCTGTCACCAAGACAGATGCACACCCCTTGCCTCGAACAGATGAGCTGGTGGATACCTTGGGTGCCTCCAAGTACCTGAGCACGTTTGACCTCACTGCAGGCTATGGCAAATAGACCTTGCAGAACATGCCAAGGAGAAGACAGCGTTCTCAACTCCAGAGGGTCTTTACCAGTTCAGGGTAATGCCTTTTGGGTTGAAGAATGCACCTGCCACTTTCCAGAGGCTTGTGAATCATGTGTTGAATGGGTTGGATGAATTCTGTCTTGCATATCTGGATGACATAGCAGTTTTCAGTGCTACCTGGGAAGACAATGTGAAACACCTTGGGATTGTGTTACAGGCTCTTCAGAAGGCCCACTTGACCATAAAGGCCAGTAAATGCCAGATTGGACAAGGCTCAGTGGTTTACCTTGGACATGAAGTAGGTGGAGGGAGGATACAGCCTCTACCCAGTAAAGTACATGCAGTACAAGACTGGCCTACCCCCACTACACAGACCCAAGTGAGAGCCTTCTTGGGACTCACTCGGTTTTACAGAAATTTCATGGCAGACAATGGCACCATAGCTGCCCCTCTGACTGCTCTCAAAACTCCAAAGAAACCCAAGAAGTTAACTTGGACTAAAGAGTGTGAGAAGGCCTTCAATGGCTTAAAAGACTCCTTGTGCCAGGCCACTGTGCTCAGGGCCCCTGATTACCAAAGACCTTTTATTGTGCAGACAGATGCCTCTGACACTGGGATAGGAGCTGTACTATCACAAGTAGATGAGAAGGGTAAGGTACACCCTATTGGCTTCATTAGTCGTCAGCTTAAGGACAGAGCGCTCAGATGGCCCACAGTAGAGAAAGAATGTTTCTCTGTGGTGTGGGCCCTACGGACGCTGAGACCCTACCTCTACGGGACCCACTTCACTGTGCAAACTGATCATAAGCCCTTAAAGTGGCTAATGAACATGAAGGGAGAGAATCCAAAGTTGCTTAGGTGGTCCATAAGTCTGCAAGGCTTTGACTTCACTATTGAGCAAAGACCAGGTGTCCAACATAGTAATGCTGATGGGTTGTCCAGAATGTTTAACCGACCTGAACAAGAAACTCATCCAGGGGTGGATTAGTTCCCCCTGTCCTTAGTCTGGGAGGGGTGAGTGTTAAGAAAGATTTCATATTTGAATATAATTTTCCCTCCATGTGGCAACCCCCAAACTTTTTGCTGCTGTTTTACACCCTGATCTAACCTTTGCCAGAGAAGCGCAGCCCTCCGCCGCACTCCTCTGGGCTTTCACTCAATTCTTATGGGAAAACTGACATGCCCTTAAGACAGTCAGTACTGGGAGACTTTGTTTCCCTTAGTCCTTTCCTCATGTTGCAGCTTTTGTGTAACATGTAACAAGAGTGCAATATAACTTACTTTACCGCACTCTTGGGTCTCTAGTCATTCCAAAGGCCCTAGAAACTCTCGCTGGACTAATAATGAACTGTGCAGGTGTGTCACGGACAGGACTTGTGGCAGCTATCGTTTATCTTATGTTTTGAACCCTTTTTTGCCATGTTACCCGCGCTTACCGCGTTTGGCACAAATAGGTGGCCTGACTCCAAAATGGCCATGCCACGCGGTTCTTTGTCCTGTCCTTTGGCCATCTTGCCCCTTCACATTCCCCAGGTTGAGCCGACCCGGGTCAGTCCTTATTTGGTCATGCACTTTCCCGCGAAACCCAAAGCTTTTACAGGCTTCTGAATGCCTTGTGTGTGTGCCTCCAGGATGTGGGCTGGGATGTCTGTTCCCAATACACATCCTGGGTGCCAGAGAGTCTGGAGTGTCCTGAATGCCTGGGACCACCGTGGTCCGTGATTGGTCCACGTATGGAGTGAGTGTTTCTGAGCAGATCTCCCATTGGGTCCTCTCCGTTTTGGCGCAAAGGGAACTTTGGATAAGAGGAGGCCGAAAACACCACTACCATGTCGATCTCCTGAGTTCACACTGAACAAGGAATAAGGAGCCAAGTATCCTGCAACAAGAAGCAGAGTCGAGGAACCGCTGGTGACCCGCTGGAAGGTTTGGCACCCTGATCCCGCTGTTGTCCTGCAAGACCCCTCTGCATCTGATCGTCCTACAAGGTCTGCGAAGGCGCTTCGACCCATTGGAATAGTGGGACCAACTATTCTCGTCACCTTCATCAAACCCTGCAAGTAAGCCTCTTCGGAAGTGTCCTTGGGCCAACCAGTGGGCTGACCAGCTTACACGGGAAATTTGCTCTGTCACCGCCGCGGTTTCGGGGAAGCCCTCGAAACTTGGCCTACTGCTAACTCTGTGTCCGTGGCACTCTCACACTGAATTTCGTACACTTGGCATTCCCAGGTCTGAAGTGAGATGAGTGCGCCCGGACCAGAGTAAACGCAGTTGCCGTGTTGCCCTGCTGTGGTAACGACATGTGCAAGTTCACTGCATTTGTGACCCCCTCGACCCTGAATCCTGCTACCGCGGAAACTGCATGGTGTCGAGACGTCCTGATTGTTGCATCCGAACCTGCCAGCAACATGAATTGAACTTACGAAGTCTGGGTCTGCCTGCGTTGGGGACCGGTGAGTAGTCCATACCCCAACCGGTGGCCCCTAGCGCAGTAACCCATTTCTTTTCTACCGCTGTTGTGAAATAGCGGATCCATCCCGCACTCTGACCCTGCTTCTGCCCGCAAGTGGAGGTCTTGCTTGAGTAGTGGGGACTTGTTCTTCATCACCTCATCCACATTCCTGAACTAATAAGGCTCCTCTCTTCGTAGGGCTTGGACTGCCTCCTAGTTAGGTGTATTTCTGATGTCGAACTGGGTCTAATGATTACTTGCACTGCCTGTTTTCCTCCCCATCTAGGTGGTCTACATATTTCGTGCTCCTAACTCCTTAGACCCCTCGGTCTTGTATATATATTGGATTGATTGTGATGTGTTGGTTTACTTTAGTATTATTGTGATTCTTTGCTATGGTCGATGTTACAAAAGCCTTGTAATAAATGTGTCTATATTTTTAATATAACACCTGTCTGGAGTAATTTGTAAGTGTCCTTGCTTTGGGTGCTCATTGAGGTCTTTCAGTCACCCTCACCCCTCTTGAGACTTAGTCTTGACTGCCGCCATTGCTACCCTGATTGGTCTGGCTTGTCCAGAGGTTACCCTGTTCCAAGAAACTAGGCTGGCCTTCTGAACCTCTGCCTCTCCAGGTCAGAGTTCAGAAATCCATCTTAACATGGGTTCTATGTGATAATTCTGCATTTTGAAGAACAAATACAAAAAAGACTGATTTATTTTGGCCGATTTGTGTGGTCAAAAGCCAGAATTATCACATTCTACTGCCCACCCACCCCGCTAAACCCCCGAAGAAGGTCATCCCACCTCACCCCACACTCCCATCCTCTCCCACGCTGTTGCCTTTCTTAGATTCAGGGGAGTTACCTCCCTCAACGCCTCCGTTCTCCACCCCGAGCATAGCATTCACCCTCACCACGTACACACTCAGAAACATGCAAACAGTCTAATTTGCCCTCTCCCTGCCACCTCCCTCCGCAGATGCAATGCAAGAGGGGTGCCCAAAAAGATTTTTAGAAATTGAGGGACAGACTTGCTTTGCATCTGTGCCTCGATTTCTAAAAATCATTTTGGGTTGGGTGTACTTCTACATCTGCGCACCCCTCTTCAAAAGAGGGGTGCGCAGATGTACAAATACATCCAACCCAAAAAGATTTTTAGAAATTGAGGGACAGACTTCCTTTGTATCTCTGCCTCCATTTCTAAAAATCGTTTTGGGTTGGGTGTACTTCTACATCTGTGGACCCTGCTTGCCAAAAGGGGTGCACAGATGTACAAATACATCCAACCCAAAAAGATTTTTAGAAATTGAGGGACAGACTTGCTTTGCATCTGTGCCTCCATTTCTAAAAAAATCGTTTTGGGTTGGGTGTACTTCTACATCCGTGCACACAGATGTAGAAGTATACCCAAACCAAAACGATTTTCAGAAATTGAGGGACAGATGTAAAACAAGAGCATCTTGCTTTGCATCCGTCCCTCAATTTTTAAACATCATTTTTATCCGGCTTTTACCAGGGCCGCCAGAGAGAAACACAGTATGGATGGAACAAAGGGCCATCCATACTGCGTCTCTTCTCTCCGGCTTGGGGGGAGGCTCAGCCCCGACTTCATTCTGCCAGCGGGTGCCTGGGCCCGGAGCACCCGCGTACTTGGCACCCCTGAAACCGGGCCGTGGCCTGTAACTGCCTCTGCTGCCGGTGGCACCAGAGGCAGTTACAGGCCACGGCCTGGTTTATTTAATTATTTGTTCAATGTTTGCTAGGTCCGTGGACCTGATTAATTAATTTATTTCTGCAATGTTGGTTCGACCACCATTGCAGAAATAAATTAATCGGTTTATTTATTTGTTCAATGTTTTCTGTACAGCCTCGCGGGCCACATGAAATGGCTTGGAGGGCCGCATTGTGGCCCGCGGGCCGTATGTTAGACAACCTTGAGTTAAAGTATCAAGATTAAAAGAAGAGAGGGAGAATCATTACTGGAATACTCATACTCCTCCCAGTCGAGATAAAGTAGTAAGAGTAAATGAAGAGAATGAGAATCATTACTGGAACGCTCATACTCGTCTCAGTCAAGATTAAGTTTCAAGAGTAAATGATATGAGCGAGAATCATTACTGGAACGTTTATACTGGTCCCAATCGTAGCAAGAGTGAATTAAGAGAAAAGCATCCTTATTGGCAGGGTCATACTCAGCCCAGTCGAGACAGAGGGCCTCATTACGAGGAGGACGGTAGCCACGTCTGTAACACAGGCATGGCTGCTGCCGGACCTGGGATTTTACCTGCACCCACGAATGTGCAATTACCGGGTCATGCCGAGTTTGGCGGACCCGTTAATTGCCCATTCGCGTGTGCTGGTAATAAGGGACTCCCATACCCATTTGGCCCCATAGGGCTGAATGGGAATGAGAAGCTCAGATGCACTGGCACCGTTCATGAGTGTGCCGGTGCACCCACGAGTTGTGCTTGCGGGTGCCGCACTGCCCGCCAGGTAATCCTTACTGGAACAGTCTAAACATCATGAGGTCAAAGAGGGGACCAAGAGATATTACACTGTGAGAGGGGTAAACCGAAAGAGCTGATTGAGATAGAAAAACCAGGGACCGAATCAAAGTGAAAAGAAAGACTGTAAAATACAGATTAAGAATCACAGAAGTCAAAGGAAAAGTACCAAATGCTGGATGAAGTCATTCCAAGAAAGGAAAAGAATAAATGCAAATAGAATAAGGCAAGTAGAGAACAAGAAGTAAGAGTGATCGAGTGAAAGAGACAGTTGAAACCATAAGTACTCAGTATCAGAACTGTGTGACTTAATAAAAGTAGTTACTAAGAACTACCAAAGGATAATTTATTGAATGGAACTTGAAGAAGAACCAACTCACAGGAGAAGGGAGTTATTCTCCTGTACTTTTCTTGTCCTAATAGTGGTGGGATTAGGATAGGTTAGTTTGTACTGATCTTGATTTGGACTCTCACCGGCGACTGACAAGCATAGGGAAACACAGGAGTTTTCACTTTTCATTTGATAAATATATTTAGTGAATTGGAAAATTAGAGTATATGTTATTCTTCTGACCCACCACAAAACGCATCTCAAGTAGCGAGTTATTGCCCTTTTTGCATAACCTAAATGCCATATAATCTAATTTCATTGGGATCGCTCAGCATGTCATATCTTGTTATCAATACACCTGTTATCAATGGCTTAAGACGATTTAGTGTGTAGTATGGGATACCTGTGTGTTACTATTGCACTGGTATACCAGCAGCAACAAAGGGACAGGAGGGAAAAGATGGAGAAGACGAAAGGACCAATGGTAATGATCTGGGGCCCAGATGTGTCATTGAAACTATAGGAATCTACAGGGAGCCGTCAAGCTGTGCAGATAGCCCAAGAAAAACATTTTTTGTTGAGTTGCAGTCAGAAGACTATTTGACCCTTAATCTATTTCCCTTGCAGCCAAGCCAATCACAGATTACAGAACAGTTTAGAAATGGGAAATAATTAGACGGTTAATTGTATCCAATAGGCAATACAGATCTCTGCTGCTGAGATGGGTCTCTCCGTCTCGCCTCTCTTTTATAATTTGTCTGCCACAATCTTCACAGTACTTGCCTTTGAGTGGCATGTTCGCATAAATGCATTTAAAAATATAAATACATGTACTTTGTTAACAACAGTTGCTTTCGAAGCTCTTGTTGCCTCAAAGACAGTTGCCTATTCAGAGCTTGATCCCTCTATATTGGTCAGACATTATCAGAGCAACATGTGTTTTCTTACAGCTGTTTCTTTTCCAGTAGTAACCTAGATTTTATCTGGCACACTGAAGAGCGATGGATGACATTCTTGATCTGGGCAACCTTTCAACCATCGTTTTTACAACCTGATATGTCATTACAGAACGGAAAAGGCCATATGCAAATCAGGCTTAGTCCCACCACAAAAAGGGCCAGACCCACCAAGACATTTAAGATGCATCGCCTCTGCATGAGACCAAAAAGCAAACCCAGACATGTTTCAAATCATTGAGCATCATGAGTGAGGCATGACTTTGGTCTCTAGGCACGGCAGCTTATACTGCCCACGTCGGGCCATAACTGTCACAATTAGAGTAACAAATGTAACAGTGAAGATTAGTACCTGGCGAGGGGTGTGTGGTAGCCTCCCAGCCAATCAGGAGGCTTAGAACAAGGTCTTTTTCCAAACCAGTAAAGAACCTGCTATGAGCCTCCTCTGAGCGGGAGGCCACCATCTTCCCTTGCCGGGATGAAGGTTAGTGCACTCACCCCTGCCTCCCCTGCTCCTCACCCCCAGACACACACCCCTTTTCCACATTTCCAACCCCCTCCACCTCCACACCACTTACCTTGCGCTTCTGCGTCCATCGTAGGAGTACGGATTACTAGTGTTCCAGGCTCATCACTGATCTGGCAATGGCCACCATGAAAAGGGAGAAGGGACTACATGTAGTTCCCTTCTCCCGATCCATGGTGGCCATCTTGATTTATAGTTTTGTTGTCGAGTTGAGAAACGGCAAACACATTTCACAACTCAAGATAAAGACACTATTAGTACTGCGGTTCAATGTACTGGGTGACTAATAGCAAAAAAAACCTTGCAGGGTTATCATTTAGGTCCCCGCTTTGCTTGGGACTGTAACTGATGCCACAGGGCATTACCAGACCAGTAATGCCCCTCTGATTGCTGTTTATTGCTTACAAATCCTAATCCCAGGCATGGCTCTGGGCTACCCTACATCCATTTCCTTTGTGTCATGCCATTACAAAAAGGGAAAGACCATATACATCAGGCTTAGTTCAACCGCCAAGAAGGGTCACTCTAGTCCAAACTGCTAGGTCCGTTCTGCACAAAATCACATGTAACCCCATAAAAGTTTGGGGTATCATTGGGCTTCATCATTGAATGTACCCTAGATCCGATCCTCAAGCACATCTGGGTCATATTGTTAAAAACTTGGATGGTAGAACTGAGTAGTACTGAGCTGGGAAATACCTTCTGTTATTGAAGTGCATACAATGTGGAGGGGATTTGTGTAGAGATTAGGAGTGGAATGTTGGACTCGAGCTGGTCTCGCGGACTCTCGGGATTGGATGTGTAGAGAGCCGCGCGACCAGCGAGAGCGACGGTTGGCGGACGGTGGAAGTTGGTACTGTGTGGAGACTTGGATGAGCTCCGTAGATTAAAACCAACGTTACCTTAATTTGCCGTTTCCTCACATTCTTTCATGTGGCGACGAGGAACGGAGCTCGCCACAGAGTCAGCAGGGTGTTCCTGAGAGTCGGTGTCGGGATATCCGGCGTGAAGACCTCTACAACCGAGTGGCAGGAAAGAGGTGGGGGGGCCGCAGAGAGACTGTCCAGGCAGCAGAGTCTCAGAGCTGCAGGGGGACAGTCTCCGCGGCGGCCGCAAGGGGACTGTCATAGCAGCTGAGTTCGTAGTTGCAGGGAGACGGTCTCCGCGGCGGAAGAGGAGTGGGGAGCAGGAGCTCTTCGCTCTCCCCACCTCATCAGAAAAGCCAAGTGTTGCAGTCACCCAGACCCCTCAGGACACAGAGGTGAGGAGGAAGAACAAAGAGGGAGAGGGGACTGGGGGATTGAGCACAATAAGAGGGGGAGGAGGCAAATGTGAACACAGTGCCATCTAGAGGATCCAAAAGGAAATTATTTAACTGAAATAAATAAGAAGAACAACCATAAGGGAAGGCACATTCAGGAGAAAAAAAAATGTATAAGGTGCCTGCTACATGATATATAAGGAGTTGTTTAAGAAAGGTGTGGTGACACCCTAAGGATAGAACTTGCTTAAGGATTTCTATTAAGTAAAGGACGGTGATTCCTACAGGAAACTATTTTGAAGATTTGGACAGTGAATAGGGAGGAGTCATAAGGCCAGAATAAGAAGATTTCTGGAAGAGAGATAAACAAGCTGATAAGAAAACACTAGGTGTGATAAGCAAATGTAATAAGTGTACAATGGTCGAATAAATTTTGGCTTGTACAACGGAAATAATGGCTGCAGCGAGTATGTCACCACCACCTCCGTTCCTGTCAGAGCCTGGTACTCCGCCTATAAGATGGGACAGGTGGAAGAAATTGTTTGATACTTACCTGATTGCAATAGGTGGTGATAAGTTTGCGTCTGCGAGAAAAGAAGCAATCCTACTCCATAACTTAGGAACTGAGGGCAGAAGTGTTTATGATGGATTGCCTGATGTAGCGCAGCAAGGCCAAGGAGAAATCGACCAGTATTCAATGGTGGAAAGGAAATTGGAGATCCACTTTGAGGCTAAGAAGAACCTAACGTTTGAGAGACATAAGTTCTTCCAAAGGGTACAAGATCCACATGAACCAGTGGAGAACTTCATCGCGGCGCTAAGGTCATTGAGCCATACATGTGAATTTGGGGTGCTCACAGACTCTCTTATAAGAGACCAATTAGTCAGATGCACGAATAATGCAAAAATACAGGAAAGACTATTATCAAAGGATGCATGACTTGAATTGGCCATTGATATAGCAAGGAGTATGGAACAAACACATAAATATATGTCTACTATGAAGGGAGACAAGCGAGAAGGAGAAGTGGCCGCTGTGAAAGGTTTCCGCAAGAATGTCCAGAACAAAGAAATAAGATGTTATAAGTGTGGAAGCAACCGTCATATTTCCACAAGTATGTTTTGTCCCGCCAAGAATATCGTGTGTTTGAAATGCAAGAAGAAGGGCCATTTCGCGAGGGTATGTAGGGAATCAGCTGTGGTGCAGAACATTGAAACAGGAGGAAGAGTACCAGAACAAGTAGAGGATCAAGTAATGGAACTGTGCAGCCAGACAAAGCATGTGCTGGAGATTTCGGAGGCGTCAAGTAAAGGAGGTGCACCCACTGATGTATTCATGATCAACGGGAGCGTCGTGACCATGAAGGTGGACAGTTGTTCACCATGGACCTTAATGTCGAAGGCGACATTCCTGAGTTGCATGCAGGGAGATGTGAAAATGTTGAAAGAACACAATATTGAGCCCTATGCATATGGGAACGTGAAAATGGATGTAGTAGGGATGTTCCAGGCTTCCATAAAATATAAAGGAAGAAGCTGTGAATCGGAAATATATGTGACACAAGAAGGGTCATCACTTCTGGGATGGGGTGAACAATGGAAATTAGGAATCAGAATCCAAGCGAATGCAGAGAGACCCATTGATGTGGCAGAATTGAAGGACAAGTGGGTGAAGGAATATCCCATGGTATTCAAGGATGAATTGGGAATGTTGAAAGGATTTGAGCACCAAATTCAGTTGAAAGCGGGCGCGAGTCCAAAAGTGCATAAAGTGAGGCCAGTGCCTCATGAATTGAGCGAGAAACTGAAGATGGAGATAGAGGCATTGCTTCAAAAGGGAATAAAAGAAAAGAGTGAGAGCTCAGAATGGTTGTCGCCGGTGGTGGTAGCTGCCAAGGCGAGTGGAGACATTAGACTTTGTGTAGACCTGCGGGATCTGAACAGAAACATCCTGGTTGATAGGCATCCCCTGCGGATAATTGGTGATAGATTATCTGTATTAAACAATGCCAAAGTATTTTCAGTCATTGACCTTTCTCAGGCATACCATCAAATTCCATTGAAGGAAGAGTGTCAACACTTGACAGCATTTATTACGGTATTTGGAACATTTAAGTACTGCAGGATGCCATTTGGACTTTCCTCGGCGGCGGCTGTATTCCAAAGGGTGATGGAGATAGTTCTGGATGGAGTAAAAAACATTATTGTGTTCCAAGATGATGTTCTCATATATGCTAGTTCCGCTAAGGAGCATGATGAAGTGTTGAAACAAGTGTTGGAAAGATTGGGTGAAGCAGGACTAACGGTTAAAAGGAGCAAATGCAAGATTGCGGTGAGCAGAGTGGAGTATTTGGGACATGAAATTGATGAGCAAGGTGTGAGACCTAAGAGAAATTTAGTAGAAGCATTGAAGGATGCACCGGTACCAAAGGATAAGGAAGAAGTCAAATCATTTTTAGGGTTGGCTGAATATTATCACAGATTTGTGAAGGATTTTGCTAAAGTGTCAACTCCTCTGAGAATGCTACTTAAGAAGGGTGAAAGGTTTGAATGCTCAACGGAATGTGAGTTGGCTTTTGAGTGCATTAAAAAAGCGGTGAGCGCAGCACCGTACATAGGAAGATTTGATTCAAAAGATAGAAGTGTGTTAGTGGTTGATGCAAGCATGTTGGGATTGGGAGCGACGTTAGTGCAGTATGACAGGAACAATGCAGAGAGAGTTATTGCATTTGCGTCTAGGACGCTAAGGGGTGCAGAATGTAAATATTCCGTCATCGAAAGAGAAACATTAGCCATGTTCTGGGCTGTAAATCATTTCAAGTATTTCTTGTGGGGGAGAAGATTTGTGGTCAGGTCAGACCACAAACCCATGGTGCAGCTCTTTGAAAGTGGAAGGTGGGCTTTGGGTTCACCAAGAATAAGCAGGTGGGGTTTAGGACTCCAAAATTTTAACTTTGATGTGAGTTACTTGCCGGGAAAGAGAAATGTGGTGGCGGACTGCCTGTCCAGACTACCGATGAAAGATAATGGGGTAGAAGATAGAGAAGTAGAAGAAGAGTCAGTGGTGGCGGAAATACAGTGTGCTGTCAGTAGAGAAGAGTGGACATTAGAGGAAGATTCTGACGAGGATCTCAAACTTGTGAAGGGTTGGACAGTGGAAGGGTGGCCAGCTAAAAAGGATTTGGATAACAAATTCAATACATGGTGGGAGATAAGAGATGAATTGAATTTGTGTGAAGGCAGATTGAGGAGGGGAAGGTGTTTGGTTCCCCCTCAGTCAATTAGGTCGGTTTTAGTGAGATTGGCACATCAGGGACATCCAGGGGAAGCTGCCATGAAAAGGAAGTTGAGGCAAAACTATTGGTGGCCGGGAATTGACAAAAGTGCTGAAAAGTATGTTAAAGATTGCTGGAATTGTCCAACAAGTGACAAATGTAGAGTGGTAAGAGAGGCACCTCTAGTACCAAATATCATACCGGATCAACCTTGGAACAAGTTAGCAGTGGATATTATGGGCCCTGTGGCAGGTCTTGGAGAAGGACTTAAATTTCTATTTGTGATAGTAGACTTCCATTCTAAATGGTTCGAATGGAAAGCAGTGAAAGAAGTAACGACTAAAGAGTTGATTGGGTTCTTGGAAAATGTTTTCCTTAAGGAGGGTGTTCCTGAGGAAATTGTGTCGGATAATGGAGTACAATTTGTGTCAGTGGCAATGAGAAGATTTCTGGAGGGCTACCGCATAAAACACACGAGGACTGCGCTGTATAATCCCAAAGCGAATGGTCTGGTGGAAAGAATAAACAGGTATATAAAAGGGGGTTTACAGTTGGCTATGAAGTCGGGACAGCCATGGAGAGAGGTGTTGAGGATGTTGACATGGGGTTATGTTACTACACCACACTCTGTAACAAGGGTATCTCCTTTTGTGTCGTTAAAAGGCAGGGAACCTGGTACAAAGCTTCGTCCAGGATGGCTAGGCATGGCCAAGGTGGTCAGTGTGGATCGGGATCACATAATGAGACTAATCAAGTTGAATCAGGAAAGAAACAAAGAACTGTTTGATGACAGGATGAGGGTGAAAGAACAGGAATGGAAGGTTGGGGAGATGGTATATGTTAAAAATCCCAGGTTGGTGAACAAATGTGTTGAAAGTAAGTTCCTAGGACCAAAAAAGATAAGTGCGGTTAAGAGCAACGTGGTGGTATTGGAGAGTGGTGAAGTCTGGTCGAAAGGAAGGTTGGCAAGAGCGGGAGATGAGAAAGAAGATACATTGGGAAAAAAAAAGTGAGTGTGGACATTAATAAAAAAAAGGAAGAAGGGGTGAGAGAAGGAGTTGTTGATGAGGAAGTGAAAGGAGGAATGGCAGATGTGGAAAAAAGGGATAAGGATGTAAGAGTGAATGAACAAGGTTCATATAGACATAGATCAAAACCTGTGTGGATGAGAGATTATGAAACCTAAATTTAACATGCAAGGTTAGGCAAGTTCAAAGTTTTATTGTTCATGGGTGTGAATTATTCTTATCTGCTTAGCATATTTCTATTTTAAGTTTGTTTAACTAAGTATGTAAGGTAATAGAAATCAATGTAAATTTTCGTATTATTATAAGTCGTATTAGTTATTTTCTGCATAAGGGGAAAGATGTGTAGAGATTAGGAGTGGAATGTTGGACTCGAGCTGGTCTCGCGGACTCTCGGGATTGGATGTGTAGAAAGCCGCGCGACCAGCGAGAGCGACGGTTGGCGGACGGTGGAAGTTGGTACTGTGTGGAGACTCGGGTGAGCTCCGTAGATTAAAACCAACGTTACCTTAATCTGCCGTTTCCTCACATTCTTTCAATTTGCTCTCTGCCGCTATATAAAACATGACATTTGTATCTGGTTTGCACCAACAGGATTATATCAGTTTTCATTTTGGAGTTGCCCTTAATACTAGTTGCTGGTACTGCAACTATTGTCAAGCATGTGTGTCATGTTCCCCAGCATATGTTCAGAATACGTGTGTTATCTTGTAAGTTCCAGGTACTGCACTCGAGGCACTCTGTCACTCTGAAGCCATCTAAATTTAACATTGCGACAAGAGTCAATGGGCTGGCTGCCACGAGCGGTCCAATATCTGAAATTATCTCAGAGAGTTGATACGATTAGTTACCAATAACATTTTAAAGGTCACCTAGAGACTACCGTAGCAGTATCCTAGTGTGTCCAGACCAATACGATGCAGTGCTATGTGCTGTCATCAAGTCCTCCGGGAATCTTCCTACATTTCTTTCACTTCATTCTCGTATGTTCCAAAAGATGCTTCTTATTGTTTTCTCTGGGCCTCATTACAGGGTTGCCGGTAAAATCCGCTGGTAGGCGGCGGGTTAATGGCAACCCCGTAACACCGTTTCTGCCGCCTGACTTCCTGGTGCCACCGGGATATTATGGCTAGCAGTGGAAACGGTAAATCCCCATTCCCGTGAACTCCACGTGAATGGGGACACTGTAGCACCGGCAGCGTTGCTAACGCGCTGGTGCTTCGGGGAAAAGCATGCCGGTAGGGGCCTGAAGGTCAGACCTGCTGGGAGTTCCGTGCCCCTACCAGCAGACTCTTAGTTTGATGGCCCAAAAAAGGGTGCCGGTACGTTGCTATTGATACCCTTATTTCCGTACCGCCAAACCCGTAATGAGGCCCCCATGTAGTCGTGTAATTTGGAAGGTTTTCATGTGGCTGACCACTTTGCAGTGACTGCTTCTTTTTCTCACCTAATAATGGAATTGATTTTTTGGGGAGGGAACTGAGTTTTTCAATTTATGGTGCTGTGATTGGTGTCAAAGGAATTGTTTGAAAGACTGCACAGCAGCATTCTGACCTGTGCACAGAAAACGCCTTCAAGTGAAGCCTTGCAATTATTCAAGTTCCAAATATTGAATTATAATTCTACACACGCTTCATAGCAATAAGAGTCAGACAAGATTGTACCAGAACAATGGGGCAGGATTTCAAAATGAAAAAAGAGCAATTCTGAGATGCACAAGAAATGTGCAAAAAAAACACAAGGAAAAGATGCCCCTGTTTCTCAAAGGTGCGAATCTCAAATATGCGCAAGTGCAAAAAAGATGCACAAAAAGGTGCTCCAAGTGGGCGGAAAACATGCAAAACAGCCACATTAAACATGCAATAGGGGCGTGACGAGCAAAAGGAAGTAATGCCCATCTGTTATTACCCCATGTAACACAGTAGAAACGGCAATTAGGGACATACATCCACAATGGAGGAACCAGGCACTGTCCAACTGGCCTAATGCATTTTTTTTTCGTAGTCAGTTTAATCATGTGCACTTTATTCATGCATTTTTGCCCGATATGTTTCTCAGCGATAAAAAAAGAAAATGTAATGTGTGTGTTGGAGTAGGTGCTGGGGTGGTTTGTGGGATAAATTGGCTTTGGGGGATCCCCACTCTAAAACAACATTTGCTGAAGAACATATTGAGCAAAAGTGCACACGATTAAACTAACAGCAAAAATAAAACTCTGAGAACCCCAGCTGGTGGAGGAGGGGGAGGTGAAGAAAAAGAGCACACCACTTCACCGGAAGATGAAGATGATAGGCACCCCTCTAGATGACAGTTGGAGTCTGAACCCCATGATTCCCATCATTGGGGAACATCTACGGCCATCTGTGACGTAGCCACAGGAGCCCCTTGCAACGTAGGCCTAACTGATATGTTGGTTTTTTTTTTACCGTTTGACATGCACACTTACCTGGACTACTTGCTCAACTTTTTGAGGGATTGAATGGATATGGGCATTTTTTGAGAAAATATTTTGCTCAACTTTTGTGGAGGTCATTTTTGGAGCATCTGTGTCTACTTTTATTGTTCACCCCTTTCTTTCACGTATAATTTGGCTGCTTTGCGTGGTTGCTCATTTTGAGCTTTTGTGTACTCCTTTTGCACTCGTTTATTACACTAGAGCATCTCTGAGATGTGCATTTGAGAATCATGCACATTTATTTTTTTCTGTATTTCTTACGCATCTCAGGATTGGATATGTTTTAATTTTTGAACAACTGCCTGCTTTGCACAAATAATTGCGCAGTCTTACGCAAGATGCATTGTTGTGCTATTTTGTGTAGATGTGGACACCGTGTTGAGATGCAAAATGGTGCAAGTGCCTTTTTGCACAGTTGCACATCTAAATGAGATGCATATGTTTTTGAGAACATATCCTATCGCAGCAAAACAGTCTGAGCCAATGGTATGAAATGTCTGATTCAGTCGCAGCCAACGATATGAAATGTTGGGTTCGGTCGCAGTCAACGATATGAAATGTCGGATTCTGTCGCAGCCAACGATATGAAATGTTGGATTCGGTCGCAGCCAACGATATGAAATGTTGGATTCGGTCTGAGCCAACGATATGAAATGTCGGATTCTGTCGCAGCCAATGATATGAAATGTTGGATTCGGTCTGAGCCAACGATATGAAATGTTGGATTCTGTCGCAGCCAACGATATGAAATGTTGGATTCGGTCGCAGCCAACAATATGAAATGTCGGATTCGGTCTGAGTCAACGATATGAAATGTCGGATTCTGTCGCAGCCAACGATATGAAATGTTGGATTCGGTCGCAGCCAACGATATGAAATGTTGGATTCGGTCTGAGCCAGCAATATGAAAGGTCGGATTCTGTCGCAGCCAACGATATGAAATGTTGGATTCGGTCGCAGCCAACAATATGAAATGTTCTCTAGAAGTGATTTGCGATCTGTGAGAAGATGCAAATGGCCATTTATGGACTGTGGTGAGGCTGCCATACACAATAGCTATTGATCGTGTTACCAGACCTGAGACACATTGCATACGCAAGAACAAGGTAAAGGTTTTTATTTACCTAAGTGCTGAACAAAACATGAGGTGTCTGGATGTTTTCTGAACATAAAACTAAGGTTGTCAGGATGAGGTGGGTGGCCAAAGGTAAAGGATTGGAAATCGGTGTTAAGTGGCTGCATCTAAGGGCTGGGAGGATAGCACAGGAGCAATGTGCTTGTACTGGGAATAAGACAACATCAAGAAACGCAGGGTTTATACCTGGTTCCAATGCATAGAGGCTGGAGTCCAGCAGGAAGTGCCATATAAATACCCAATTACATGTTGGTTTTAATTTCAAGGTAAGGATCAGACTAATATGGTTACTTAACAAAGAACTCAAAATAATAGGCATCTCCCCTTTTGCTCCAAGAGGTTGTCCTCGCTGAAATATTCTGCATTCCAAAGTTAAACACAAATCCCAAAAAGATCATGGACAAAAACAAAGTTGAAAAGGGTGCTTATAATGTCACACACAAAAGGGTCTATACACGTTTATTTCATCAAAGAGGGCATCTCCTCTTCTGCAGCCATATTCATGAAAAGAGTGGTTTAGTCCTTCAACCCTGGTCTGGACCCGTGGATGGTCCTCTGCCACGATCCCAGAGCTTTCAGGCAGACTGAAGTTTTGGAGGTCTGCCAGACCTCTGCCTAATATGTCTCTTCCCAGTGGT
Organism: Ambystoma mexicanum; assembly: GCF_040938575.1. Taxonomy (NCBI): domain Eukaryota; kingdom Metazoa; phylum Chordata; class Amphibia; order Caudata; family Ambystomatidae; genus Ambystoma; species Ambystoma mexicanum. The sequence goes on from NC_090936.1 coordinate 360,594,132, forward strand.
TCTCCTAAAGGGTTGGAACTGGACCTTCTTGCCCATTTGGATGCTATAGTTGTGCTTGATGATAGATATCAGTAGTCTTTGTGGGCTTTGATGGAGAAGCGTGGCCCTTCGCTTAGCTGTTCACACTTTCCTGCAAAGTTTCCTCTGGGTCTTACTTTCACATGGCTATTCCTATTGTGCTGTTCAAACTCCCCAGTGTAAGGCTGCTCTCTCAAACCTTCTGATGCTTCTACGCTCTCCTCTGGACCAACGTGGTCTTCAGGAAACTCACCTTTTTTACAGTCTGAGCCATTTCCTTCTCTGACACTGGTCCTCCGATGTTTGGGCTCTATACCCATCTGTAGTTTTTATCATCCTCCCTACTTCTCAAATATTTCTTATCTTCCTGGTGATCTAATCTCCCAATATTTCCTGAAGGTCTGTCTCTGTCTGCTTGTGCTGTCAACTGTCTCCTGCTTGATGGTATCCCTCACTTCAGGTTTCTTCAGCAGTCTTTCTTTCTTTTGTCTCCTCCTTTGATTTTTCATTTATTGGGTTTTTATCATTGCTCCAGATACGTTTTTGAAGTCTGAGTATTTTACTCCCTATTTTTGAAAGTTGGAGTAAAATGATTTTTAGGGAGTAAAAACACGAGTCCCATTCCCATTAGGAGTATTTTATAAATGAGTAAACAAATATGTTCAATTGTAAAACAGAAATGTTTTTGTGAGAAATACTTTTTTGCACAAAGTTATTCATGCATATTAAAAGATACATTTGACCTCTTCTATTATTATAGTCGTTTCCTCCTGTGGTAGTAGATGAACTACTAGTCCAAACACAGCCATGGAACTGTTTCGGTGAAAGCAGGGTCACAAGCTCCTATGTGTCAATTTTCCATTTGTTTTGGATTTTTACTTTGCCTATTTTTAGGGAGTAAAAGTGGCCGATACACCCCTTATCTGTAGGGCTGGTTTTTATAATGTGCCTATACACAATGTGTTTCAAGGTGCAACAAGACATGGGGGAAGAACAGGGAGGAAAAAACAAAAAGGGTCCTACTAGGCCTTGTGACATTTGGATCATGCAAGTGCAGTAATAGAAGTGCAGGGGAGAGGGGAGGAGAAGGGCTGGAGGGTTAAGCGAGTGCCTGTGGAGGGCACTTCTATCCTCTTCTATTACCTTCCAAATACGCTGTCTGCCTGGGGTAGCCTCACTCTCTTGTCCACTGTCTTTTCCTCTTACTTCCCAAATGGTACCCTTTGCTTCTACATCCAAGCTATTATCATTCCCATTCTCTTCCCAAACAATCTCTTTCTCCATAAGCACTTACACATTCCATACTTTTCCACACTCCCACCATTCCCCGCATTAACTTTTAAATCTCTCTCTATAAAGATGAATCCCTTTTGCACTTCCATGCTTATGTCGGGTTACCACACACCAGGGCTTCCTCCCTGTTGTACTCAATCATTGGACATTTTTGGGTTAATTGCCATTCACTGATCTAGGTCTTTCAGGGTCTGTTGCTACCTTCCAGACAGCTCACACAAGGACTAACAAAAGTTGACCGGCTGGCTTCCTTTAAAGTGTGTCTGCTCCTCCCCTGGATTGTGTTCCAGGGTAATAGCCGGCACCTGTGCAGAGTAGGAAGAACACTTCCCTGATTGGACCATGTGCTCGCTGTCAGGTGGTCTGCAAAAGGGCATCCTAAAATAATATCAGGGCAGCAGAACTTCTGGATTTTACACTGGCTTGTGAGGTGTATGTCCTTTCATCCCCCTGGCAGCCATTCTGAGGCTGTCTGCTCTTTTGGGGCCCCTTTGTGGACTCAGCATGTGTTTCACTTTCACTTAAAGCCTATGGTAAACTTGGCAAAAGGTTTGTTAAAAGTGTTTACTCTGCTAAGGGCTCTGCTCAGGTGCTTTAAAACATGACATGTCTTGTGGCATTTGTCAGAGCAGGATAACAAACAGTAATTTCTTTGGCCATCGTGCAAACGTTAATTTGGAAAGGCATTGAAAAAGATACAATTAATTTGCACCTGATATGCAGGCACGGTGAAGGATATTCCTTTGTTTCTCTCTGCAGGATTACCAGGGGAAACAGAATAACAATATGAGTCTTCTGATGTTACCAGTTTTCCATTTCTTTAACTGATGAATTTCTAGGCATTGGACAGGGTCTGGCACATGGAGCTTTCAGCTCTCTCAAGCCTATGAGGCTGATTTGTTGTACTTTTTCCTGAAAGTGTGTTTGTGGGGTTCCCTGAAAGGAGCACTTGACGGTCGAATGTGATGGCCTCCTTCCCTCAGAAAGGCAGACTTGTCACCTTGCCCAAGAGAGCTCTTTGTTATCCAGTATACCTAGCGATACCAAAGTGATTCCAGGATATTTTCCTGAGCAATAAACCCACCCATTGTCTCTGGCCATCCAGCCAATTAACCACTCATGGGGTATTGTCAGCTACCAGTCTCAAGATTGATTGATTATGCATCTCTTTAGGATTATTTTCTAGGATCGGTAGGAATTTACCATAAACTATTCCTTAGCTCTACTAAACAGCTAGTGGCTGGGGAATCTTTTCATTGGAGGGGTGTAAATGTTTCCCACAAATATGTGAGAGCGACCAAGCATAGCGAGGCAGCCTGAACCAACCAAATCTGGTTCAAAAGGGCTTCAACCTGAAGACATGTTTCTTTAAATAATAGGTTGAAATGGTTCTATTTACAGCACACGTTTTTGAAAAATAAAAATTGGGTCAAAAGTCAACAGTTTGCAGTTAGTTTTGTAGCGTATCTCATGAAAAAACACAAAAGATGCAAGTAACCAAAAGTGAATAGGAGCATTTTTCAATGTATATGGCAGTTAAAACATATTTTTAATGCTGGCTATGCCCATACATTTCCGTGCTGGCTACATCAATATCCGTCAGAATTCCCATATATGCACATACTCGTATTTCCATTGTGCATATGCTAGTAATGATACTGTATTGGCTCTGGCAATAGAGGCCAGTATCCCCACGCAAGCACATGCTCCTGTTGGCTTTGCCATTAAAAAAAAGTCCATGCCACAATAAGAAAACATGTGAAGACTGTCTGGTCCAAAACAGGCCAGTCTAGCCACGTAAAAACACTTCAGCCAGTCTAGTCACTTAATAATGCTCATCATGTTTACTTTACTCTTGATGCATTTTAAATCATGAACAGAAATATGATTGCCTGAACTAGGACACCCCTGTCCCCTGCACATTTTAGTGCTATAATAACAGCCAAACGTAATCAAACGTTCCAATCAATAGTTTAACAATTTAAATAATAAATCTCAGTCAAACCAATTTAAAGTACACGTTTATTAAACAGATTAAGCTTCTTTATTTGAAGAAAACAATGCCCATTGTGTTTCGGGGATACCTCCCTTCTTCAGGAGCAAAAACATGTAGTGTAACATTTAGTATAATAAAAAATGATTATAGACAATGGGCCTCATCACGGGTTGGGCAGAGCGGTAATGAATGCAGCGGTAAATCTATTACTGCCAAATTACCACTCTGCCCAATACTGAGTTTGTGCAGAAAGTTGGGAGATTTAATTTTGCCAATGTAACAAGGGATCAGCATGCCTCTCAGCTCCCTTGTTTGGACTTCTCTTCTTTGCTGGAAACATGGGTCGTTAGCCACGCTTCTCCAAGATGCTTCCTCAGACAGACCATCAGCGTTTCTGCACCACTGTTTTTTCCATCTGGACCTGGGCATCCACGATTTCTCAGCTCTCCTCCCAACTCGCTCTCTTTGCTGACTGCTTGCGTACCTTTTATACTCTCCTTAAAACTCGATAGGCTGCAGGTGGGCATGGCTGATTTCAATTGCCTGACCCTGCCTGGTCTTGTTAGTGGGACATGGCCCATGAAGATGTTGATGTGCATCTATCTGCATCTTCTTAGTAACAGTACCATAGTGGTGTTCTGAAAGGAAATCTGTACTCCTCTTGATTTCCTCTTCTTCGTCACAGTACTTGAGTAATACTTGGGAAAGGGAAGATTGTCAGGCCGATTCATGGAATCAATGTGCGCCGAAAATTTCGGCGCAAGCGTGCGAAAATGTGCGATTCGCAGTGAAAGAGCGAAAATTGCAGTGCAAGTGCGAAAATCGCAGGGAAACCAGCGCACATCAATTCATGGAAGTCCGTGCGCGAGAAAAATATTGGATGTGCGCTGAAAAAGTGCGTGGCGCATGCCGGCTCACAGGTCATCTAACGACGTGCGCCACGGCCACAGCGAAATCGCACGTAGTGCGGCGCACATAACAAAAGTAGGCGGAACACGGGGTGTGACACGCAGAATGGGGAACAACTCGTGGAAATATGGGCGTCACGGGGGAAGTACAGGAGGCAAGTGCGCGGAACGCCCACACGCTCGCCTACAACACGCATTCATGGAATCGAATAGGGCAAACCAGCGCATGGGCAAAGACGCGCACAGGCCCATACACGTCCGCCACACGAAAGCAGGCGGTAGCGTCCCTGCTCATGAAAAAAATGTGCGCCAAAATGTGCGCTAACAAAAAGCACGTATACACAGCTCTGATGAAAGTCCCATACTGTGGCCCTCTAGGACAAATGACGTGCAAAGGGGTACGCGACAAACACGGACACCCGCTGTGTGAATAATAATGTGTGCGTGTATTTCATGGGTGCGCGGGAAGTTTTACACGCGATCGGGCCTGGGGGAGCGGGGTACGTGTATTTCAGGGGCTCGCGAGAAGTTTGACATGCGATCGAGCCTGGGGGAGCGGGGTACGTGTATTTCAGGGGCTCGCAGGAAGTTTAACACGCGATCGGGCCTGGGGGAGCGGGGTACGTGTATTTCAGGGGCTTGCGGGTATTTTAACACGCGATCGTGCCTGGGGGAGCGTGGTACGTATATTTCAGGGGTGCGCGAGAAGTTTTACACGCAATTCTCCTGGGTACGTGTATTTCAGGGGTGCGCGAGAAGTTTTACACGCAATTGTCCTGGGTACGTGTATTTCAGGGGTGCCCTCGGTACGTGTATTTCAGGGGTGCGTGGGAAGTTTCACAAGCGATTGGCCTGGGTATGTGTATTTCAGGGGTGCACGGGAAGTTTCACACGCGATTGGCCTGGGTATGTGTATTCCAGGGGTGCGCGGGAAGATTCTCACGTGATTGGCCTGGGTATGTGTATTTCAGGGGTGCGCGGGAAGTTTCACACGCGATTGGCCTGGGTACGTGTATATCAGGGGTGCGCGGGAAGTTTCACACGCGATTGGCCTGAGTACGTGTATTTCACGGGTATGCGGGAAGTTTCACACGCGATTGGCCTGGGTACGTGTATTTCAGGGGTGTGCGGGGAGTCCTACACGTGAATTAGCAGTGTGGGTCCTCCCAGGTGTCCCCTCTACCCCCTCCACGGCCCCTGCAGACAGCCCACACCACAGGGGACTACCCTGCACCCCTGGTCATGTCCCGCAGGCAGCCCATCCAACATGGGCATGCCCCCCAGCCAAGCCACATGTCACGTTGCAATATGATCACCAACTCATGTCTCCCAGCACCCCCACCCCCCAGCAGTGCAGGGCACCTCCCAGCAGGCCCCCACTCATGTCCCACACATGTCCCCCTGCACCCCCACCCCCCAGCAGTGCAGGGCACCTGCCAGCAGGCCCCCATTCATGTCCCACACATGTCCCCCAGCACCCCCCAGCAGTCAGGGGCACCTGCCAGCAGGCCCCCACACATGTTCCCCAGCACCCCCACCCCCCAGCAGTCAGGGGCACCTGCCAGCAGGCCCCCACACATGTCCCCCAGCACCCCCCCCCCCAGAAGTCTGGGGCACCTGCCAGCAGGCCCCCAACCATGTCCCACTCATGTCCCCTTCCACCCCCACCCCCCAGCAGTGTGGGGCACCTGCCAGCAGGCCCCCACTCATGCCCCACACATGTCCCCCAGCACCCCCACACCCCCAGCAGTCAGGGGCACCTGCCAGCAGGCCCCCACTCATGTCCCCTTGCACCACCACCCCCCAGCAGTGCAGGGCACCTGCCAGCAGGCCCCCACACATGTCCCCCAGCAGTCAGGGGCACCTGCCAGCAGGCCCCCACACATGTCCCACTCATGTCCCCTTGCACCCCCACCCCCAGCAGTCAGGGGCACCTGCCAGCAGGCCCCCACTCATGTTCCACTCATGTCCCCTTGCACCCCCACCCCCAGCAGTCAGGGGCACCTGCCAGCAGGCCCCCACTCATGTCCCACTCATGTCCCCATGCACCCCCAACCCCCCAGCAGTGCAGGGCACCTGCCAGCAGGCCCCCACTCATGTCCCACATGTGTCCCCCTGCACCCCCACCCCCCCAGAAGTCTGGGGCACCTGCCAGTAGGCCCCCACTCTTGTCCCACACATGTCCCCAGCACCCCCAACCCCCAGTAGTCAGGGGCACCTGCCAGCAGGCCCCCACTCATGTCCTCTTGCACCCCCACCCCCCAGCAGTGCGGGGCACCTGCCAGCAGGCCCCCACACATGTGCCCCAGCACCCCACGCCTCAGCAGTGCAGGGCACCTGCCAGCAGGCCCCCACTCATGTCCCACACATGTCCCCCAGCACCCCCACCCCCCAGCAGTCAGGGGCACCTGCCAACAGGCCCCCACTTATGTCCCATTGCACCCCCACCCCCCAGCAGTGCGGGGCACCTGCCAGCAGGCCCCCACACATGTCCCCCAGCACCCCCACCCCCCAGCAGTCAGGGGCACCTGGCAGCAGGCCCCCACACATGTCCCACTCATGTCCCCTTGGACCCCCAACCCCAGCAGTCAGGGGCACCTGCCAGCAGGCCCCCACTCATGTCCCACTCATGTCCCCTTGCACCCCCACCCCCCAGCAGTGCGGGGCACCTGCCAGCAGGCCCCCACTCATGTCCCACATGTGTCCCCCTGCACCCCCACCCACCAGAAGTCTGGGGCACCTGCCAGCAGGCCCCCACTCATGTCCCACTCATATCCCCTTGCACCCCCACTACCCAGCAGTGTGGGGCACCTGCCAGCAGGCCCCCACTCATGTCCCACACATGTCCCCCAGCACCCCCACCACCCAGTAGTCAGGGGCACCTGCCAGCAGGCCCCCACTCATGTCCCCTTGCACCTCCACCCCCCAGCAGTGCGGGGCACCTGCCAACAGGCCCCCACACATGTCCCCCAGCACCCCCACCCCCGAGCAGTCAGGGGCACCTGCCAGCAGGCGCCCACACATGTCCCACTCATGTCCCCTTGCACCTCCACCCCCAGCAGTGTGGGGCACCTGCCAGCAGGCCCCCACTCATGTCCCACACATGTCCCCCAGCATCCCCACCCCCCAGCATCCAGGGACAACCCTCCACCAGGCCCCCACTCATGTCTCCCAGCACCCCCACCCCCCAGCATCCAGGGGCACCCTCCACCAGGCCCCCACTCGTGTCCCCCTGCACTCCCACCCCCCAGCATCCAGGGGCACCTGCCAGCAGGCCCCCACTCATGTCCAACTCATGTCCCCTTGCACCCCCACCCCCAGCATCCAAAGGCACCCTCCACCAAGCCCCCACTCATGTCCCCCTGCACCCCCACCCCCCAGCATCCAGGGGCACCCTCCACCAGGCCCCCACTCATGTCCCCCTGCACCCCCAGCATCCAGGGGCACCTGCCAGCAGGCCCCCACTCATGTCCAACTCATGTCCCCCTGCACCCCCACCCCCCAGCATCCAGGGGCACCCTCCACCAGGCCCTCACTCATGTCCCCCTGCACCCCCACCCCCCAGCATCCATGGGCACCCTCCACCAGGCCCCCACTCATGTCCCCCTGCACCCCCACCCCCCAGCATCCAGGGGCACCCTCCACCAGGCCCCCACTCATGTCCCCCTGCACCCCCACCCCCCAGCATCCAGGGGCACCCTCCACCAGGCCCCCACTCATGTCTCCCAGCACCCCCACCCCCCATCAGTGTGATTGGCCTGGGTACGTGTATTTCAGGGGTGCGCGGGTAGTTTTACACGTGATTTCAGCAGGGTATGTGTATTACGGGTTCTTGTGAACTTCCACACGCAATATTAGCAGGGTACGTGTATTACGGGGTTCGCGTGAACTTCCACACACGACTGGGCCTTGGAGAGTGGGGTATGTGTATTCCTGGGGTGGGTGGGAAGATTTACACGGTCGCCTACAACGCGCCCAAAAAGACGGTCCAATCCGGAAACACGTATGCCAGCATGAAGCAGGCGCACGTCGACTCGCAGGAAGCAGGCGTATGTCGACCCGCGAAGCATAAAAGTGTGCGCAAACAACAAACAAGCTCAGACGCCAGGATGAATATACCGTTCCTAGCAGCAGTGGCCGTGGGATACCGCAGGAGGAGGAGGAGGAGGATAGTAAGTGCCAGAATCTTTACACCCAGAACCAGCCTTTTTGGTATGCCTGATGACCAGGTGTATGGGAGGTACAGGTTTCCACCTCACATAATACTCGACCTGGTCAGTGAGTGGGAGGATGACCTCACATCACCCACCCTGTGCTCCCAAGCACTCAGCCCCCTGGAGAAGGTCCTCAATGTACTGCACTTCTTGGCTACCGGATCATTTCAGCGGACAAGTGCCATAGTGGGGGGGTGTCACAGGCCACGCAGTCACGGTGCCTACACCAGGTGTTGGCCATCATCACTGCACGCCCATCAGTCCGCAGGCACATATACCTGCCCAGAACACCTGCAGAAAGGCAGGCTGTCATCCAGGATTTCTACGGGGTGGCACAATTCTCCAAAGTGCTAGGTGCCATTGATTGCACCCATGTGGCTCTACGTCCCCCCAGGGCATCTGAGCACATCTATAGAAACCGCAAGCACTGGCATTCCATCAACGTCCAGGTAGTATGTGATGCCAAAGGAATCATCACCTCAGTATATGCCAACTATCCATGGTCCACCCACGACAGCTTCATTTACAGGATGTCAACCCTAAACCAGGACATGGAAGCTGGGCGGCATGGCGATGCATGGCTGCTTGGTGAGTATAAATGCCACAGCACACGCATGCATGTCAGATACAGAGTAATGTCACTACCCCACTAATGATACCCATCACCACCTCCCCAGGGGACAGTGCCTACCCTCTGAGCACCCACATGATGACGCCAATTCGGAACCCCATCACGCCTCCCCAGGTAAGATACAACACAGCCCATATTGCAACCCGGGGCATAGTGGAGCGCACATTCGGATCGCTCAAGTCACGCTTTCGCTCCCTTGACCGTTCTGGCAGGCAGCTGTTATACGCTCCCCCAGTAGTGTTCAGGATCATAGTGGCAGCATGTGTCCTGCACAATGTTGCAACACGCCGGGGCCTGGCTGTGGACATGGTGGTGCCCCCACATCCCCAACCACATGCACGCCAGCTGCGCATGGGAGGGGAAAGGGCACGGGGTGAGGCAGCCTGTATGCAGCTGGTGGCTAATTACTTCACATAGAAATCACACCCCTGTGGAGTGCACACAGCCCTGGCACATACCATCTGACAATCAATGATGACTCAATCTGACAATTATGATGAATGAAGGGACAGTCAACTGTCAGAACCATAGCAGCCTGAGATTGTCCACCTGGAAGTGTCACAATGTGTGCATCCCTACCTACACAAACACCACCAATGCAGTGTCATCAAAAGACACACTTCTATGCAGCAAAAATGAATACTCACTTGCAAAATACAACATGAGAACAGTGCCATGTCACCCAACCCCTCCCCGGCACCGCCACACAACACACCATGGCATGTCATGCTATGTGAGAGCAAACAAAGTAATCCCCACAACATGACACAAGTGTCACAAAGTACAGTGTCCCTAATGGAAACTGGCCACACATGAAATGCTCGCAGTAATGCAGGGCCAACAACACACATTACCAAATATTTAGCAATAATACAAATCACCTACACAACCTCAAACCTACCATAAACATGACAGTACGGATTTAAAAAATTGGTAGTCTCACTACCTGATAATGCCAGCACTTCGACCACTTCCAACTGTACAGTGTTAGCGCCAAGCAAAAGTGTAGGTGCACTGCTTACAACATGGACTCCATTTCCAAAGTAGACCGCCTTGTGAAGACATGAGGAATGGACCTGCAAATTAGGAGGATGAGATGGATGCAGAGGCACATATCAATACACCATGCAGTGTACAATACAACAACAATATGCACTAGGAATGTATACACAGTATTGACTACAGACTGCCCACACAGCAAATGGGAGTCCAACGTCACTGTGTAAGTCAATGTCACTTGGACACACCCTTTGCAAGCCCATGGGAACGGGAAGCAGGAGGGGTGTGTGTCACACAAACCCAAGCATCTAACCCAAATTCAGGACAAGCCTGCATGTGCCCAGCCACAATACAGCGTATGCCCACGGGAGCCACACAAGGCAACACACTGTGAAAAAAAACAAAAATCAAAAATGGCCATGTATGGGCCAGGGGGGGTGGGGGAGGCCACCCAGGAGGTCCGAGGACAGGGTGCACACCAAAACCCTCCTGCGTGGATTTTGGGGAAATAAAAACACCTCCATGGGCTCATGACCTGCACGGCTACCCTATTGTGAGAGAATCGCTGCTGTCGCTCTCCTCGCCCTCTGCAGCTGCATCAGGAGGTGGCGGTACTATGGGAGGCAGCCCAGGCAAAGCCCTAGTCTGGTCCTCCATGGCAGCAAGCATGCGGGTGTGGAAGGTCTGGTTCTGGAGGATAATCGTGCGGAGGTCCCCATGCAACAACTCACGGGATGCTCGGACCTCCTCCCGAGTTGCCTGCATCTCAGCTGAGAGCTTACGTGTGAGCCGCTCCAGCTGCTGTTCTGTCCTTGTGTCAGTTGAAGCCTCAAGCTCAACAAGAGTCACCCTGAGCTGACGGAGTTCCACCCTCAGGGCTTCCCTGTGGCCCTGGGACTCAAAAGAAATGGCTTCCCGCAGAGTCTCCAGTGCCGCCCGTCTGTCCCTGTTGGACGCCAACATGTCCTCCCTGTGTGACTGGCAAATGGAGTCTGTTGCCTGCTGTAGTTGTTCCATCAGCCTTTCTTGGGGGACAATGGAAGTGGCCGCCCTATCCATGGCCTGAGCCATCATCTCAGATGATGCTGCCTGTTGGTTTGCCATACCGTATATGGATTGCTCCCATGCGGTATTGCCAGGTGGAGTACTGCCACCACGACGGCGGGCACCACACCTGTCTGGGGCAAGGCGAACTGCGCCTTGCTGTGCCGGCACTGCCTGAGGCTGCAGGACTGCATTCCCCCTCTGATCTGCTGGCCCAGGAACAGGATCAGATGTTGCGGAGTGTGACCCTGCATCCGTAACCACCAAAGGTGGACCTACCAACACTGACATCCCCATTGAGGGTTCTACCCCTGGTGCAGGTGGGTTGGACAGTACAGAATCCCTCCAGAAACACTTACCTGCGAAGCCACATATGTCTCATCATCCGAATCGACACCTGAATAGAGCTTGGGGGAGGTGCACCCAGAGGCACCCCTTGAGAGAATGGTCTGCAGCAAGTGTGGGTTCTCACCCACCACCACACCACGTCCCTCACTGGTGCCCGGTCGGGCCTGAGACCCCTCCTGGGTCTGTACCATCTCCACAACCCCAGCAGTATCAAGTACGTCATCCCCTGCAAAGACATGAAAGAAAAGAAATGGGAACAGGCATTAGCACCATGGCACACAATTAGGGCTGAGAAGCAACAGAACCAGTACTTCATTGACACATGTCCCACATGACTATAACCCACTCATGCAATGACCGTCACTGCGTATGAAGGGGAGGCAAATGGCACACATTGATGACACCAAGATGGAAGACCAACACATTTGCTGCATACTGGCTAGCAGTGCCATCACACATTGGCCTGTGATTGGCATGTCCAATACACATACATGACACATGCCATCACACAGATGGCATGTACCATAGCCATGTCACACATGTGACAATAGGACTGAGAAATGCCTAGTGAAAGTGGTGGAATGCAAACAATCAGCCTGAATGAACACAGAATAATACGCAACAATGTTGTGGCAAGATGACACTTCAATGGCAACTGGCGTGAGGTTGGGCTAAATGTCTACTGTTGCCAGAAGGGATACTGCAATACCCAAATCCTGGTGCGCAGAATGTATTGGATGAAGCACATGGGTGACCCAAACCACTCAGGCACACACACCCTCACCTGGCACTCAATCAGAAGCCCTCACACACACACCATGCACATGGATGACACACACATGCATGTGCACTCACCGGACAATGCCTCGTAATCTGACAGGTCTCCCACGCCTTGGATCTGTCCCTCCGTGACGTAGGTCCCAGCAACATACTCATGTGGAGTGAGTTCAATGTCCTCTGCTGGAGACCCACCTCCAGTCACTAGAGTAGCGGCATGACTTGAGGCCAGCTTTTTCTTTGCCCTGCGCTTCAGGTCATTCCAGCGCTTGTAGCAATCATTAGCTGTGCGCCTCATGAATCCAAGGGCACTTATGATGTCCGTGATGGTCTGCCAGTGTGCCAGACGTTGTGCAGGTGTGGTCTTGCATCCTGCAGTAATCACCATTTCGCTGTCATGTGCGGACACATACTCCACAAGTGCATCAAGTTCGGCCTGATTGAAGCTGGGCTTCCTTGGCGGGCCGGACTGTGTAGCCGTGTCTGGGGCATCAGCCTGTACTGTACGAGCACTCTTCCTCTTCCGCTTGGAAGGTGGTGGGGATCCTGAGTGTCCTACGCCACTCTGGACACTAGGGGCAGGAGCCCCGGTGGACTGTTGACTAGGAGTGTGGGAATGAACACTCACCATGGGACTGGCATTAGCTGAAGTGTGATGTAGTCAGGGGGAACGTCAGCAGGATGGACTGGGACCGACACTGTCCTGACTGGGAGACTCAGAGCTGGGGTGGATGGAGCCGCAGCTGCCCCTGCAGCCTCCCCACCCTGCCTATGCGGGGCAGCAGATGACATAGCTGCCCCTGATCCACGTGGCCTGGTGACACCAACGTGCACCGCCACACGTGGCCTCGACCTGCTGACCTGAAAGTCAGCCATGGAGTCACCCTGTGCCAGGTCTGGTGCCACAATGGGCTGGTCCAACAAGGGCTGAGCAGGGATGGTGTCAGCCATGTTACCCTCAACCAGGAGGGGGGGGGCATGGGTGTCCCTGACTGGTCACCCACACATGGCCACGTCCTCTACCGTATCCACCACGCCCACCTCTTGAGGCTCCGCCACCTTTGCCACCCTTACTGCGTGCTCGCCTCCCAACCATGGCACTGATGTTGTTGTGCATATGGGAGTTGCAGTAAACTATTGTCCTGGGCAATTGGGGGTTAAAGGGGTAGGGTACTAGATGGAATTCGTACCCTAGTGCTCTAGCAAGGCTGTATGTGACCCCTGGGGGAAGATGACAGGTCACGCAACACACAGGCACCCCAAAAATGGGAGATAATGTGCACGCAACCCCTCCTAGACCACGTGCGTGGAAAAACAAACCTGCACTACGCTGTGGCACCCAGAAACACAAAAATGAACGTATGTGTGTCACACACAGCCTAGAATGACCTCTGAAGTAGTACACGACACACGGGGCAAGCACAGATGTTAAATATGTGCGCGACTCACCGTCTGCCTGGAAAAATAGCGTGAAAAAGACGCGCGTGTCTACGTTGGCAACACCCCCGACAAAAGAAGAATTTTACGCTGTCTAAGGAGACAGGACAACAGAAGAAGTGAACGCTGTTTGAGGAAACAGGCCCAGGGAAAAGACAAAAAGAGAAAAAGCTGTCAGAGGTAACAGGGAGTACGAACTTGGAACGCCGTGAAGTAAATCGCGTGTGAACAGAAGTACAGATTTCACCCACCCACTCGCTCGCCACGAAAAGCACGAACAAGGAAATGGCGTTCTACACGTACCTTTTAAACATGCCCACACGTCCAGCGTCACTTCCGCGTGTACGTGCTAAGGCCCTATCATCCAATTAAACGAGCTGACACTCTGACGTGCAGTCATTGGACGTGTAACATGCACCCGTGTACAGGGAAACGCCCGCGCACGCACGTCACAGACGCGCATTTGCGCTGAGGCCCTTTCCACCAATTACACGCTATGACACTCTGACATGCTTATTTTTTCTATGCGCCATGGAAAACGCACATCCGCGTAACGTCATAGATGCGCCTACACGCTGGGGGCCTTTGGGCCAATGAATTTGCGTACGTCTGCTGACGCGCTTACGCGCTAAGGGCCTTTGGTCCAATGGAATCGCGTATGCGTGCTGACGCGCTTACGCGCTTAGGCCTTTCCTCGAATTACACGCTGACGTGCAGAATTTTCACGTGCCAAATCACTCCGTATCAAGCTGGCCACGTGTAAGCACACGGAAGACCACACTCCTGCCCAAAAGGCCGAATTATTGCCCCCCAAATCCCCGAGCAGCCTCCCACGAGCCATCTGCTGCTGCCTGCCTGCCTGCTGCCACCGTGCCCTGTCATTTGGTGCCTGCACATCAGCCATCTGCAGGAGTCCAGTTGCTGTGTCCACCCCTGCTGGAACAGAAGACTCCCGACTGGGATACCATCGCTCCACAGCCCAGCCCCAGGACCCAGTTGCCCACCCACGCCTGCCTCGGGGGTCGCCATGTCGGGGCAAACACCATCCGAGATCACTGGTGACCCCCAGCCAGAGGGGCAGAGGGCCACCAGCTTCAGTCAGAAGGAAGTTGGTGTCCTGGTGGAGCTTGTCCTGGGGCATTATGATGCCCTCTTCGGATCATCATGCGCCGACAAGGAAGGACGGGACAGGATCTGGGACGACTTTGTGGTTGCCATCAACTCGAAGGGGGTGGCAACCCGCAACATCAAGCAAGTCAAGAAGCGCTGGGAGGACTTGAGGTCCAGGACCCTCATAAAGGCCCGGCGCCTCGTGGAGGGGGGCCGGGGCAGCATGAATACCATCCAGCTGATGGTCCTGGAACGCGTACGCCCAGCGCTCCATGCCGAGATCCTTGAGAGGCAGACCCGTCTGGAGTCGAGCGGTAAGTGGCCAAGCATTGCTGTGTGAGACAGGGCATGTTGCAGTGTGCTGGTTGTCTGATACATGCCTGTATGTGTGACATAGGCCATGTACGCGTGTGTGTGTGCAGGGACATCATGGTCATGCATGTGAGACCAGTAATGTGTGAAGCACACGGTTAGTGTATGTGTTTAAATGCAACATGAGGAGCCCTATGCGGAATGGACACATGAGAGCATGTCTGTTCCTGGACATGGGTGGGGGTGAGGGATGGGTGCTGATGCCATGTACATGTATGGTGTCCATGTCTGTGTGTCTGACCTGCGTGTCTGTGACTTGTGAATGCCATGGATGCATGACACATGTCTGTGACAATGTTCAGAATCACTGATACAGCCTAGTTATCTTTGCATCCACTGTGTCTGGGGTGTACGAGTCCAGATGGATGAAAGTACGGTGCAGTGTGTGCATGTGATAGGCATGACCCATGATGCATGTGAGTTCAAAAATAACATTGTATGTTTCAAGAGTCCCTTGGACATGTTTGCTAATGTCCATAGCATGCGCCTTGCCTGTTACTGCATGTGTTTTGCTTGCACTGACCCATGTGTTGTGGAGGGACATGATGAAAGTGATCTTTGACAGTGCCACTCATCTGCTATTGCTTCCTGTCTAGGGGACCATTGTACAGTACCCTGATGCTTGTGTTGTATGTCTCCCTCTACACAGCGCAAAGTGAAGAAGAGGGCGGAGACGGCGCTGTGGAGCAAAGCGGCGGGGATGCCCCCACGGCTGCAGCGGAAGGGGTGGGTGAGCCCCCACAGGGGCTTGCAATGGCAGAAGACGGGGTGGAGCCATCCAGGTTGGTGGTTTCCACAGAGGAGGAGGAGGCCGCTACTGAGCCGCATGTGGGGCCTGGTGGGGGCATCCCTGCTGGTGCAAGTGGTGCAGTCCAGGGGCAGGGGCAGGAGGCAGCACAGGTCGCCGTGGAGGTGCCTGTGCATGTCACTGTCCCTGACACTGTGACTGCACCACTATGCACCAGCAGGGATGCCCCATCCCAGGCCCGTCCGCAGGTAGGGGGGATATCCATGTCATCTGACTCCCCTCCACCTGCGGACGAGGGGACCCCTGGCCGTATGGAGAAGGTCCTGATTGGTGTCGCGTTGCGCCCGGGTATCATTCATGATGAGGTGCGTGCTTCCCGGGGGGAGCACGCACATCATCACGAAGAGCACCGTGCCAACGTGGCCCAGTTGGGAGCGGCCGTGGTCGGGGGTTTTGTACATGTGTCGGGCACTCTGGTGACCCTCTCCTCCTCTGTGGAGGCTATGCGCCAGTCGTTCTCCATGCCGTCTTCCGGCCCAGATGCCACCAGGGCCCCCTGTGGACCTGCCCTGACCAACGCAGCCAACTCGGTGGGGATGCCATCCCTGCCA
Source organism: Ambystoma mexicanum (assembly GCF_040938575.1). Lineage (NCBI taxonomy): Eukaryota > Metazoa > Chordata > Amphibia > Caudata > Ambystomatidae > Ambystoma > Ambystoma mexicanum. The sequence goes on from NC_090936.1 coordinate 360,610,638, forward strand.
AAGTCGGGAGTCGGAGGTCCAGCAGGGGTGGACACACCAGCAACTGGACCCCAGCAGATGGAGGATGTGACAGCATCATCGGGCAGGGCATGTGCACGACGGCGTCGGTGGATTCCATCAGCCTGGATGCCGTCGTGCTGGCACAGGCAGTTGCGTCGGAGGCAGCGGCAGGCTCGACGTGGGAGGCATGATGGCTCAGGGCCATCAACATCAGGGGGGCAGGCATCGGCCGGAAGAACCCTGGAATGGGAGTGTCTTCCATGTGGGAGCGGTTGGGCCAGCAGATAGGTGCGGAGCGGCAGCGGGCAGAGGAGGAACGGCTCACAATGGTCAGGGCGGAGAACTCCATGTGGAGGGCGCTGAGGCGGGCTGAGTGCCTCGAGGGTATTCGCAGGGAGTTGGAGGTGAACACTGCATTATCCCTGCGAGACCTCGGGGTCAGGGAACATGCCCGCCTCCAAGCCATTGAACTCGATGATGCCCTGGCCCATGACAACAACCAGTGAGCCGTCGGATTAGCCCGCTGCCCTTGTAAATAGTTATGTAGTTAGTGTTAGGTTTCCTTTGCTTTTTTATTTATTTTGGACCTTTTGGACAATGGACCACATTTGTGTATATAGTTTTTTTATTAGGCAGTATTATTAGATAGGTTTCATTTCTTCAGTTGGGATCATGGACCCTGGATTGTTTATCTGTATATAGTTGACTGTTGGATTTTAGTATTTTTTTTGGATTTACCCATGGAGCAATAGTTTTCAGTTTTGTTTTTCCCTTGGATTTACTTTTTTGAACTGTGACTTTGGACACCTTTCCTTTGGATTATGATTTGTGGTTTTTCATTATTTTGCGGACATGCTGCTTTTGGTTTTTAATTTCCATTGTCGTTTGTTTATTTTTAATTCCATTTATGTTGCTTTTAATACATTTTTTTCATCAAACTTCAATGTGTAGCATCATCTCATTGGTTTCATGCATATCATGATATGGGTTTTGACATTCACTTACACCCATTGTGTGTATGTGAGGGACATGTGTTCATTTACATACTTGCCATTGGGGTTGTATCATGTAATTTGCATTTCTAAGTGGGTGGATGCAATACTTGGGTGGGTGTTTGGCATGTGGAGGCTGCCCATAAGGGCCAGGGATCTAGATTATGATGACGTGTTGGCTGAGGGACATGTGTCAGGGCCTGCTGGCAGGTGCCCCGCAATGCTGGGGGTTGGAGGTGCAGGGGGACATGAGTGGGACATGAGTGGGGACCTGCTGGCAGGTGCCCCGCAATGCTGGGGGGTGCGGGTGCAGGGGGACATGAGTGGGACATGAGTGGGGGCCTGCTGGCAGGTGCCCCACAATGCTGGGGGGTGGGGGTGCAGGGGGACATGTGTGGGGGCCTGCTGGCAGGTGCCTCGCAATGCTGGGGGGTGTGGGTCCAGGGGGACATGAGTGGGACATGAGTGGGGGCCTGCTGGCAGGTGCCCCGCAATGCTGGGGGGTGGGGGTGCAGGGGGACATGAGTAGGACATGAGTGGATGAGTGGGGGCCTGCTGGCAGGTGCCCCGCAATGCTGGGGGGTGGGGGTTCAAGGGGACATGAGTTGGTGATCAGTAGTGCAAGGAGACATGTGCCTTTGCTGGGGGCATGCCCTTGTTGGGTGGGCTGCCTGCGGGACATGACCAGGGATGCAGGGTGTGAACTGCCTGCAGGGGCCGTGGAGGGTGTACAGGGAACACCTGGGAGGACCCACACTGCCAAATCACGTGTAGGACTCCCCGGCACCCCCGAAATACACGTACCCTGCTGAAATCGCGTGTGAAACTTCCCGCGCACCCCTGAAATATACGTACCCAGCCCAATCGAATGTTTAACTTCCCACGCACCCCTGAAATACACGTACCCAGCCCAATCACGTGTAAAACTTCCCGCGCACCCCTGAAATACACGTACCCAGGCCAATCGCGTGTGAAAACACCTGCGCACCCCTGAAATACACGTACCCAGGCCAGTCGTGTGTGAAAACACACGCGCACCCCTGAAATACACGTACCCAGGCCAATCGCGTGTAGAACTTCCCGCACACCCCTGGAATACACGTACACCGCTCCCCCAGGCCTGATCGCGTGTAAAACTTCCTGTGCACCCCTGAATTACACGTACCCAGCCCAATCGCGTGTAAAACTTCCCGCGCACCCCTGAAATACACGTACCCAGGCCAATCACGTGTGAAACTTCACGCGAACCCCAGTTATACACGTACCCGCTCTCACAGGCCCTTTCGCGTGTGGAAGTTACCGCAAAACCCGTAATACACGTTCCCCGCTTGGCGTTTGCTGTTTAGCAGTCCGGTAAACTGGTTTTGGGTTGTCGCAGACCTTTGCGCTGGATTGGGGATTTTGATGCCTTTTCCTTGCGCGAGGGCGTTCTTGGGGGCGTAACTGGCGCTGCTGCAGGGTCGCTGCGCCACTCTGCGCCACGGCTGGTTTTGGAGGCTAAAATCCATGAATACGCTGTGCGCTGAAATGGATTTTATCGCACGCGGATGGCGCCGTGTATCTCACGGGGACACTATGCGCCAGCCGCGTGCACCACTTTTGTGCGAAATTCTATGAATTACCCTGTGTGCGTCTTAATACATTCTATGAAGGCTGAGGGGGTTGAGTAGGTTACTGTCAAGGAAGGGGGTATAGGGGAGTTCTTAGGATAGGAAATTGGTATTGGTTCTTTCACTCTAGAACCCTCAGTAAATGAGATTAACAGGGATGGAAAAGATTGGTTCGCACAGTAGTTTATGATATTAGAGGGCCAGGAGGATAAGTCTGGGTTATAGTTAGAAACAGGGGTTTTACATTCTCTTGCTTTCCTTCGAGTGTGAGTGTTTGACGGAAGATCTTGGGCTAGGGTAGGGTATGCTTAATTATATCCTATGGCAGTAAAGGGGAGGTAGGATATATCGGGATTACGAAAAGGGGATGCCAGATCTTATCTTCAGGCATCCCACTTCTGTTCTTCAAAGACCCTCCATTCCAGAAGTATCCCTTTGCAGCCTCACTCCCATGGTCAGAATCTGGCTGTCTTACCCTTCTCTTGGTTACCTTTGGGGGGGTCTTAAGCAGGTTAAATGTGAGAACGCCTTCAGATTTCTCACAGCATCAAGAACATATTTCTGTGCACTCTAGGTGTCTTGCATATATAAGATTTGTTCATATTCTACCATACACAACCAAGTGAAAATGATGGGCCTTTTTACCCAACTTTTCACACAAAGTGTGCCTTAAAACACACCATTTTAACCCATTATTTTAGACATTTCCTGGGAGGATAACCTTGGTTGGTTGGTTCGGCCTCCTTCACTATGGGCAGCACTCCTGCATGTTTGAGTCCTACATTGAGGGCCCTCTAATAATCCATGGCCATGTGGGAGCAAAGGAGCCTGTACAATTCTACTGCACCTGGAGGAAGTAAACAGAGTTCCACTGGAATCCCCTTTGAAGCCCCCTATGCACAGCAACATACAGTCAGAGGACTCTCTATGTTTCCTGGATCCCCTTTCCACCCACAAACTCCATTTCAGGTACTCAAGCTTCAGGACCGCCAGACAGCTGAAGAGACACAACTACATGTTTCCCCATTGAAAATCACTTCTAGATAAGTGAAGCCACAACATATGTTGTTCTCTTTAAACAGCAAAATTTGGTATACAAGCACCGCAATGCATTTCACTTTGATTGAACAACACTGCCAGCTTGAAAAAAACTGTAAGCAGAAAACCACACGCACACATACTGGGAAGCATCTCTAGCTTAAGATAACACACACTTGGCAAATGGCAACATTGTTTTTTGATTTTCTGTCAGTTTCATTTACCGAAAAGAGAAATGTCTCTTCTCGCAAGTGGTTACAGAGCAATTCTAAACCTTTGTTTTCAAAGCCCTCTCACCTTTCACTTCACAAATGAGCCCCTTTCTGCAGTTTCAGAATAAGGGGTTGTCTGGATATTACATTCAGTGTTATTTTTATGAGAACATAAATTACCCCTGTAAGCTGCCTTCCATCCACAAATATCATTTAAAATATCTATGGTCTCCACAGGCTGAAAGTATCCATAATTCTCTATCAGGCTATGAAGCTTCCTGGTTGTTTCATTGTCTGAATTGTCAACTATGTTCTCACCTTTTGAGTTATATTGTCAACTATGCCTGTGGAAACAAATAGGTTCATTTAATTGGACTTAATTTGTTTTAAACTGTGCTTGCTTTGCACATACGTGCGCCCTCAGTACACAACTGTACTTGGTTTTATTGAAATGAAATCTCACTTTCCGCTTAATTGCTATGACAAACACAGTACATTTGCTCCTGTGTTTTATTGGAAGCTAGAGTCCCTTAATTCTCCTGCAGGGACTTTGCATGGAAAGGACAATTTAGATTTACATTGGGGATTTATATACTCACTTTAAATTATGTTTCTGAGTTTGGAAATCATCCTGGATCCTCTAAAGTTGGAATCTTTCAATCAACAAAGACCGTAAACTGATCTTAACTGGTCCCAATATGGATTAGGATCATATCCACATAATTGGAACCATCCTTTTGCAGCCCATATGGAATTGGGCTCTAAATGTTTTGTCTCTCCCCAATTTATCTTTAATAATAATCTACAAATATCTGTATCCAGCCTAATTTATAATTAAAATGTTCTTACCCCTGCTTCATTATGATGCTGCATATTTCATACACTTCTATTCTCCATTGGCATATCAAAATGTCTATATTCTTAAAATTAGCAAAGGAAAGAAGGGGTCATTTGACTCTAACACTGCTAAATTCTGGTCATGTTTTCCCTATCATTTCTGTTAGCAACATGCTAATTCATTAAATCAAGTAAATCAAGATCATTATACACATTTAGGTATGCAACATCTTTATAGCATATTGCTTCATAAAGTTATGAATTAGTCTCATTTTAATATTTTCAGATGAATGCATTAAATTCTAATTTGGTGTCAGATTAACAATGATTACCTGATCTTCAAGACAAATCAGGTTTCATTTTCCTAGGTTTTGTAGTTCCAGAGTTATGAACATTATTTACTTTTGAAAATAGAGTTAATGGTGAAATATAGATGCTTACTTAAACTGACCTGAAAAATTCACATAACTTACATACCTGGTACTTTGACTTTGGTGCCTCAGTGCCCAGCACAGTTAAATAAATCTTTGTAATTGTTTTTTCACAGTGTTGGATCGAACATATCAGTAGGTCTTAATGAGTTTGTAATTCACGTTATCTCCAGCCAGCTGGCAGGATGGCAGGGTTGAGAGGTGATAAACTAATTAATAAATCCCTCTTTGAACCCAGCAATAAACTCAGGAATCTGTTCAGCTTAGATAATAATCTTTGCCTCAATTCAAGAAGCCCATTTCTGATTAAATTTTATGCTTGTTTTTCAAAGATTGGCTCAAGAATGTCAGTCAAAGTTGGGGGCCGAAGGCTCAGAGTTGCAATTGGTCCACATGAATTCACCTTGCACTCAGTTCAATGGAAGTCTGCCCAAACAAGTATTTGTAAAGTCATTACACGGCCCACGGTAGTGGCCGTGTAGGTATGGTTAAGTTGCTAAACCCATAGGAAGAGCACTTTTTGGGCAGCTTATAACTTTGCTTCCTCTGGACGAATCCACACCAAACTTTGCAAATAAAGTATATGGGCCACTCTGAATTATTTTCCAAAGTTTGGTGAGGTTTGGTCTAGGGGGGGTGGGCAAAGTTATAGGGGGGTCCCAAAATGTCTTTTTTTCCCATAGACTGAATGGGGAAAAAACTTTGCTCATGCCTACAGCCCAACCGCTGGACGGATTTTCACCAAATTTGCGGCAGGAGCAGTGGCTGGTGAAAATCAGTCCAGTAGTTTTTTTTTAAAAATGACCAAAAAGTAGGTCCGCAACAGGACACCGATTGGTTAATCAGCTTGTGTCATGTCCACGGACATGCAACGTGTTTGCTGATTGGATGGTGAAGAGCGTGAAGTGCGTCAGCTTTTTGGAAACGCCCGCCATCTTGGATTTGCGGACAGCGGCCGGTGTCCGCGGATATCACAGTAAAAACATATTAAAAAACACAACATTGCACTTGTCAAATTTATCAAATAATCTCTGGGCAGGTGAGGGGTGATGAGGATGAGATGGGATATGGCTGCAAGAAGCAAAAAAAACTGGTGTTATTTGCCACGAAAGTCCGCAAAAAGGTTGGATGTTCGCGAACAGTCCTGAAAAGTTTGCGAACACCTCTGCATTACAGGGTTGGTGAAATACAGTTCTTGAATGGCTTATAACTTTGGCGCCACTTAATGGAACTGCCTGAGATTTTGCATGTGTATTTCTGACCTGATTCTGAGTGAGTATGCGAAGTTTGGTGGAATTCTGTCATGAGGGTCAAAATTAGAGGGGGGTCCCAAAATAATGTAAAGGCTTATAAATGAGGTGCCATTTGACGAATCTACACTTAATTTGGGAAACTGATAATACATTTAGATATGAATGTTTCTGCGAATTTTGGTGGGATTTTTTGAAGAGGGGGCAAAATTAGAGGGGGGGTCCCAAAACAATATAAAGGCTTATAAATGAGGTGCCATTTGACGGATCTACACTTCATTTGGCAAACTGATAATAGATCAAGATATACATGTTATTGCAAAGTTTGTTGGGATTCTGTCAAGAGGGAGCAAAATTAGAGGGGGTTCTCAAAATATTGTAAAGGCTTATAAATGTGGTGCCATTTGACAAATCTACACAAAGGTTTGCAAAATGATTATAGATCTAGATATAGATGTTTTCGTAAAGTCTGAATGGATTTTGTCAGGTGGGGGCTAGGTTATATGACGATTGTATGTGCATACATTTGACACTTTTAAAAAAATAAAACATGGGTGGATTTCCAGCAAACTTGCGTAAGGAGCATTGGCAAGGACCTACAAGCATGGTTTTGCAAATGTGCCAGTGTTTTATTATTTGACAAGTGTCATAATGTAGCTACAAAAAATAGTGGCATACCTTTAGTGACTGAGGGGTAGCTTGTGGCCATGGGCAGTGGCCAGATTGTCCGGGTCATGGAATAAGGTCATGCTCTGGACAATCTGGCTACTGGCCATGACCACAAGGGACAAAACATAGGATTAAAGTGGCCATGTCTACCTGGGACTGGCTTTGTAGTAAAGTTATTCAAAATTAGGATAGATCTGAAAGGGAAGAAAAATGTGCTGAACGCCACAATATTCCCATTACAATAACACAAAATGCAAATGGAAATGTTGGAAAATCTTATTGAGTCTATGTACTTTACTGAGAAATATAAACTAGATGGAGTCTATACATGTTTTTTTAGATCTATTTTTCAACTGTGAAAGGTGGTTCCTAAAGGAATATATCTTTTGTTGTGTTTGGATGTGTTTTTTTTGCCAGGAGAGCTGAGAACGAAAGGTGGGGAGGGAAACGAGGGAAGAGGAACCAAACACTAATATGGTGGATAGGTGGACAAGTGAACATGTTGCGCGTGTGTTATTTCTAAGGTAGGGGGCAGTGTTTCTCATGCTTCTTGATTACAGCAGTGGTGGTGGCTCTTGGGGAGGAGGGATGGCATTAGCTGATGCCATTTTAAGATAAATAGCAGTTTTGCTATAATTATGTACTGTGTACTAGATTGTTAATGGATAATGAGTTGGAATAGGTGTTGGAGTTGTGCAAGGGTAATTTTGAAGTTGAAAGTTCCTGGATCAGTAGGAAATGCAGTTCTGAACTGTCTGCAAAGCAGAGATCTTATTGTGAAGTGCAGACAGGTTCTCGGACAGGTCATCATGCTGCGCGCCAACGTATGGTCATGTGGCACTGTCTGGAAGGTCCGCAATGAAGTCAGATGTTCGTAGACATCTACGGATGCAAAACTAGTTGAATTAGTTCCATAAGTATATAGAAGTTTTAAAAATGATTCCAGAAGGTGGGAAATGGCAGAGGTTTAAGGTGACACTTTGTAAATGGGACACAAATATTGCTATATTGGGTAAGTATCATGTTAGTAAGTTGTAGGAAAATAGCATGCTCTGGTAAAAACCTATGAAATTCACTGAAAAAACTTTGTTAGGGCGACATTATGGTTAAGTTGCACTAATAAAAACCTTTGAAATTCACTGAAAAAACGTTGTTAAAGGGACGTTATGGTTATGTTGGACTAATAAAAACCTATGAAATTCAAAGAAAAAACTTTGTTAAAGTGACGTTATGGTTTTTGGTTAAGTAAAATCGAAACCCCCCAGAAATTCGCCAGTTAGGGTAAGCTAAACAACCATAACTTGCGCCACAACCGTGCACTGCTAAGACTAACACCCAGGACATCAAAGATGACATCACAAATGTAATTGATGACATCACTGATGACATCACATATCTGGGCCACTTGTTTTTGTTTATTGACATATATAGGCCAGGTGGTTTTGTTCACTGGCAGTCAGAATGAGTGGACGATGTCAGCGGTGTAGACATACTTCAATACATTGAATAGGGTTTATTGGTGGGAAAACAAAGAGAGAAAGTCATTTTTTTAGACAATGGGTGACAAAAGTCTGATTAATTACAGTTGAAGGGTGAAATCGATTGACTACAGGTTGGTATACTACGTGAAGATTGTTGAATCTATACACGTTTAGGCATTTTTTCAAGACCTAGTTCTTAACGTCCATTTAAACATAGAATGAAGGGGTTACTGAACTGCTGAGAGCTTTGTTAATCACCATTTGGAGTAGATTGATACGGCAACCTACCAGAAATGCCTAGAAAAGCAATATGGTTACAAGTTAACATAAAGACACGAAGAAAGAGTAATACTGACTAGATGTTCTGTCATCACCTGAGATCTGAACATTCTTTACTGTGAAACATTCAATTTATTGGAAATGCAGCTATGGAGCTCTTTATTCGTATCATAATACATGCTACTTTGTGGTCCTTCTCTGTCTCACTTCTGATGTTGTTGGCACTCTGTTTAAGAAAGATACAAGTCTTTTCTCAAATGGTGTGAAAATTATGATTATGAAATTCACTGGAGAAATTACTGTAGCTTGTTAAACATTACCCCACCAGTCATATTCCTATTTTTCTTTGGCCTGCTAGTCCGTTGTGAGATTATCACGTTGTGATTCTGTGTGTGATTACAGTACAATTGATGTACCGTTTGTGACTTTCATGAAATTCTCTTTTTTTTCATTACAAGTTTAACATCCATTAAAGTGAGAATCTCTCTGTTGTGTTTCTAATGTGTGATGCTCTTTTCCTGTATGAAACAGGTTAAATCTTTGGTACACACCATAAAGATGCTTAAATATAATTGCAATTTGTGTGCGTGATTGCCAAATTTCATGTAAACATATCTTTTTCCAACATGGCAGGAATCCCAAGAAATGAGGGAAAGGGTGGCACGCTCGGAGATGCTCATCCTGCAGCTGGAAGAGAAGCTGCGTGCAGTGAGTAGGCCAGACCCAGTGCTCATCGAAACAGTGCAGAAGATTCAAGAGTCAAGTGAAGCAGAGATGAAGCGATTCCAGGAGGAAACAGAACGTGTCTACAATCAAAGTGTGAGTCAAGACTTTTTAAGATAATTACTTTCAAAGCTGAAATTTGCCAGTCGGTAAAGAGCAAGGGAGTAGGAGACAATGCAATTCTGCAGGTCGGTGGAAAGAAAAAGCCTGGAGATTTTGCTACTGCCACAATACACCCCACACTATCTGGTCGGTCAGAATACCTCAGCCTTCAGGCACCCATAAACATGTATATTGCTAGATACAATTACAAATAAATAAAACAATTGTGACCATTTTACAAATAGAATTACACTTCAATTAAGTCTGTGTTTATATTACACAACCAGTAAAGACTTTTCTACTCTAGACAGCACAAGAGTGTCTTCTCCATGACCTATTGTATTGTGACACTTAGCACCCATTCTCATCCACACAAAACAAATTGCCATCATGTGGTTGACTGGAAAGACATTTTCACAGAGCACAGTCTACATATACTGCTTTAAAGGTAAATGGTAGACAATTCAATCTATAAACATTCTTGGAGCTCCAAGTGGAGAGGAGGTCCCAAATACAGCCTGCACTCCAGTCGTCCATTTTGAAGTACCAGGAACTTTCACGCCGAAGTATGTGACGTACGAGGAGCAAATAAACCAGCAGAGAGCCGCAGTGGGGGTCTGTCCAGTACCAATTAGAAGAACCGCACCCATTGAGGTACCTACACCTAAGAAAACCTGGACAGTAAGGTATCCATTGAGAAAACCATATCAACAAATGAAACGGAATGAAGATCGTCTGAGTACAGTCCCTGAAGAAGACAAAAAGGTCCTAATGGAAGAAGAATGGTGATGTCACAAGAACCCGGTCTGACTCACATATAGAAGATTAGACTACCTGAGAATGACGGAAAGAGATGAAACGCCATGGATAAGGGACATCGCAAACCTAAAAGTGAAAGGACGATGTCAAATGTAAGAAGCTTATGCCATGAGCACTGCAAAGATATTCAGTTAGTTTACGCATGTACATATGCTTGGAACCGCAAGAAAGCTAAGAAAATCGTGAGGCTTGCTATGTTTAGTAGTAAAATAGATTGCGGCAAGTGCCACCTATACATATCTCCCTCAAAATAAGCACTGTATATAAGTATACTTCTACTATGCACAAGGCAGAATCACCCAAAGGTTACTGGAGGCCGCATGAGGAGAGTTTCATATTTAACCAATCAAGAATAAAAGGCAGAAGTGAAACTCAGACAGAGACAAATTGTGCCAAAAAGCCAAGGTTGTATCAGCTAAAATGGACATACAGTAGTGTCATGATCTCTGCTTCCAAAAAATCAGGTCTTGCCCGACTCCCTTGGAAGCAGACCCATAACCCCGGTTCCGAGTGCCAGCCAGTCCCAATTGGGACCTTTTGGACCCTGTCCTGGCGCCAGTGGCACCAGGCTCATAAAGATGCCCAGTCCCAGCGCTGGAAGCGCCGGGCTCATAATGCTTGGGTGGACTTACCTGCAGCAGACCATGCTGCTTACTTACCTGCCAGTTGAACCCCTGATCCTCTTCTGTTTGGGACTACTTTTCCTGTTGGGTGGGGCAGGAGCCACTCCCTAGGTTCAGAACACTGGAACTCTTCTGGAAAGCAGGAACTCTTTTCTTACCTAGGCGTGGCTGTGGAAGGAGACACCTAAGCACTACAGGAGGCTATTTAAACCACACCCGATGGATGAATCTTGCTTTGCGTTATTCTGCATTCTCTGCAGCAGAACGCTCATCGTGTCTTCTGCTTCTGATCCTGGGCCTAAGGGAACAAAGGCTTACCATCCTGGAATCCAGTCTTCAGCAGCACCTGTAAAGACAGAAAGAACAGGTTAGCACTACGGTCTTCAGTGGCAGCGCATCTCTTACCTGGTCCATCGGCTGTCACCAACGCCTCGCGCTGCATTCCGGCATCTGAAAGACAAAGGCTTACCTACCCTTCGCATGCTCCGGAGGTCTTCGCACTGCATTCCGGCATCTGAAAGACAAAAGCTTACCAGCTCTTCGCACGCTCCGGAGGCCTTCGGCACTGCATCCCGCATCTGAAAGACAAAAGAAGGTGCGTTTAAAGACATTGGGCAACTTTATTACTCACGTGCCATTACTCCTTCCCACGCCGAATCCAGTGGGTATTCCAGCACCCTTCAGCTTCTCTAAAGCTCTGAGCTTGTACCTGCATGATAAAAGGGACAGTTAGTGCGCATCGTGAAGCAGGTTACAAGTGCTTACTTACGTGCTTCCAGGCGCTTCTATTCCTCACGCGGGTTCGATCCTCAACTCTCATCAGCCCGCCATCCGCCATCGCCGGAACCCTGCAAAACAAGAGATATCATTACAAAAGACTTTTAAGACATTTGAAGTGCCCAGAACTTACCGTTCGTGCAGTCAACGACGGACAGCAGTCCTCTGAGGTCAAGAGGCCTGCACCCTTATCCAGTGAAGAAACTGGTTACGGCACCCTGCCCCGAGGCAGATGGAGAGCTCAGCGTTCACTTACCTAAGGTGAGGGCGTTAACCTTTGGGGTTCTACAGGAGAAGAGAAAGGGAAGAGGAGAGAGGCACCCAATAACCCCAGTTCATTAATCCCATATTTTCTATCTGCAGACATCTTACTCTTCGAGTCAGACATACAGTGCACAGAGGTCCAGCCCAAAGAGCCAACCGTGTGTTACACATCACCTTTGAAGATACGGCATTCACCCAGTCAAGACCGGCGCCTCTGCGGGAATCAGGTGAGCGTTACAAGTAGCTACAATTAATGAAGAAAACAACAGAATATCCTGCTCAGAACAGTCAAGATAAGAAGCCGAAGGCAGGTGGTGGGTAAAGCGAAAATCAAATACACAAATTACATGAAAAATGAGACGATTTCACAGTGTCTGAATCACGTGACCAGCCGAGCAGGAAGAAGGGGGACTTTCACACCTACGCATGGCAGTGCGCCATGCAAAGATATCAGAACTTTTCTAGTCAAGAGATACAGTCTCGAGGCCAATGACAGTGAAATAATGGACACGTGACCACTGAAGTGATGAGTGATTGTAGCAATAATTGGACGAAGGCCGGGGGAGCTGACAAGCACCCTGCACCTGGACGACCATTCTGCATGCTGCTAGGCAAAGTGGAAAAGTATGAGTGGGGTTGGTGCCAACCCAATCATAGTGGACAAAGTAATCTAGGGTCCTATAGTTAGTAGAACCAATGGGACGTCGTACTTTTAGTGACGTCTACAGTGGCCATTTTTAAGGTAGGGCTTAGATGCTCCACCTGACAATGTTTACCCAATCCCCTCACTCCATTACCATATACAGATATAGCACCTATACTAAAGTTACCTTCCTAGAACCAATAGAATTTCATGCAACATTTGAAGCATTATACATCAGTGATGATGAGTTTTTAGTATAAATTATGTGTTTTTTATGAAGTTCGTTGGAGTTGTGAAGTAAGAAGGAAGATCAAGCAACTGCTGATATTCATGAAACTCCCTGTTTTTTGTACTTGTCATTAAACTGACTCACTTTAAGTGCCATTGGGCAACCCCCAGCTTTATGGGCCAGTTGGGGTACTAGTGCACACTAGGACCATCCCCTCACTTCCCCGCATGCTCTTCTCACAGACCGGTAGATGCTAATTGGCAGGGCAGCAAATGGCTTGCATTTCAAAGGCAGTATGATCAGGTATCAATTTTAACTATTACCATTTACTAGTAACTCTGGGACAGCACTACAGAAAATAAAGCCTCATAAGTCCACCCCCCCTCCACCATGTGCCCAACCGGCTCAGAAAAGTAGTAGAGAAGTATTCCTGTATCTGATCACTTGGGAAAATGGGTAGGATATGAGACACAGTAGTGCAGTTACTCTTCTATGACACTCAGAGTTCCATGCTGAAGCTACCTGCCAATACAATAGGCTCATTTTGAAGGTTGCGGGTATCCTGGTGGTAAATCCGCCTGGATACCAGCAAACTGAAATACTGATATCGGCACCCGGTCCGGCAGTATTACTGCCAGATTGCGATTGACGGTATGCAGTGTTAGTACACATTCCATGGTGTCCCAAAGGACTCCATTGGGGACTTTGCGTGTATTACAGGCGCTGATATTACGGCGCCTATAATACCAGCAGTTTGTGCCAGTAGAGTGGTGGAAGTACATCCAGCTCTTAGCTGGAGGTAAGTCCTTCATCCCACCGGTAAACCTGTAGTTGGCAAGTGTGGGAATGTGCCGGTATATGTTAATACCTGCACGTTAATTCCACACCGGCCAACTTATAATGGGGCACAGAGTCCCCTGTGCTGGGTATTTACCTTCATCACACAGAGACACCTTCAGTTAACACAACATGTACTGTACACCTATAACACAAAAGCCCAACTGCGGCTGCAGCCTCACAACACACAGTCACTGTGAAGTTGGAACCCTCCAATAAACACCGTCATCTGCAGCTATACACCAATAATAGATAAAACCCATTACACCATGGTTTTGGTTTTATCTTCTTGCTTTAATTGTTGAGTGTGCAACCTTACCTACCTTCTAGCAATGACAGTGTCTATTAAATTCTATTTATTGGGAGCTGTTTGGACCATAATTCAATATTCATAAATGCATGTACTGTATACTGAAATGAATATACTGTTTTATGAAATCTATATATCATATACTGAGATGTGCATAACATACATTGTACACTGGGATTCATATGCTGTACATTGAGATGCATACATTATATATTGAAACAGATACACTGCACATGGAGACATTCATTATATTCTGAGAAGTATATACTGTATAAAATACGTATGTATGCATATACATTGTACAGGGAGGTACCAATATTGTTTATTGGGGTGCATATATACTATTTTGAGATAAATTGCATATTGAAATGTATACTTTGCATACTGAGATATTTACATTGTATACTGAGTTATACATGCAGTATACTGAGATGCATACCTCAGTCAGTAACACTTTATTTCGGTGAATCCACCATAATGATTGCATAATAGAAAACAACAGATTTAAAACATACAAGCGATAAAATGTGTAAGTGATTTCAACCCGGCACTTCACCTAAGTCAATGCCTAGCGTGTGATGCACAGCTGGAACCCTTAATTATTTATTTATGTCTATAAGTTATTTTATTTCTGAATGATATACCCTTATATCACGCCCCTATCTTTGAATCCCCACCGGTCACACTGAACCAGGAAGCAGGCTGTTTTGCAAAGTTAAAAGGATTATTTTATGTATTTCACAATATATATCACACTATTTAATATTTATACAATGATCACCAATGGGGTGATGTCACAATAAATCTCTTTAATCACACAGAGTATTGGTAGGAAACATAATGCAGCATAGAAATAATACTTTTGTGTGGGTTTAATAAAAAGGCAAGTGATCACTCTTTCCCCCTGCACACTACTCAATCCCCCCAATATGCAGTATAAAGAGATGGAAGGAGAGAAAACAGGTTTCAGCAATACACACTCAACAATTACAGTATCAATCCCAATTTCCCCTCAGCAAACACTGGGAAAAACAGGAATGATTGCAACATGTCAAAATGAACGATAAAACACTGAAAAAGGATTTAATTCACAAAAATGGTTTCAATACTAGTGGGAGCCGCTTTGTATAGTTTCAGATAAACACTAGCAATGATTATTGAATAACTAGCAGATTGAAAACTTAATCCTGAGGTCGGATGCAATGTACAGCTGTTTCACACGCGATAGATTTGAGCCAAACAAAAAATTTGCGGCAAACTTTTCTGTGCGTGGTAAGCGCGATTGCGGAAGAACTACACGGAGTTGGAATGTGGTTTTGGGTTTATAGGAAAGCTGAGGAGGTCGTTTCTAGCATGCACGGTGAGGAAGTTATGAAGGTTTTTGTAGAGGTTGTTTTTTTTCAGAAAGAGTCAAAATTTGTAAAACAAGGTTGTGCTTTTTTTAAAATTACAAACAAGTTTCTTATACTAGGGGAACTATGAAGCCACAAACTACACGACAGCTCAGCCACCAGTCCAGCGACGCCTCTGACTGGTTTTTGCCCACCGAGACACTTGTCTTTCTTCAGCAAATATATTAGCGCAAAGATGGTTTTAACACTACTATTACCAAAGGACTATAGGGATGAGAGAAAGATTCAGGCAAGACCAAAGATCTTCTACAATGCAGTTCTGGATATAGAGAGTGGGTTTGGATAGGGATGACTTATGGATAATACATATGCTATAAACAATCCTATGCTATGGATACTCACTACCACTGTTTGGAATGGACCCGTCAGAGATCTGGTCAGGGATAATTTCTGGACTGGAATTCTGCTAGCACACCGGACTGGACTCAGGTGCTCTGGTTCTGCACTCAGCACGGCACTCTGGACACTGCACTGCGAAATTGGACTGGATCTGACCGGTCGGTTCTGGTTCGCTGCTATCTGGTCACAGCTGAGCTCTACTGGGTCGAATCTCTGAATTCTGGCAAGAATTCCTAGCAAGAAAGCAGCACAGCTCAGCCAGGCTGTTCTTTTTTTTTGTTCCCCTTGGAGGTCTGGGGTAAAATCTGGTTTCAGGATTTAAAAAAGGCCAAGCTGAGAAGGGTTCAGCTTTGGAAATGGGCCTTTCTGCTTTCAAAGTTCTGGAGTCTGGAATATGGATTTCTCTTGCAATGTGCTTCGCCAGCAATCGGATGGTGGGTGAATGTGTGTGTTCCTCTATGTCCTAAGCTATCTCTATTTATGTTTTTTCTAAATGGGTGGGTATGCTGACTTCTACTAGGCACACCTCTAGGGATTCTATTGGTTAGGGTCTTTCCTCTCCGCTGATTTGAGGAGAAAACCTGGTGTCATGATGATGCTGTATTTGATGATCCAGGGAGTACCTCCCCTTTGTTTCTGCACATGAAATCTATTTTTCATACAAGACAGATTTACAATTTTACAATCTTAATACCAATAGCATATTTATATCAGATATTTGTTGGAGCAAGTATTCATCCCAGCCCCGTCTCGGTGAGAGCTTGGGTTCAGATTTGGCAATTTTTCGCACTTTTGGTCCGGTACCCAATGTCAGATTTTTACACATTTTTACACATATGTGCGCATGACATCTGGGCATAATCATGTGAACTTTCATGTTTCTGGCATCACCACACTTGCTACAAAACCACAAATTCTGTAGTCTTGTCCCTAAACATAGCACAGAGATCTGAGTAGTTTTAAACCATCACCAGAATTTTCATATTAACAATACTGTTCTTTTACACATTTTTACAATTTTGCACAGTCCTCTGTCAGTCTTTTTCAAACATATACTTTCTTGTGCTTTAAGAATACACATAACTGTCTGTCCCCGCCTCCAATGTTTTGGGTGGGTCAAAGCAAGCCCTGCCTCTTCCCTCTGGCAGGAGTTTCTGTTGCCACTTGAATTTGCATACCCTTTCAATCCAGGAAGCCTTTTGTCTCGCTCTCAGGAGCAGGAGCCAGTGCCCCTCCCCTTTCAATCAATACCTGAATGTGAGTTCCTGTGGCAGAGAGCAGGAGGAAGGTGCCTTTTTTTGGGGCACGCTGTGAAATTTGCTTTGAAGTTCTGTGACTGGCATCAGGGGTTGACATTAAAAATCCACTTTGTTTAATTTTTTCTTTGATGAAAATAAACTTACATTTTCAAAACATGCAAACATATCTCCAATTCCAGTCTTTTTAAACATAGAAATTAAATAGTGGCAACCTATATTGCTTTTGATTGCAAGTCACTTCATTTCAACCATTTGATTTTACTGTACAAGTTTAAGCTTCTAGTGTAATTAAATGACAGCTTTCATACAGGCGGCCAGAGGTACTGTGCCCATATCTGACAGATTTTCCCAGGCAAGCACCTTTTTTAATGTGGATATTCTTGTGATGAAATCTGCTTCTCCTGACATTGTGTGCTTATGTGGATTCTTTAAATAAGTGACGGGTAACACCCAGCAAGGATGTTGGATCTTTTCTGATGTTTGGGAACCATTATTTTGTAATTTCAGCAACCAAGGAAAAACGGATTTCATGTAGTTTCCATTTTCACTCTGTGAGCAGCCCAATAACAGATTTTAGCAGTGTGGTCTCCTGTTGCACTACTGACCCAGACAAAGTAGATTGGCAGCCAACTTTCTGGTTTCACTGCGCAATTCTCAGAGGTTTAGCGCGCATAGGGCTATTTGCTGCCATTTTGTTGGTTCTGGTGCCACCAGCACACAGTGATGTCGCAGGGCAGAGCCTACTGGGTCAATGCATCCCACAAGGGTAGTAGATAAAATGATGATTATGCATTTCTGGCCTAGTGATGAAGTGCCAGTATGCTACATACAGCAAAGTAAAACCACAATACATAAGAAAAACATATACACAAATAGAGTTGCCAATAGGTCCTCTCTTCATTTAATTGCACATATAAGATATGTTAGCAAGCTCCATCCAACCAATGGAGTAGCCACCATCAATAAATAAAGGAGGGCAATTTGACATTGGACATGGACAGCTCAATGTTTTCTCAGAGGAGGGATCACTGTTGTGCCTCTAATATTAGCATATGCCAGTGAAAAAAAGAAAATGAACAAATCCTATTTGACAGCACCACAAAGCAAGCATGAATTATCAGCAGCATTACCGCACCACATGGCTGTGATCTCTCTAAGGCAGTGGTCTTCAAACTTTTATGGGCAGGGCCCCCTGAACAAAATTTGGGCAGGTCGGGCCCCCCCAAAAATGCCAAATGTACAGTATTTATTGCATGCTGTCACAGCACCCTACTCCCAGTATAGTCCCTGTGCTCCCCCACCTGCTCCCATCCAGTCGTTGGGCTCCCTCATCCCACTTTATACCCAGTCCCTGGACTCTTCCCATCCCTCACACACCCTGGGCTCTCCCCACCCTGCTCCCACCCCTATCCCATGGTTCCCACCCATCCTGTTCCCACCACAGTCCCTGTGCTCCTCCCATCCCGTTCCCAACACAGTCCGAGGGCCAGTGGCGGCTGGTGAATTGTTTAAGTCGAGAGGCATAACTATTTCCCCCAAAAATGCCATAGCGACCGAGCGCAGTGAGGGTGCCCGAAACAATCAAGAGGCGTGAATTCTTTTTTCAAATAATGGGTTAAAATGTTGCATTGTAGAGCATACTTAAAAAAAATGGGTGAATAGCCAAACAGTTTGCAATTGGTGCTGGGGGGCCCAGGGGGCAGGCATGACATTTTTTATTGGACATCTATGATAGAAATCCAGTAAAAAAAGTACCATCCCTATCCCCTGGGCTCCACAGCGCCGCAGAGGGAAAGCTGATTTTGGCAGGTGGGTAGGGGGATTGTGCAACAAAGGCATATAGGCATTTTTAAAGTGCCTTTGTTGTACAGCTCTCTTTCCCCCCTCTATCCACCACTTGCCAAAATCACCTCAATGGACCAAAGCAAACTAACACACACACACACACACACATTCATACAGCAATCACTCTATCATTTGCATGAGCATCCATCATCATACACTCACTCATAGCACAAGCATACACACATCCATACACATGTTTAAATTAAAAAGAATGAACATAAACGTACCTTCTGCATTGGCCTCCGTGTGGGTGCTGAAACGCCCTGCTCCAGGCTGCTCTGTCCATATGTGCGAGGAGGCTCAGGAGCTCCCCCTCACACATACAGACATGCAGTGACCCAGCCAGCATTTCCCATGAGCTATGCATTGCTGGCGAAGCAAAACGCCCCAGCCTTGCATGGCTCAGTGACCATGTGCGGCTGGGGAACTGACATGAACTGTCAAAGGGAAATAGGAGGGCAATTTGACATTGGACATGGACAGCGCAATGTTTTCTCAGAGGAGGGATCACTGTTGTGCCTCTAATATTAGCGTATGCCAGTGAAAAAAAGAAAATGAACAAATCCTATTTGACAGCACCACAAAGCAAGCATGAATTATCAGCAGCATTACCGCACCACATGGCTGTGATCTCTCTAAGGCAGTGGTCTTCAAACTTTTATGGGCAGGGCCCCCTGAACAAAATTTGGGCAGGTCGGGCCCCCCCAAAAATGCCAAATGAACAGTATTTATTGCATGCTGTCACAGCACCCTACTCCCAGTATAGTCCCTGTGCTCCCCCACCTGCTCCCATCCAGTCGTTGGGCTCCCTCATCCCACTTTATACCCAGTCCCTGGACTCTTCCCATCCCTCACACACCCTGGGCTCTCCCCACCCTGCTCCCACCCCTATCCCATGGTTCCCACCCATCCTGTTCCCACCACAGTCCCTGTGCTCCTCCCATCCCGTTCCCAACACAGTCCGAGGGCCAGTGGCGGCTGGTGAATTGTTTAAGTCGAGAGGCATAACTATTTCCCCCAAAAATGCCATAGCGACCGAGCGCAGTGAGGGTGCCCGAAACAATCAAGAGGCGTGAATTCTTTTTTCAAATAATGGGTTAAAATGTTGCATTGTAGAGCATACTTAAAAAAAAATGGGTGAATAGCCAAACAGTTTGCAATTGGTGCTGGGGGGCCCAGGGGGCAGGCATGACATTTTTTACTGGACATCTATGATAGAAATCCAGTAAAAAAAGTACCATCCCTATCCCCTGGGCTCCACAGCGCCGCAGAGGGAAAGCTGATTTTGGCAGGTGGGTAGGGGGATTGTGCAACAAAGGCATATAGGCATTTTTAAAATGCCTTTGTTGTACAGCTCTCTTTCCCCCCTCTATCCACCACTTTTTTTATTTTAACCCTTTTTTTACTTACCTGACCCAAAAAATACATGTATATAAAAAAATAATAAATTCGATATTTTTTTTTCGACCTTTTTTTTCGAGATTTTTGTTATTCTGGATTTCTTTTTCGGCCTTTTGACCGACCACCGCCGCAGCGGCTGCAGCTGCTACTTCTTCCTGCAACGTATGGCCTCCTAGTGCACTTATTGCACCTCCACTTTTCCTGGCTTGCCCCCTTGGGCTTCAGTGAGTGGTGCACGTTGCACGGATAAAATGGATATTTGAAGGTACTTTATTTTATTGGACATATGCATCATCCTCCTTTGTCCAGTATTTGTTTTGGAGCCCAATATCGCTCCGTTATATGTTTTTAATGTGTGAGTGCGCACATTTTATCCTTGCTGAATTTGCCATGCCAAGATGGCGGTGCCCATTGTTCAGGCACCGGAGTACTGGGTCTTGTATGCATGGGGCCCAGGATTAGCCATGGCCCTCTACATCATGGCCAATGAGGAGTCCGGCAGGCTTGGCAGGCCCTCCTCCCAAAGCCCGATCCTTGCCCCTATCTACCCCTGTCCACTACGGTACGCCACTAGCCACCTTTTTCTGTTTCTAATGTGTGTGCCCTCTGGCCCCCTGCCCCCCGCTAGTGTCTCTATGTCCCCCCTGCCCCTGCCAGTGTCTCTATGTCCCCCCTGGACCCGCCAGTGTCTCTATGTCCCTCCTGCCCCCGCCAGTATCTCTATGTCCCCCCTGCCCCCGCCAGTGTCTTTGTCCCTCCTGCCCCCGCCAGTGTCTCTATGTCCCCCCTGCCCCCAACATTGTCTCTATGTCCCCCATACCTCCCGCCAGTGTCTGTATGTCCCCCTGCCCCCTGCCAGTGTCTCTATGTCCCTCCTGCCCCCCCACAGTCTCTATGTCCCTCCTGCCCCCGCCAGTGTCTCTATGTCCCCACTTCCAGGGTCTCTATGTCCCACCTGCCCCCTGCAAGTGTCTCTTATGTCCCTCCTGCCCCCGCCAGTGTCTCTATGTTCCTCCTTCCCCCTGCCAGTGTCTCTATGTCCCCCCTGCCCTTGCCAGTGTCTCTGTGTCCCTCCTGACCCTGCCAGTGTCTCTATGTCCCTCGTACCCCCGCCAGTGTCTCTATGTCCCACCTGCCCCCCGCCAGTGTCTCTATGTCCCCCTTGCCCATGCCAGTGTCTCTATGTCTCTCATGCTCCCCACCAGTGTCTCTATGTCCCTCCTGCCCCCTGCCAGTGTCTCTATGTCCCTCCTGCCCCTGTCAGTGTCTCTATGTCCCTCCGGCCCCTGCCAGTGTCTCTATGTCCCCCTGCCCTCTACCAGTGTTTCTATGTCCCTCCTGACCCCACCAGTGTCTCTATGTCCCTCCTGCCCCACCAGTGTCTCTATGTCCCCCATATCCCATGCAAGTGTCTCCATGTCCCTCCTTCTCCCGCCAGTGTCTCTATGTCCTCCCTGCCCCCGCTAGAGTCTCTATGTCCCCCCTGGCCCTGCCAGTGTATCTATGTCCCTCCTGCCCCCCGCCAGTGTCTCTATGCCCCCTACCCCTGCCAGTGTCTCTATGTCCCCCCCCGCGAGTGTCTCTATGTCCCCCCTGCCCCCGCTAGTGTCTCTATGTCCTCCCTTTCCCCCACCATTGTCTCTATGTCCCCCCTGCAATTCTCTAGCCTCACCCCCCCTGCCCCTTGTTAGTGTCCCTTTGCCCCCTTGTGATGGTCTCTTGCCCCCACTCTCCCCTTATTTGCCTTTACGTCCTGCTGTCCCCCCTCCTTCTCCTCCCTCTCCCTCACCCTATCCTTCCCTCCTTCCCTTTCTTTCATTCCTTTTCTGCCAAATTCCGGCACTACCCCAATTTCCCTCAGGCATAGTAATTTCGTAGCCGCCTGTCTATTGCAGCCCTCTTGCCCCCCTCGTGCTACCACTCCACCTTTTGAACTTTTATCTTAGCACTTAATCTTATCTTCGCTCCTTGACCTCTGATAACAGCTTGTCTGTTCCTCCTTTCCCTCTTTTCCTCTCCTTCCACTCCCCCCAGCACTCTCTTGAACAGTTGTTGACCTTTAATTGATAGTCACTTGTTTTGTTCCTCTCCTTACCCCCTCCCTGCCCTCCCCTCCCCTCACCCTCTCCTCCCCTCTCCCCTCCTCCCCCTCCTATTGTCACTCTTGCACTGCAACAATTGTCATCAGGCATAGTAATGTTACTGCTAGATTTGTCTCCTTTCCCCCCCCTCTCCGCTCCCTTATTTTTCCATGCACGTGTCCTATCTGTTATGATATGATAGTCATTTTTCACATTCTGATCTTTTTCAAAGACTTGTAAGAATGTATCTGTATTCTCCCATGTTCCCTTCCTCCTTGAAGCGCTTTGAAACACATTGGGCCTCATTCCGAGTATGGCGGTAAGGGATAGCGGCCACCGGTAACGAGACCGGTGGCGGTAATCCCTTACCGCCATACTCCGAGTTCCCTTTGCGCCCTCGCCCTTAACGCCTGCTTTGAGCAGGTGTTAAAGTTGAGGGCGCAAAGGGGCCTCCAAGCCAATAACGGTGACCGTAATGAACGGTCACCGTTATTTGCATCTTCCCCATTCCAATTGAGCCCTATGGGGGCTCATTTGGGAATGGGGAAGAGCCTTGGTGAATGGGGAATTACCGCCCTGCCAACCTTGGAATGGGGCGGTGATTCCACCATCTACCAAGGCGCTGCCGGTCCGGGTACAGCGTCAACCAAGGCGTTAATAGCGCCATTGGTTAGCGCCGTACTCGGAATGCGGCCCATTGTGTATAGGCGCTATACAAATAAACAATCAAATCAAATCAAAATGTATGACTACTTTAAGGAATCAGGAGTAAGACTCAGACACAAGTGCATTGTTTTGATTGCTATAACCTTATATTAACAGAAAAGAGGGTTGGATAAGGACCTGTCTCACCCTATCAATATGAGGGGTTTCCCTGCCTTAACGAAACTAAAGGATGTCAATGTCAGAATGTCCAAAAGAAAAAGAGTTCTCTGTCCTGTGTTGGAAAACCTAACCTGACCTGTACATTCTAAACCTAAGATAATGTAGAAAAGGGGTATAGTCTCTCAACTGGTTGAAGGTGGTTCCTTCCACAGTTCCATCACAAAGTTCCAAAAGTGTGCACAAAGAAACAACATAATTATTACATTTCCACAAGTTTCAGGAGGGGTGCTCCTTGCCCCTGAGGTTCCCAGTCTTTGAATTATATAGTTCTCCAATCAAGGGGGTATGGCTATCTTCCCCTAGATTCCACAAACTCACGGGATTCTCGTCACTCCTTGATTACACATTGTACTTAAGTTATTATGCTCACAGGGTATTTTTTGCTTCCTCTATCTAAAGTTTCTTCAGTCTTGAGAGATCACTCTCCCTCTTCCCAACTCTTACAATACATTCACTTTGCCTGGTATACTCTCCTGCCAGTCTTTCACAACCTCCCCTTTGTTGTTTTCATCTTTCCCCTATTCCAGGGCTTCTTTGTATAGCTACACCAAAGGGGTATGAGTCTTCCCTTGTGCTTTTACAATTTTACCAAAATGACAATATAAAGTTTCACCAATTTCAGGGGGCTTTTCCTTCCCCTGAATTTCCTTTACAATTGCAACAATGTCCACTTCCAAGGGGTACAGGTATTCCCTTATCTTTCCACACTTCTCAGTATCCACTAATGTGCCTTTGCTCTTAAGCCTTGTCACACTCCAGCACCTCAAGGGGTATGAGTTTTCACTTGATCTTTCTCTTGTTTCACAATCCCATCTCGAAGGGTGTGCTTCCATTCCCCTAGATTCCACACAGTCCAAAGGTTCACTCTTTCCTCTGGACCTGTCAGTTCATATTTCTATTCTACAAATATTAGAGGGAGTCTCAGACCTTCCTCTGCTAGTCTGATACATTCTCTTGTCACAATTCCAATGGTTTGTTAGGTACAAATGGGTGTGGGTCCCAGACTTGCCTCTGCTGGCTAGGTATACTCTTCTGCCAGGAATTTACAACATATAGTTCCAAGGGACATATTGTTAATTTTTATATAAATGTATATATCCAAAAATATGTGTTCTATTTTTAAGATATAATTTTCCGCTTCCTATAAAGTTTATTTAAAAATTATTGGGGTTCAATAAAATTGCATCAAACACTTTGGGGGGCTTATCAATTTGATATGAAATGTATTTCCGCTTCCTATCAACCCAGGGCAGACCCCTCTGTGCCATCAGCAATACATCACTCTGCGAAACCCTAGATTCAAAGTCCCAGTCTTCAGAGCTCACTTTTGCTCTCGGGGCTCAACCGAGCAATTATGTCGAGCACTGCTCCCATCTTTATATAGATTTTATATAAAATTGATATTCACTTATATCAAAACTAATATAAATTAGAAATCACTTCCTATAAAAATATACATTTGATATCAAATTGATATTAAAAAAGTGTATATCATTTTATATCAAATTTATAATACGTTTATATCAAAGCACATCAAAGGGCGCAAGATAAAGACTGGAAACAGTGTGTGTGTCCACCTGTCAAAATTTTACATGAGACAAAAGGGGGCTCCCTCTACTACTAGCATAAAATTATAGACTAGCTTTGTGAATTTGCATAAATACCAGAAGGTGAATTGCAATATTGATGCAATGACATGTGGTTGCTACAAATGGTTCTGCTATGCATAATGCTAGCCAATATATCGATCCTCAAATGGTTGCAAGTTCGACTCAAATCTGTGTTTTGTGAAACCTGAATCTTATTTTGATCTGGCACTGGCTGAATTTGTTTCGTTCTTTTTTTAAAATTTGCTATATTCCCTATTTCTCTCAGGCTGCGAAGCCATACTTGTGAACACTATCCAGTTATTAGAGCTTTTTTAAATGAATGACTCGCTAGGAGGGAAGGAAGGCATTCATTGTTTACTCATGCCAGCCAGTTTCTCCAAGTAATGTCTTTGATAAGGGGCTCTCCTGAAGCCCAGTTTATTTATATTATGTCAGCTATTATGAGAAAAGTCAGTAAGAGATTCCCTGGCCCGTTTCTTACATATAAAACACCAGTCGCTGCTGCCAGAAGAAAGAGAGCTAGCATTTACTTAACCGAGGTACTTTTCTACTTTTGGCGCTGCATTGTTTATACACACAATTAAGAGATTTCTCTTTAAATAAGGTTAAAAAGCAAATTAAGTAAAGCATCAATTTAATAAATAATGCTTTTGTATGCATCATGCATCCAGCTGCCTCTTGAGTTTTCTTAAACACTGAAAATAATCTTTGTATATCAGTAAGAAGGGACTCTTCGAGTGCATGGGTGCTCCTGTACCCCAAATTATAATGGTCAACTTTAATCATTCCTCTTTTTTAGCCAATGGCATAGGCATTCTGGATCTCCTAGGTTCATATTTATAATTGGGAAAAGAGAAATTACATCTCTCAGACTCTAAAATGCAGTTGGTTAAAAATGCAGGCCTGGCTGCTCGTGATCCCCATGCCCTTTTATGTCTGGATGGCATAGATAGGTTCATGAGGCACTCTGTATGCAGCAGGGCTAAGCTAAAACCTTGCTGTTGAACCATTGCACTTCCATCAAAAAGATTTGTTCGGTAGATCTGGAGCAAAACACACCGAGAATCTTGCAAAGATCATGTATTGGTCGCCCAACATATGTCTTTTTTCCACCAGTATATAGGGTCATCATCATCCTATCTTGTACACTCCAATCATATGATATCTGAGCGCATTACTGCTAAGGTGTACTTCAGTATGACATACCCATCACAGTAATCTTTGCTAGAAGCTTCCTTTTTTCAGAAATACTTTGGCTTTTTCTAGTGTGCTGTTTTTACAAAGGTACAGCTCGATACTAGCGTTTGTCTATATAGGTCAGGCAGACAGGACGCCCCGAGGCCCCGATCTTATTTACAGGCAACTTGATGTTTCTTTATATTTCTGAGGCCTATCATCTTGTGCAAAAATACTTTGATGTTACTGTACCTAGATTTTTCCATATCCATGTTTAATAGCATTATATCATATTTTATGTATAGCGCTTCATGTCTGACTCCTGCTTCTAAGCACTGGATAATAGGTGTTATTGCTATCAAATGTAATAGTACTTAATTTTTCAACTTCCGGAGGATGAAGCGGTGGTTCAGCCTTGCGGAAATGTAAACTTGGAAATTGCAGGCTGTCAGATGTCATATTTGAGCTTTTAACTATCTGATCAATCCAATTGTGATACAATATGCTGTTTAATTAACTATGCAGGTAAAAATAGATATTTATTAGGATACTAAACCAATACCCTCTCCTTTGCCCTCGAGTCATTGCTAAAACCAAATATAACACTACTATTATCATGTTTACTAGTGGGCCATAAGATATTCCTCCTTCTTCTAAGCACAGTAGTAATAGGTTTTTAAATTGCTAAGAAATGTAACACCCAGAGCCAATGCATTACAAAATGCTGTGGTATGCACATTTAAGGAGAAATAGCTGGTAAGATAGCTCAGAGGGTTAAGTGCTCACTACATGAATATATGTATTATCTGTAGGTCACGGGTTTGAATCCTTGGAAGGTTTACTTACTTAATTTCAGTTGCCGAATAATACTCATTTATATGAGTGTTTTATGTGAAATGCTTTGGCGAAAACACTATATAAGTATTGATTGCTATAAATGTTGAAATGTTAGCATCAATACATCCAAGCATAGGGACAGAATAATGTTGAAGGGGCTTATTACAAGTTTTCTGGTATCCCGCCGGTAATTCCAGCAGGATACTGGGAAACTGTCCCTACCGTATCCGTCGCCTGATATCCCGGGTGTTGGAGACGCTGGTAAGTTCTCATTCCATGCAGTCTCATTGGCTCCACGGGATGGGATTGCCTGAATAACCGGCACTGATAGCACCCGTACCAGAACAACCGGCAGGTCAGTCAAAATACAAGTTAGGTATCACTAAACAATTAAGATCTTCCTTACTACACATCCCCCCTTGAAGGACTCAACTGGACCTACCTATAGGTGCCTCTCCTTAGGTTTTGCTGATGTGCCGCCTATCTTAAAAGGGGAACAGGAAAGAAGAAAGCTCAGCCCCTCCAGTAGATCACTGCCCCCACCAGGAAACTTGTGTTTCCCCGTTCCAGAAAAAATGGCAGTGCAAGAATTACCAGCATTTTTTTCAGACTGGGAAGTCATAATCAGCCCTATAGTCTTAAATTAGTGTTGCTTTAAGTGCGACTTTTGTGACTTTTATTCAACTTCACACATGCCTGCATAAAAATCAAATCCAAGTGTTTCTTTGCTTCCTTGAGATATGTGTGAATATTATTTAATATGGATGAGACAGGGTTATGAATGCATTGACAGTGAGATGATGGTGACTCCACACAGCTTGCTGGGAACAAAAAGCAGGATACCAATCTATAAACTGGTTTATATGTATCACACTGCCCATGGCAGCGGCCGTATAGTTATGGCTAAGTTGCTAAACTCATAGAAGAGCACTTTTTCGGCAGCTTATAACTTTGCTCCCCCTGGAGGAATCATCCCCAAACTTTACAAAAAAAAAGTATATGGCCGGCTCTGAATTTTTTCGCCAAGGTGGGTGAGGTTTCTTGTAGGGGGGGCAAAGTTATAGGGGGTCCCAACATTTTTTTCCCCCTAGACTGAATGGGGAAAATCTTTGCGCACGGCTACAGGCTGAACGGTTGGACGGATTTTCACCAAATTTGTGGTAGGGGCTTGGGTCAGAAAGAGTGCTTTTGTGTGTTTAATGGCAATTCGACCAGTACTTTTCTTGGAAAGGACTGAAAAGCACGTCCCAAAAAATGTTTTATATTTGGGTCCACTCTGCTGACCCATTTCCCTGTTCGCTCCGCGGACCAAAATGTCATTGGCCTACGGTACGCCGTGATGTCGGCGAACATTGGACGTGGCCTGTGGTTGGCTGAAGGGAAGCATGTTGTGCGTCAACATTTGTTGGGAAACGCTGACCATGGTGTATCGGAGGACAGTGCAGCAGCGGAAGGGTCTGGAAAATGTACCGTACGCCATGAGTTGGCAGCAAGAAGTGAGGGAACGGGTGGGAGAGTGAGAAGTGGTTCATACGACATATGTACATAGGTGGAAGAAGACGGAGGAGTGCCTGCAGTATTCATGCGTATTGCGCCAATTCGCGGGTACCTAGATAGGCAAGTACTTTGTGTGGTGATTGGAGGCAGCTGTTGTAAAGGCCCGATAGCTTCTGCCACTACCTGTTTGCGGCGACCTCTTTTCGTGGTGAATGATGGCAGGTGAATTTTAGAAGGGGAGTGAACTGTACATGACATAGGTTGGGTGGGAACATGCGTGGCTGTGCTCTGCGGATGGAATGCGATAGTTGGGCACATGGTGGCATGCATGGGTGAATGAAATAGCGGTGGGTCTGTGGAAGGATTAGACTATTGGATGCATGGCCGAAGGCCGTAGTGTAAGCGGATTCAATTCAACACTACAGCTAAGTCAATGCCTAGTCTGGGATGCTGATGGAAACCCTTATTGATATATTTTTATGTCCAGTTCATGTACTCTGGATGACAACCCTTATATCACACCCCTCTCTTAGAATCCCCCTGACCTCACTGAGCCAAGAAGTAGGTTTGTTTCGCAAATTAAAAGGTTTTATTTGAAAAATTAAACAGTATATATATATCACACTTTTAAAATAAATTAATATTTGATATCACACTTGAGAATATGATGTTGATCAACAATGGATAATGTTATAGTGGTACACTCTTTTTAATGGCTTAGAAGTTGATATAGAGAGGATAAAGTAGCTGAGAATGCTTTTATGGCTTCAAGGACAATGCAATGATGAATGAAAATGCTGTACAGAAAATAAACTTGATATGATTTCAACCAAAACAATGCAATCACTTTTCCCCCTGGTAGCAATTCACCCCCCACCCCTTATGCAATGTAAAGAGATGGAAGAAAAGCACACAGTTCTCATGAATGCAATCAAATATAATTCAGTTCCCCCCTAGCAAGCTTAGAGGAAAACAGGTATGAGTTTTAACACAGGCAAAATACTTTGATGTGGTTGCAATTAAGTGAAAAATACGCTAAAAAGGCTTTTAATTCCCTATAGGGGGTACAGGGTAGTTGATAGATACTTTGAATCAGTTCAGGATCACTTTAGCAATGCTCTATGAATGATTGTCAGGTTGCACACGAATTTCAGCAAGCAAAGCAAGGACAAATATTTTTACACGTGGCTGAAATTGAGCAAAATTTAGGCTCGTTGGAAAGCTTAGAATCTTAGCTTTAAGATGACAGTTAGAACTCGCTCCTAGCACAAACGGTTCCGGAGATACGGCCGATTTAATAAAGGTAGTTTTTTGGATTTGAAATTTTAAAGCTCAGAATGACAGATGACAGTTTTCAGTTTTAAAGATGACAGAATGACACGATTTTAGGAGGCAGTTCTAATAGGCTAAAATAGGTTGGATTAGATTATTTTAAACTAAGAGATTGGTTTTGGCATAGTGCTAGCTGGGTACTCTCACTAGATTTTGGACATGAATGGGCCTCGTCACGGATCTGGTCAACAGGTTGGACTTCTGCTAGCGGTTCTTCACAGCGATCTGGTCTCTGGGTCTCCGGTTCTGTTATCGGTTCTGCTAGCGGCACTGCACAGCGGTCTGGTCTCTGGTTCTCTCTGGTTCCGGATACAGCACTGCTTTCTGGATACTGCTACAGGTTCTTGCAAAAGTTCTTGGCAAAGAATTCAAACAGCTCGCCCGGCTGTTGAATAGTTTGGTTGGTTTTGAGGCCTGCTGAAGAGGATTCAGCTTGTGGATTCAGGCCTCTCTGCTACAAATTCTGGAGTTAATTTCTGGTCTGTGGAGATTGATATATTTGAAGTCTGGATCTCTGGATGTGAATTCTGAAGTCTCCCGGCAAAGCGTCCCGCAAGAAAGTGGAAAGTGAATCTCTCTACCTGTCCTGCACTGTCTGCTTTTATGTGTTTAGAAAGTGGGTGTGTGCGTGGCATAACTGAGCCTGCCCCTCTCTACTTGTCATTGTCCCAATTCTCCCCTCTCCCATGATTGGGAGAAGGAAATGGATTGTCATCATGATGAGGTCTGTTTATGGGTCAGAGGATCCTTCCCTGGTCAATTTGCCCACAAATCTATATTTGATTCAAATACATATTTCCCAGATACACAAGTGGTTGACATTACATGTACATATTACAGATGAATTAAGACAGGTCTCTGTTCAAACCCCATGTTCCTGCGAGCTGGGATTCAGAAATGACAACATTTTGCGCTTTTTGGTCGGTTTACCAATATCGGACATTTACCAAAAATTACACAAATGTGCGCAAGGAGTATGGACATTAATTGATGAAGTGTCAGAGTTTCAACATGCAGACATTTGGAGTAAGACCCTATTTTCCGCTGGCAACCCCCCAGAATACACCATAGGGTCCTAACACCTCTTAAAACGTGCACAGAAAAATCACAAGTCCGTACTATGAATTATCCATCTTTTTTAAAATTATGCTCTGGCCCAAAGGGGTGTGGTTTCCCCCAAGCACATGGTGGAGTTTCTGGTTTATCCACTTCCCCCAAGCTCAGCTTGCCCTCACAGGCACTGCCCCTCCCAGTTTCTCCCAAGAGGAAGCCACTTTACGCCCCCCCCAATATAACATTTGCCTGAGTCCAAGACAGGGCTTTGTTCAGTTTCCTGTAATCCCCAGGTGCCACTCCCCTAATTCAATCAGAGAGATGTCCTCTCCTTTTGGCAGGGGCAGCAGGATGCAGCCAGGCCTGGGAAGAGTTGTTGAGCCAGTTCAACTCCTGTCGGAGGTAGTTGTCAGGCAGAATTCAGCTAAATGTCACTTTAGTTCCCATTTTTCTACATTCAACCCAAACTTACAATTTTTACACATGCAGCTAGAACACTGATTCTAAGTTCAAAACTATGACATTTAAACTATTGAAACCTATGTGACACTCACAAGTAGGTCACTCATTTATTCCAAACATTTCGATTTTAGTGACTTACCCCCAAATTCACTTAAGCTGCTGACATCCCCAGCTATTTTCTTTTTATATACATTAAATAATTACTTCCTTCAAGTCATTTCAGAATATAGTTTTACATTGTATCCACCTCCTAGCAAGTCTTTCCTTGGCCTGGTTTGGGTTCATTTGTTCAGTTTTACACAAAGTTCTGGTGGTTTTAAAACGCCAGCTTTCTGATAGTGGTGAGCACCAGTATTGCATCCCTTTTGACATTAATAAAATGAATTCCCCACAATTCTGGGTTGCTTTTGGCAATCAGCATTGCCATTCCCAATGGTTTCAGGCTACTGTGTGTGTAGCCCGATGGTGGTTTTAGGCAGTGCCCTCCTGTGCTCACAACATAGGCAAAAATGGGTGGTAGCCTATTCTTCATGTTTTCCCTGTGCACTTTCTGGGGAGTTCTGGCCATCATGATGTTTTCAATGCCACTACTGCACAGTTTTATGGTAGGGCTTGGCTGCATGGGTAAAAACATCCCACAAGCCCCCCCTCTTGCGATGGCCATTCTTATCTTTCACTGATGGAACTCGCAAGATCTGGGATGTTCGTCTCATCTTCTTCCAATACCGTAGATGGCACAGTTCAGCATCTTTTCCTCCCTCCAGTGGATCAATCAGTTCTCCTTGCTGGTCCTGATGGGAGGATTGGGCGGTACCCCGGGCCCCTCGGATCTTCGCTCCCGGTCCCCAGGTCGCCTCCTTGGGCAGTCTCCGTGGTTTCATCTCTCCTAGGATGATAAAGCAAAAGCGGCAATACCTATTCGTAGACATGTCTCCACCACTATTAATGGTGTGGCGAACACATACATTTTATACATCCGGTTACATTTTTCAGTCTTGTTTTAAAAACAAGATATAACAGGAAATATTGACATTAGGTTACTATATTTTTGGTATGTGGAATATTTTAGGGTTGATCTGGGCGGCCCCCTCTGGGATTCCAGAGGATTCCTCCAGTTGTTTCAGAGTGTGCCTAGGATGGCAACACTTTAGCTGATTACATGGACCCACTTATCTTCCCCTTCCGCCAGACTACCTTTAGGGTTGCAGATCTTATAGGCTACAGGGGAGATTTTGTCTATAATTTCAAACGGTCCCTTCCATGTAGGCAAACATTTTCGCTGTTTGGCCTGGTTCCTTTGGAAATTGTATAGATAGACCCGGTCTCCCACAGTATATTTCTTCCTGGTGGTCTATAGGTCGTAGTGGGTTTTCATGCTATCAGCTGATCTTTCTAGAGTCCGCTGAGCATAGGCAAAAGCATGTTGAAGGTGTTTCCTTAAATTCTCCACATACTCATGAGTTGTGGAGGCATTTATCAGTGTCTGCTCTTGGGTCCTGTAGAGCAAATGCTGGGGAAGCACCATCTTGCGTCCGGTCATCAACTCAAATGGTGACATTTTAGTTGCAGATGAAGGGGTAGATCTGATGGCCATTACGACCAGGGGTAATCGGATATCCCAACTTGGCCCAGAATCTGCCACAAACTTTTTTAATATGCTCACAATGGTTCGGTTGTATCTCTCTACTGCTCCAGAAGAAGCTGGCTGGTAAGCAATATGTAACTTCCTTTTGACCCCCAGTATCTCCCACATCTTTGTCATTACTTCACTGGTGAAGTGGCTACCTCTGTCTGACTCAATCCTTTGAGGTAGACCAAAACGGGAAAAGATGTGGTTAATCATCAGGGCAGCTGCTGTTTCTGCCTTGCAGTTTGGGGCCGGGAGACATTCCACCCACTTGGTAAAGAAGCATGTAACGGTCAACATGTACTTGTTTCCTCTAGACGAGCGAATTACAGGGCCTACAAAGTCGATTTGCAAATCTGACCATGGCAGTGTCATCCCCCTCTTTTGGAGAGGCGCACGGTGTGTGAGGGTTGATGACTGAAATTGTGCACACACAAGACACCCCTTCAAGTATTGGTCGAGGTCCTGCCCCATGTGTGGCCAGTATGCAACCTCTCTTAAGATTTCCAGTGTTGTGTGAAACCCCCTATGACCGGCGGTGGCCGCATCATGGGCGTGACTTAACATCAGGCTTCGGAATGAGGTAGGGACCACCCACTGATCATGGCCAGCTTGGGATTTCCTTACCAACAAACGGTCTTGGATTCGGAACCTTTTTGGACATTTCATCAACACTCTTAGGTCCTCTTTCCCAATGTAATCGGTTTCCGTCAGGGGAAAGTTCTCAGGGTCCTCAATGTGTTGGTAAAACTTACCAATTATTGGATCCCCCTTTTGAGCTGTAATCAAATCAGCATCAGGGGTCTCCTTACTCCATTGTGCAGTTGAAAGATGATTGTGAGCATTTGTCTGGGATCTAGTGATAGCAGTGACCTGGATTTCCCCCAACAGGGACTCTATTTCTATTAGATCCCCTTGGATGGACCCAGTTTTGGCCAGCTGATCAGCTAAGTCATTTCCAGTTTTGTCTGGTCCCTCTACTTTGGAATGACCCTTGATCTTTTTCCAGTAGATGGTCATCCCATTCGAGGTGACCAGATCATCAATATTTTGGATTAACTTCCCATGTTTCAAGGGTTTGTTATTAGCACATAACATGCCTCTGGTTTTCCAATTAACCAGGTGCTCCACAAACCCGTTCCGTACATAATCCGAATCTGTGATTATGACCAGTTCGTGGAGTTGATGTTGGACAGCAGTGAGGATGGCTTGATGCACAGCCATCAATTCTGCCACCTGACTACTTCGGGGACCAATTTTGTATCCAGCGGAGGGTTTTGGGGACTCATTCACCCATGCGTTCCCTACGCCGGCCACCAGTTCTTTTTCCCCGTTGTTCTCAACATGGTAAGAGCATCCATCCACATAGACAGTG
Organism: Ambystoma mexicanum; assembly: GCF_040938575.1. Classification (NCBI taxonomy): domain Eukaryota; kingdom Metazoa; phylum Chordata; class Amphibia; order Caudata; family Ambystomatidae; genus Ambystoma; species Ambystoma mexicanum. Next base: position 360,644,955 of record NC_090936.1, read on the forward strand.
GGAATTCACTCACACTTGTCTTCTTCAAAGACTTTGTGTGGGGAATTAAGGTATGCCTCCATGTTGTCCTTGATTTTTAGACTTTCGTCCTCGAGACGGTTTTCTCTGGCACAATCATGCAAGTCAGCCAGACCTTGCGCGAGGGGATTCTTCTTGTTTTGGCCATATCTGACCTCCACAGGAAAGCCTTGCATTGACAGAATCCAGGAAGTAATTCGGGAATTACTCACATTTCCAGACCGGATTCTGTCACTTTGGAGATATTGCAGAGGCTGGTGTGGAGTCTCCACTATGATGTGTTCCCCCTGGATGAACGGGCGGTAATTCTTCAATGCCCACACCGTTGCCAAGAGTGCTTTCTCACAATCGTTGAATTTTTCCTCCACGGAGGATAAAGTTTTGCTCGCGTAGGAGATTACTTTATTGACCTTGCCATGCTTTGGTATAATACTGCCGTCAAGCACGCATTAGAAAACCCTGTCTCCAGGAAGAACTCCTTGTTTCTGACAGGGTAAGCTAGGCAAGGCACTTGTGAGAGGCTTCTCTTGAGTTGTCTTACTGCCTCGGATTGTTCTGGACCCCATTCCCACTTGACCCCCCCCTTCAAGAGATGAATCAAGGGTCTGGTGATCTCTGCGTAGCCCTAAATGAACTTTCTGCTGTAATTAGTCAGTCCAAGGAGGCTCCTTAGTTCCCGCAGAGTTGTGGAATCCTTCAGTTTCTGGAGTGCTTCCACTTTCTTTTCTTGGGGACAAAGACCCTGAGGAGTAATCTCATGCCCCAAGAAATTAACACGGGTTCTACACCACTGTGCTTTCTGAAAGGAAAGTTTTGCTCCGGCGGCCCTCAACTGTGTCAGAACATAACGGATCTCCGCTATGTGTTCTTCCACAGATTAACTTTTGATGAGGACATCATCTACATAAGCCAGGTTACCCCTCGCACCCAGGTCGGGCATGGCCTTATGTAGGAGAATGTTGAATTCATTGCCGGAGTTGAGGTTTCCAAAGGGAGTCCGGGTCCATGTGTACTGCTGGCCCCCAAAGGTAAAAGCCAGTTTGTATTGGTCCTCCCTACTGACAGGCACGGTCCAGTATCCATTGGTCAGGTCTATTGCTGTGAATACCTGTGACCCCTGGATCTGGGCCAGCCCTTGGTCAATGTAGGGCAGAAGCCATTGGGAAGTATGGACCCGTTTGTTGAGCTCCCTAAGGTCGGCACAGAGTCTCCACTGGCCATTTGGCTTCAATATTTCCAGCACCGGATTATTGAAGGTGCTGTGTACTGGACGGATTATTCCCCGGGACTCAAGGTTCTTAATTATTTCAGTAAGGGACTCCATGGATGCGAGAGGCAAGCGATATTGCTTCACAAACACTGGAGTCATTCCAGGGTCCGTGGGAATTGTTGTTGTGTGGATGTCGGTGCGACCACAGTCATATGAGTCTACCGCAAAGAGATCTTGGAAATCCAAGAAAACTTGTTTCAACTTTTGCTTCTGTTCCAGAGTCACACAGGCATCAGCTAGGTTGACTCTCTCTTCCACCATCTGCCTGAGGCCTGGAAAGACTTCTGGTTTGGCTATCTCAGCGGCCTCCTCCAGCTGGGTGGAGAAGTCCCTGTCAGAGTGCTGATTTGGACTGGAGGCTTCAGGTGGGAAAGGCAGCCTTCATGGACCTGGAAAATCACCTCATCCCTCCTGAAGTCACAAGTCACATCTTCCTTACCATAAGGGCAGGAAGTGTACACCAGGAAGTTCCCCCCATGCCGGGTGAAAATCCTGTCTGGTGTTGTATTGTCATCACTGTCACTGTCAAATCAGTCCTTGGGGATTGGTCCTTACAGTTAATTTCCTAGATCAATGGAAAAATGTCGGTCATCAACCGCCATTCCAATAATAGTGCCTGCGGCCAGAGTAATACTCTTTAAGTCGCTGTTATCCACCTCTATTGGAATGGTGTCATGCTCTATGTTAACTAATGGTGTTGGGTTTACCCCCAACCCTTGCTGTTGGAGAGAAGCATTTAGATGTATATAAGCATCAGGGTTTTTCAATTTTTGTCCTCTTTTAACTTTCACTTCCAGGGAGAATTGTCGGGTCCTTTCTGGGTTGGTGACATCCTCTTTAAGCTGAATTACAACTGCATAAGGTTGCAATTGAGCTGACCTAAATGCTTTTTCTTGATCATCAAAGCCCATGGGATTATCCGCTAATCAGGACCAAGCTTTGAAGTTTATTAGGTCCAAATTAATGGCAAAGCGATTGAGAATGTCACCGCCTAAGTAAAAGGCGGCAGTGACATCTCGCACAACCCAACAATTATGGACTATGCTCTTGTTGCCAATGGAGATTTTGAGCATACACCTGCTTGGCAGGAGATGTTTGGAATTGGGTGCTTCCAGGTCCATTTCCCATTTGTCTATCAGTTTGAATGTGGGAATGGCTGGATCTTTTGGGAGTTGGCGGAACATGGCTTCGCTGATGAAGCTCTTACCGTTGTTCACACACATTTGGGCGAGAACAGAGTCCTTCCCATCATTTAACTGAACAGGGATGAACAACTGCTCTCCAATTTGCTGAATATCAGCCAGGCTCTGAGCTGATTTCACATCTTTCTGGACTATAGGAGTGGGAGTGTCTGATTGTGGATTGGTAAAGAATTTCAGAGTATTTCCTTCCAGTGTGGAATACCACCTTAAACTGGAAGGAAGGTTGATTTTCAGAAATAGAGAGGACCCCCCATCACCAGTCTGTTGTCCTACTTCTATTACTGTCACGTCTGGAATTTGGTTGTTCTGGAAGTGAAATTCTACTTGGTCAGATTTTTGTTCAACCATGTGGCAGGTGCCATTTAAACTAACATGGTTGACACTCTGTTTTAATTTTATTGGTCAGCTAGTCTGGGTCCAGAGGACATTGTTTACACAATCTATTAGGGGTGACAACCTTCTCAGCAGGTCGTTCCCTAGTAAACAAGGGGTGCCCTCTGGAGTCACTACTATGACCGGGTGTTTCACCTTGTGTCGCCCAATTTTAATGTCCAACTCTGCAGTCCCCTCGACAGGAATTTCCTTCCCGTCAAAGTTCTGCAGTTGTCCAGGAAGAGAGGTGAGAGGAATTCGGTAATTCTCCCCCCTTCCTGCATTTAGTTCATCAAAGGCCCTTTTGGACAGAAGGGTAGCTTGGGATCCAGTGTCCACCAGTGCCCAAATTGTACCCTGCCCCTGTACTTGTACCGGGGAATAGTATCTTCCTTTCTTATCCTCAAGGGGGCACAGATAATGCACATTTTTGGACAACTGGTGGGCTAATTTTCTGGTTTTGGACATTGTAAGAGAAGAAATTTGGGCACAATTCTGTGGAGAGTCTTGGGAATCTGAAAGAAAAAAGTTGGCAACTGGAGATCAGAGCCATTGTGGGTTCCCCTGGTTCCGGTTCTGGGCCGCCCCCCCCCTTTTTGGAGGCAGTCACCAGGATGGGTTTTAACCAGGGGATTTCGGTATTGTGGGTTCTGGGATGAAATGATGGGCGGCGGTAGCTCAGTCTCCATATCTCCCCAGTCTGGATTGGAATCCCTTGGGACCCATTTTTCTTTGGGAGGAGTTCCCCCATCTCTAAAGGAGAAGATCCTTTTCCCAGGATCCTCTGAGGATCCCTCTCACTCAAATTGGAAGATCTGTACCTCCTCCACAAACTGGGCCTGTTTGGGTACTTTGTTTCTCCTACCCCCCTCTGCTACTTTGGAGGCAGACTTTCAGGAGCAGGAGATTTTGTTTCCGGTTCCTGGGTCTCCAGGGGCTGTTTACAAGTGGGGAAGGAAGCTTCCTCCAAGGGTTTATACCCCCCTTCCCCTTGTGCCTCTTCCCTGGGAACCGGTGGGTTATCGGGGTGCTGCCCCCGTCATTGTTCTGGAGCACCAGGTCCAGAGTTTGGGGCATTCTGTGCCGGCATGCCCATCTGAGGGTTCTGTTGTGCCCTCAGCATGCGGCCCAAATCCTGTGCCATGTTCTGAACCTGGCGCTCAAGTTGTGAAACCCGCTCAGGCTGATACGGGGTTCTATTTTCTCCCCTGGGCTGATCCCGGGAAGGGTAGCTATCCCTTCTCTGGTAGTACCCCTGGTTGGGAAGATTTGGGTACCCCTCCACCCTTGGCCTCCCCTCTCCCAGATTAGGTTGTCTGGGCTAAGGGAATTGGGGAAAGAAGGATGGATGATTTTGGGGTTGGAAGTTGGGCGGATACCTGGGGAAAAAGTTCTGCCCAGGATTTGGAGAATTTCTGCCCTCCAGTGGGAAGTCAGGAGGGAAGTTCCCTGGGTTAGGTGCTTGGCTGGATCCCCCCCCCCTTGGGCTGGAGGAGTCCACACATAACCCAGGATGGGTCGGTTTCCCTTGTAGCGGGGACTGACATAATCAGGGGAGTGAGGGACCCCATTTATGGGACTACCTCCTTGGCTCCCTGTCTGTGACTGGCCCGAGGACCTTCTGGGCCTAGGATTATTTGGTGCAGGCAGGTTTTTAGGCCCCCCCATCTCCAAATCTAAAATGGGGGCAACCTTTACCTCTGCCACCTTGGCAGCAGCAGGGGTGCTGGTTGGTTTGGGGCTTTTGGGTTGATTTTTGTTTTCCACCGTTTTCTGCACCTCATAGATGCGGGTGGCTTGCTCAATGACCCAGTCTAAAGATCTTTTCTCGTGAAAATCTCTCACGAGCTGGGTCATTATGTATTTGGGTAAGCCATGGAAAATGTATTGATAAATTCTCTGCTGTCCGTGCGCACCCTTCTGGTGGTCTGCGCAAAAGCACGCTTTAATTCTTGCACAAATTCTTGTGGGGCCTGATCCTCCCCACATTGTAAATTGTAGGCTGCCTTATGAGCCTCTTGAGGATTTCTATGGACAGAAAAATGTTTCAAGATGGCCGCCCTATATGCGGACCATCTTGAATGGTTTTGGTCCTCCAGCCCTGCAAAAAAACTGGAGTATTCTGGGGAGAATGTCCATTTGACGCACTGGATGCAGCTACTGCAGTCCTTCAAATGGAAAGTCTCCATCATTTGCTCATAGAGCTCCAAGTGTTCCCAAACAGAATACTTGGCGTTCTTATGATAAGGCGTGATTACACTCCTTATTGCCTTTATTTGTTTCAATGGGTCCTTAAGCAAGGCCCTTTTTGCCTTATTGGCCTTTTTTGGTTCGGGTAACCCTGGTCGATTCATCCTCTGACTCAGAAGCACTGCTCCCAGAGGTGCCCCTCTGATCTTCCAGGTTTTCCCGGATTCTGCGAGCCTGGGAATGGCTGGCAGAATGTGGGAACCTGGTCTCCTGTGTCCTGTGATGCTCAGAGGAGTCTTCAGATCCTTCCTTGCTGCCAGGATTTGATGGGTACCCCTCCCACTGACCTAACTGGGCAGAGGTTTTCAGGATGCCCTTAGTGGGCCTACTCTCCTGGGGTTCCCCACTAAATTGCACTGTGCTTGGGTGCCCATACCCGGATGCCCACCCCTCCATTCCTGGGTGGTACTGGCCTATGAGTCCCATGCTTTTAGTTGGATAGTAATCTGCCATCCCCAGACCTGGGCTCATGTGGCCCAGGGGACATGGGGGTGGCAGAGTCCAGGGACTGGGAGGGATGAAGGCCTCTGGTACTAGGGCTCCTGAGGTTATGCTCAGGTATTTCCCTTTCCCAGCGAACCTCATCTCTATCAGCCCCTGCTCCCTTTTGCCATGCAAGAGCCTGCGCTTTCAGTTCCTCAACTAAGGCCTTACTAGACTCTATCAGTCTCTCCTGCATGGCTACCTGTTGCTGGAGCCTATCATTGTGCTGACAGAGAGCCTCATTCTCTCTCTGCGTTTCCTGATTGGTCCTGGAGCACTGGGTCAGTCTTTGCTGCAGGAGGGTTACCTCCTGAGCCCCATCCCTATTGGCCTGCTCCTTTCTTGCCAGAGCATCCTCCACCCTCCTGGTGTGCTCTAACAAGTGCTGGTGTTCATTTTGGAGGTCACCCAGTCCCTGGAGGGCCAGGTGATTTTCTTCAATTTTCCTTTTTAAGTGGCAGACTTCCTGACTAAGAGCCTGCATCTGTGCCGCCAGGTCGCCCCTCTGCCTTTGAAAGGCACCAGCTTTCTGGCATTCCTGGTCAAACTCTGCCTGGGTATCCAGGTCTTTCAAAATCAGTTTATTGCTCTCTGCCTTTTCCCTATCTAGGTGGCTTTGCAGGGTGACTACCTGCTCAGCACATACCCTATTGAAATCTAATTGTTGCTCCTGCTTTTTCTGGCTCCGCAGTAGGGAGTCCAAACCTTCTTGGTACTCCTTCTGCAAGGCCAGAAATCTGGTATCCTGGTCAGCCTTTTCCTGTTGCAGCATATCCATATCCTCCTTCATTTTAATGATGTATTGTCTACTCTCGTTTTCTGACTCCTGGCTTCTGTGCAGCCTCTGCTCAGAAGAGACCAGGACAGATTGGGCCTTTTCTAATGCCATCAGTTGCCTATTTGCCAGATCTTGGCCATCAGCACATTTGTCCTGCATGACTCCCATATGTAGGTACAAATATGCCGCTATCCTGGCAATCTTATTGTGTTCATCTTTGGCTTTAGGGGCCATATATAATTCACTCAGGGTCACATGTAATGGACCCTGATCTCTCCATATGTCTGCCCCTGTTTCAGTGACCTGTTGCGCGATTGCCTGCAACCAGACCGTCTGGTCCTGATGAGTCCATTCGCCTCTCACAAATAGCTTATGTAAGAGGTGTTCCCTGGTTATTTTGATGTCTACCAGTGATGTCCTTTTTGGAATTTGATTTCCTTCCTGACGCCTTAAGTTTGTATTTTATTTTGCAAAACAGACCGTCTCCTTAGAGCGTCCCTTTGAGGAGTGCTTTACAGCATACCACAGCGTGGTGATCCGACCGGATGTATGTATCCCGTCAGTTAGCACACTGTAATAAGTGGAAAGTGAATCTCTCTACCTGTCCTGCGCTGTCCGCTTTTATGTGTTTAGAAAGTGGGTGTGTGCATGGCATAACTGAGCCTGCCCCTCTCTACTTGTCATTGGCCCAATTCTCCCCTCTCCCATGATTGGGGGAAGGAAATGGATTTTCATCTTGATGAGGTCTGTTTATGGGTCAGAGGATCCTCCCCTGGTCAATTTGCCCACAAATCTATATTTGATTCAAATACACATTTCCCAGATACACAAGTGGTTGACATTGCATGTACATATTACAGATGAATTAAGACAGGTCTCTGTTCAAGCCCCATGTTCCTGCGAGCTGGGATTCAGAAATGACAACATTTTGCTCTTTTTGGTCGGTTTACCAATATCGGACATTTACCAAAAATTACACAAATGTGCGCAAGGAGTATGGACATTAATTGATGAAGTGTCAGATTTTTAACATGCAGAAATTTGGAGTAAGACCCTATTTTCCGCTAGCAACCCCCCAGAATACACCACAGGGTCCTAACACCTCTTAAAACGTGCACAGAAAAATCACAAGAATAATGATATTACTTATATAATTCTGACAAGTCCGTACTATGAATTATCCATCTTTTTTAAAATTATGCTCTGGCCCAAAGGGGTGTGGTTTCCCCCAAGCACATGGTGGAGTTTCTGGTTTATCCACTTCCCCCAAGCTCAGCTTGCCCTCACAGGCACTGCCCCTCCCAGTTTCTCCCAAGAGGAAGCCACTTTACGGCCCCCCCAATATAACATTTGCCTGAGTCCAGGACAGGGCTTTGTTCAGTTTCCTGTAGTCCCCAGGTGCCACTCCCCTAATTCAATCAGAGAGATGTCATCTCCTTTTGTTAGGGGCAGCAGAATGCAGCCAGGCCTGGGAAGAGTTGTTGAGCCAGTTCAACTCCTGTCGAGGGTAGTTGTCAGGCAGAATTCAGCTAAATGTCACTTTAGTTTCCATTTTTCTACATTCAACCCAAACTTACAATTTTTACACATGCAGCTAGAACACTGATTCTAAGTTCAAAACTATGACATTTAAACTATTGCAACCTATGTGACACTCACAAGTAGGTCACTCATTTATTCCAAACATTTCGATTTTAGTAAATTCACTTAAGCTGCTGACACCCCCAGCTATTTTTTTTATATATATTAAATAATTACTTCCTTCAAGTCATTTCAGAATATAGTTTTACATTGTATCCACCTCTTATCAAGTCTTTCCTTGGCCTGGTTTGGGTTCATTTGTTCAGTTTTACACAAAATTCTGGTGGTTTTAAAACGCCGGCTTTCTGATAGTGGTGAGCACCAGTATTGCATCCCTTTTGACATTAATAAAATGAATTCCCCACAATTCTGGGTTGCTTTTGGCAATCAGCATTGCCATTCCCAATGGTTTCACGCTACTGTGTGTGTAGCCCCATGGTGGTTTTAGGCAGTGCCCTCCTGTGCTCACAACATAGGCAAAAATGGGTGTCAGCCTATTCTTCATGTTTTCCCTGTGCACTCTCTGGGGAGTTCTGGCCATCATGATGTTTTCAATGCCAGTACTGCACAGTTTTATGGTAGGGCTTGGCTGCATGGGTACAAACATCCCACAGTAGGCCTTAGGGCATGCACTCAAGAGAGTAGGCCTTCTGCATACCCACCGCAGCAACGCATATTAGACTCTGCATCCAGTAGAGGGTGGTGCTTCCATAGTGTGGTGGGTGCAGATTGGTTGGAGTAGGGCCAGTGTTGTGAACAGAATGTGGGTAGGTTGACAGTGACACAATACTTTGTGAATGGAAGTGGGTACACCCATAGTATGTAAATGAAAGTGCACAGGGGTGCAGGAGAGAGTGTTTTCTTTGTACATTATGGTAACTGTTGGAATTTGTTGCTGCATAGCTCCATGGCGGAGCACAGGTTTGGTAGGAGTGCTCGCAGAAGTGGTGTGTATGTGGATTGTAATAGTTGGTTACATGGTGACATGCAGGGTGGCATTGCGTTGCAGTGGATGTGTTCAAGGCCTAGACTATTGGGTGCATGGCCGAAGGCCGTAGGCCATAGGCTATGCACCCAAAAGCCTAGAACTTGAGGACACACACGGCAGTAATGCATTTTTGACTTTGCATCAATTAGAGGGTGGTGACCTGTAAGGAATGATTGTGGAGCACATTTCAGATGCCTTAGAGCAGCAGAAGTGAGCTGCCATGCGTGTATGGTTGGTTTCACAAGTGAAGTCACTGTTACAAAAAGTACATTTTTTGCTCTGTGGTTGGAGATGGTGCAATGAAAAGTCATGCAGTGTGGGCACAGGGTGCACCGTTTGCATACTATCAGTATGGAAGAGGGTATGGTTGATGTGCAGCTTGTATGTTCTTGGTTACTATGCTGTGTGCAGATTTGTTGAATTAGGCCCAATGTTGTGAACATGTTGTGGTTAGGTTGGCAGTGACACACTACTTTATGAATGGCTGTAGGTAGGGGTGGTGGAGGCGGTGGTATGTTTGTGGATTCTGCTAATTGCGACCTGTTTTCGTAAATGGGTGTTTTATGGTGTGGGGGAGTTGGGGTGAAGTGCCGCTACCTATCTATGTTAGGATTGTGCATAATGGTAGCTGCCCCATGGGAGCATGCATGGATCCATAGTGTTGTGCTGGATGTGGGCAAGGGTGGACTGTTGTGTGCATGGCCAAAGGTGTGCTGGGTGCGCCTCAGGATCTTTGTGGATGCTGAAGATGCTGAAATAGTGCATTTTTTTGCAGACGTTTCTGGTGGAGGGCTTTTGGAAGCAAAGGCACCGTGCACTGACAGTGTTTAACAGTAAATATGGAGTGGTGAGACATGGTGACATGTATGGTGGCATTACGTTGCTGTGGGTATGTTCAAGATCTAGACTAAGGAATGGTTGTGGAGTACATTTAGATGCCATAGAGCAGCAGAAGTGAGCTGCCATGCATGTATGTTTGGTTTCGCAGGTGAAGTCACTGTTACAGCATGGTAAAGCTTTTGATGTGTGGTTGGAGATGGTGCAGTGAAAAGTCATGCAGTGTGGGCACCGGGTGCACTGTTTGCATAATGTCATTATGGAAGAGGGTATGGTTCAAGTTCAGCTTATATGTGCTTAGCTACTATGCTGTGTGCAGATTTGTTGCAGTAGGACCAATGTTGTGAAAATGTTGTGGTTAGGTTGGCAGTGACACAATACTTTGTGAATGGCTGTGGGTAGGGGTGGTGGAGGCAGTGGAATGTTTGTGGATTCTGCTAATTGCTACCTGTTTTCGTGAATGGGTGTTTTACGGGGTGGGGGACTTGGGGTGAAGTGCTGCTACCTACGTATGTTACGTTTGTGCATAATATTAGCTGCCATGCATGGATCCATAGTGTTGTGCTGGGTGTGGGCAAGGGTGGACTGGTGTGTGCATGGCCAAAGGTGTGCTGGGTGCGCCTCAGGATGTTTGTGGATGATGAACTAGTGCATCCTTTAGCAGAAGTTTCTGCTGGAGGGGCTTTGGAAGCCAAAGCACCGTGCAGTGAGAGTGTTTAACAGTAAATATGGAGTGGTGCACAGAAATGATAGTGTGCAATGTAGAGGTTCAGTATGTGATTGGGCCATGCGTGTTTGAAAATGTCGCAGCAGTCAATGAGGGAGTGTTGGAAAAATGCCAGTGCAAAGGGAAGAAGTATTGTGTCTGCTTTACTTGGGTGTGGCCCTTGCTGTAGGTGGGAAAGCGCACATGCCACATCCTGCCCTTCTGAGCATGGAGAACTTCGCAAATGGAACTGTGGGGATTCTCCAACGAGGTGTCGAGGGTGTGATTCACAGGAAGGGGCGGTGACATATTTACCCAAAGTTCAATGCAGTGAGGTTGGCAGAGCTGGATAGATGCAGAGTGCTGATAGTGGGTGATACCTTTGTGCGCGATCTGCACAGGTATGCCGTGGAAAGAGGGTTTGATACTGACTTTCAGTTGGAAGGTGTTCAGGCTTTTTGGGGCACAGTGTATGAGTGGGGTTTCGAGGGCATGGATTTCCTTTGCACATGTGTGGCCTCTGTTGGTACTGTTGATGTGGTGGTCGTGCATTTTGGAGCACTACATTTGGGGTACATGTCGTGCTCACGTTTGCTCGCGCACCTAAAGAAGTTGATGACAGCAGTGATGCAGATATTTCCTATTGCCAAGGTGATTTTCTCATCGATAACACTAAGAGGAGCATGGGACCATGCCTGTGTAATTTGTCCACAGCCAGAGTGCAGGAGATGTTGGATAAACAGAAGCATGTGTGACTTTATGAGCAGTGCTGGGATGTTCTGCACCGACAATGAAAGCATTAATAACCAGTAAGATTTCCAGTGGTTCCAAGGAAATGGTATTTTTTTGACCTTCATTGGTAATGGTGTTTTGTTTGCCACTGTGCATGAAGCGATGCAAAGAATCCTGTAGAAATGTATGAGAAGCGTTAATCTTCAGTCGAGAGAAATGTCAGGAGGAGAAGCAAACAGACAATCAGCAAAAGAGAGAACACAAAAAGAAATGTATGCACGCACATAAATAACAAAAACATGACAAACCCACCCCCCCAAAAAGAATGTTTTTTAGAGACCGTACTAAAGACACAATCCCCTACCCTGTTTACATTCCGCCCCCTATAACCCCACCCCCTCCCCCTCCTAGCACGATAACTCTGCGGATTCCGCTGGACTTTGCGAATTAGACGTGCCACAAACCGGCTTTCAGGATGGCAGCTATGGCATTGGCACTGTGGAGGGTAAGCCATTGCGAAATGTGGTTGCTGGTTGTGGTGTGTACACAAACACTGTGGCAGAAGGTATGTTTGTACAGAGAAATGTAGGAGGCTATGGTGAAAGTGTGCAAGGTAAGGGGCAGGCATCCTGTTGTCATGAATGCAGTGTGTGCATCATATGATATGATGTGATATAGTATTCTGTGGCATTTGTACAGCACCTACAAACAAGTGTGTGAAGGCGCGACGAGGAAAGGGAGGCGGGACAGAGGCCACACAGAGACATTGATCCCACTAGGCCAGGTAACACTGAGAGTGTGCAAGTGAATGGGAAGGGGGAGGGCAAAGTGGAGTACATGGGAAAAACAAAAAATAGCAAACATGCAACTATGGCTGGTGCTGGCATGTGGAAGTATAAGTGTAGATATCAAGTGGTGGCTGGACTGTTATGGTTGCAGAAGACAGTCCCCAAGTGCGAGGGTTGGCAGAAAGCCAGTGCAGGGGTGGAACTGTCGGGAGGGAGGTGGCCTGGGGCACAGATTACAAGGTTAGTAGGAAACCAGTGCACAATCACTTTTAGGCAGGAAGTGAGCAGGGGAGAGGAGGGGAAAAAGAATAAGCACATGGAAAGGTTTTGAGGTGCTTCCAGACCCTAAGATGGTTCTCCTCAAGTTCCAGGGAGGCAGAGAGCCTGTTCCAGAGGGAGGCCCCAGCAGAAGAAAGACATCTACCACCAACTGGTAGCGTGCAAAAGCAACTGACCCCCAAGGGAGTTGGAGGCGGTTGAGGGAAGAGCTGGAGCAAGCATATATTTAGGAAGTGAGAGTGCAATATATTGAGGTCTCCAGGGACCAGACGGCCTTCTGCATAATACACAGGGCTTTCATTTTATTCTTCGCAGCCACTGGGAGCTATTGCAGACATTTTAGTCCAGCAGAGATACGATCCCTGGAGTTCAGCCCAAGGACAAGTTGCACTGTCCTCTTATGGATGAGCTGCTGAGGGCGGAGAGTGGAGGATGGCAGATTTAAAAAGAGGCTATAGCCATAGTGCAGCGTACAAAGAGCCACAGCCGCGCACACAATAACCTTTTGAATCTGACTTTAGGTTGGTAAGATACATTCAGTGGTGGTTTTGGTGCCAGCTTTTTATGATTTATGAAGGAGGTGGGTTAGTGGGGAACACATTTCGTAGCATTGTCGGAAGGAAAGAAGAGAGTTACTGTTTCGCTAATACACTGTATGATATGGGTAAATGAAAATGTTGCAAGCAAATACCATTAAATTGCCACTTCATGGTAGGATATGAGAGGAAAACCAGCATGCTCTTCAAACACGTAATGGACGCTTAGAGGCAGATATCATGCACACAGGCACTTATAACAGCGTTGTAAACATACTGCCAAAACAATGTTCATACCTTTCTTTTGTGGTGATGGGTGCTCATGTGGATGAATGTGCATGCACAAATTGTGCAATGTTTGACTGAACTTTCCACTGGACCTGCTTTCCAATAACAGCACACTGGCAGGCTGATTTTGTAACGGTACATATGACATCTTGTGTAGAACTGACAGTGTTAGATGCTGGCGTCTTGGATGGCATTGGTGGATGCATGTGTCACTACTTAACAATACCCAATAAGGGCGGGGTGGGTAGAGGATAGTGGAAAGGGAAGGAGTGTTCGTGCTTTACTGGGGAGCGGCCCTCACAATACTTTGGGAAGGGCACATGCCATAATCTGTGCTTCTCACCATGCTGGCCAATGGAAATGGCACTGTGGGGATTATCCAATCAAGTACTGTGGGCATGGGTGACAGGAAGGGGGGATAGTACTGGTATTCCTTACTCTGCGTAGTGAGGCTGGCTGACATGGAGAAACACATTGGGCCTCATTACGAGGTGGGCAGTAAGGGATTACCAGCACTGGTAAGGGAACCAGTGCCAGTAATCCCTTACCGCCCTACTACGAGTTCCCTTTGTGGGTCCTCCCTTAACACCTGGTTTTTTCAGGCGTTAAGGACGGGACCCGCAAAGGGATACCGGGGTCAATAACGGTACCGCAATTTGCGGTACCGTCATTGCCGCCTTCCCCCTTCCCATTGAGCCCTATGGGGGCTCAAATGGGAATGGGGAATGGCTCTGGAGAATGGGGAATTACCAGTCCCGCCGACCTCGGAATGGACCGGTAATTGCTCCATCCACCAGACCGGAGTCGGAAAGGATTTTGGAGGCAGCCATGGCACTAATAGGGCCATGGCTACCTCCAACCTCGTAATGAGGCCCATTGTGTTGACTTTGGGTGATGCCTTTGTGATAGATCTGCACAAGTATGCCCAGGAAGAAACTTTTTTGGAAATAGTGGATGCATTGTGGTGCGCTGTCGATGACCTCAGTTTAGCAGATATGCATGCACTTTGCAGAGAACTGGTCAGTTCCGCTACTGTGTATGTTGTCATCATGCAATGTGGCAGGTTGCAATTGGGTTACGTGTCTTGTTTACGATTGCTCCGTCGCCTCTAGAAGCTGATGCATGCAGTGAAGAGGCTTTTTCCCACTGCCCAGGTGGTTTTGTCTGCCATACCACCAACAACAGTGTGGACTACTCCTATTGGCTGTTGTACCCAGCCAGAAGCTGGAAGGTGTATGATTCACAGAAGCAGGTCTGATTTTATGTCCGCCTGTGACATGTTTTTTTGTAACAACTGACATCATTAGTTCTGGAAATGCAAAGTTATTCCAATGAAATGGCATTTTATTGTCGTCCATTGGTAATGCTGTTTTGTTCGCTCATCTACAAGATGCACTCAAAAGGTTCCTGTCAGATTCTGAGGATGAAAAGAAAACACACCAATGTATGAAACCAAAAACGTGCTCTATGTGTGGAAGCAGATAATAACAAACACACAAAACTAAACCCACAACAAGCCACCTCTACAAACCTAAGCCCTTACTCTGGTTGACATTTCTTCCCCCACGCACGATGGCAGCACGAAAGCCTCATCCAGGGATTTTCAAGCCGGTGGCCATAGTAATGGGACTGTGCAGGCTGATGTATTGCACAACAACGTTTCTGGGTGTGGTGTGTATGCAGGGGACTGTTGTACAGAACTGCTAGTGTTGCATGGAGAGTGCACATGCCAAAATCAGCATTTCTCACCATGAAGGCCAATGGAAATGTGACTGTGCAAATTGTCCAATCAGGTGGTCAGAGTGTGCTTCACAGGAAAAGGCAGCCATATGTTGTTTAATTACTCTGTGTAGTTTGGCTGGCAGAGATGGTGAGATGTACAATTTTCATAGTGGGTGATCCCTTTGTGCTAGATCTGCTCCAGTATGCTGTTGAAAGAGGCTTTAATGGCAATTTGAATTTGGAGGCAATGGACGCTTTGTGGTGCGGTGTCGCTGTCCGTACTTTCGACCATTTGCTTGCAGAATGTCGACGAGTGGCCACTTTCACTACTGTACACGTTGTGTCCTGCACTCTGGAGCATTGCTTTTGGGTTCCATAGCTTGTTCAAGTGTGTACTGTCAACTGAAAAAGATGATGAAAGCAGTGAAGCGCATTTTTCCCACTGCAAAGGTGATTTTCTCATGTATACCATCAAGTCCAGTATACAACTATTCCAATGAATGTTGTTGACAGCCAGAGGTCGGAAGGCATCTTATCAACAGAAGCATGTGTAACTTCTTGTGTGCTGCTGGGATGTACTCCTGTGAGAATGACAACATTGTTTATCAATATGTGCACCTTTCAATGGAAATGGCATTTCACTGTCACCCAGTGGCAATGACATTTTGGCCCTCATTACAACCCTGGCATAGGACCATGGTGCTATTAGCACCATGGTCCATGCCGGATTCCGCCATGGTGGATGGCGGATTTACCGCCCCATTCCAAGGTTGGCGGGGCGGTAAATCCCCATTCACCATTGCCACTTCCCCATTTTGCCACTTCCCCATTCCCATTTTTGCCCCATAGGGCTCAATGGGGATGGGGAAGGCGCTAATTACGGCACCGTAAATTACGGTGCCGTAATTAGCACCAAGGTCGCTTAGCGCCTTGGACTTTAACGCCTGCAAAAAGCAGGCGTTAAAGTGGGAATCTGGTGTTAAGGGTTTAACGGCGCCGCAGCCTTTTACGGCGCCGTTAACCCCTTAACGCCAGGGTTGTAATGAGGCCCTTTGTCTTCCAATCTACAGGCTGCACTGAAGACGCTATTGTAAGAATGTGAGGTGAAGTACAACAAACAAAAACACTTAGAAAAACCCGAACAAAAAATGGTTTCTATGGAAGCACCTTTAAAAAAAACTATACAAAACGGCTCTTTTGAGAGCCACCGCTACAAACGACATCCCCTACACTGGTTGACATTTATTTCCCTACTCCCGTGTGCGCACACTTGGAAAAGTCAGCGGGCATTGCGACAGTTGCAGGGTTGCACATGTGACATACGCCCCTTTTACACATGCCCGCCATACATTTGGGCCTGTGGAGGACACAGGATTGGTCAATAATGTTTCTGGGTGTGGAGTGCATGCACAGACTGTGGTACACGGTATATTTGTCGAGCAAAATGCAGAGCTATCTCGGCTGGTAATGTCCGCCACACATTCAGCATGCTATGTTAACACAAAAAGAAACACCACTCTGTGTTACCAACACTTAACGTGCACACCTTTCATTTGTAAAATACACCGACACAATTAGGCAAGGTAAGGGGTAGCACAAATGGATAGATACACAGGGTAATTTGGCGACTCCAAAAGTTTGTGAGGAGGGCAGTCAAACTATAAGTAACAAAACATGTTTAACGGGGCGTTATGGTTTAATTGTGGTACCAAATACATATTACCTTTACAGAGAACAGTATGCTAAAGCAATAATCTGGTTACAATGGTTCCTAGTGATAGCATCGAATGCAAAAGCATGGAATGCAAAAGCCTCGAAAGAAAATGCATTGAAAAAGTGCTTTTTTCCCATTTCTTTAATGGAGGATCCCTCCCCTAACACCCATTTTTTTTACCCCTTAAAACCCATTTTAATAAAAAAAAAACTTTACCTACAAAAAAATACATTTTTATGAGGCTTTTGCATTCGATGCTTTTGCATTCAATGCTTTGTTTTAGATGCATTGACCGGATACCGGTTACAATGTCCTACTAAAAACATATGCTACTAACTAACAAAAAATATTGCTAAAGGGACGTTGGGTTTGAAGGTGGGGGTACTACAAACATATCACTTTTACTGCAAACACTATGCTTCAGCAACATTTCCGTTACAGTGCCCTGCTAAAACCTATGAAATTCACTACCAAAAAACATTGGTAAAGGGACGGTATGGTTATGTTGCGCTACTAAAAACATATCCCCTTTACTGAAAAAACGATTCTACAGGAAGGTTCTTCTCACAGTGCCCTACTAAACACCTATCAATATCACTGGAAAAACTTTGTTAAACGGACATTATGGTTAAGTTGCACTACTAAAAACCTATGAAATTCAATTAAAAAAGTTTGTTAAAGGGACTTTATGGCTAGGTTGTGCTACTATAAACATTTCCCCTTTATTGAAATAACTAACCTAAAGCAAGGTTAAGGGTAAAGTGCCCTACTAAAAACCTATGAAATTAACTAACATAAAACGTTGTTAAAGGGACGTTATGGTTCAGTTGCACTACTAAAAAACCTATGAAATTGATTGGAAAATAGTTCCTACAGGGACGTTACAGGTCAAATTAAAAAAAAACTGAAATTCGTCAGTTATGGTAAGGTACGCAACCATAACTCATGCTACCACTGCACTGTAAGGCCTAACACCCATGACATTTAGGCTAGTTGTTTCAATAAAGGGGAAATGTTTGTAGTAGCGCAACTTAGCCATAACGTCCCTTTAACAACGTTTGTTTTTATTAAATTTCATAGGTTTTTAGTACGCAACTTAACCATAATGTCCGTTTAACAATGTTTTTCCAATGATATTGATAGGTGTTTTTAGTAGGGCACTGTGAGCAGAACCTTCCTGTAGCATAGTTTTTTCAGTAAAAGGGATACGTTTTTAGTAGCACAATTTAACCATAACGTCCCAGCAACCATATTTTTTGTTAGTGTATATATATATATATATATATATATATATATATATATATATATATATATATATATATATATATTTATACACACTGTGTTAGCCACAGGTGATATAAAATGTGTTGCTCCAAAAAAGACAAGGTGAGGCTTTTGGAATAGCAGAAAATCTCAAGGATTCACCTCTGGAATGTCTTATATGTTGGTGTCTTCTTCTGATTTGTTTCCTTCACAAAGAGCCTTACACTTCATAAGTTCCCCCATGCATTCCAGTCACAAAGATTTAAGTTGGGCACTGAAATAACATACAAGCATCTAAGGGAAGGAAATACTGCTGTGTTGCTCTCAAAGAGGCATGAAGGAATCGGGTGGTGTCAGTAATGGCATGTGCAAACCTACTGAAGACTGGTATGTTTTATTTTAGACATAGTTATTTGCATGTCCATTTCCACAAGGCCTGTGTGCCACCATGCCCACCTACGTTTAAGCTTGAAATAAGAAACACAATGAGTCACTTGTTGGACAATTGTTTTTAGAGATGTATTCAGGCTCTTGGTCGCATTTTCAGTATTGCCTCTAAAAGGCTGACCAGACTGAAATAGAGCAAGCCATTTGTCACACTGATCCGTTAGTGCAGTCATCCACATGTTGGGCTTGAGCTTCTAGAAGGCAAATAAAGAGAGGGAATGATTAGCCTTGTTTTGGCCCATTGGCTTGCAAAGGTTTGAGTGAAAAGGATACTGCCATATTGAGAGTGTGCTTGTCTACATCTGGCTGGGAAAAAAGAAAATAACTGCCTGGCACGCAACAGAAGCACTCACCAGCCTCTGGAACCGTGTGGGACCAGGGCTTTTAAAGAGCTAGGAGGGATTTGGCAGGAGTGAATACAGCAACAGAACATTGCCTCAGAGAAGCAGGTGGGGCAGGAGATTTGTCAGTCAAGTATCAGTAAAGAGTCATGACCAATGTTATAGGAATAAACAGTTCTGTCTGTTTTGACCTCTGGTTTTCTATGGGTGCACAGAATGAGAATTTGTTATTTGAGATAGGGTCTCGTGAAGCCACGATGTCTGCTCAAACCATTTTCAAGTGTATTTCAAATGTGAACACACTTCTAGTCATATGTTTTTTCTGCTTTGACTGCCCTAAGGTTGCCTTTCAACACTGAAATTTGAAGTCACTAACGGTGTGATTTGGTTCCAAAAGTGCTCACTGATGGGCATGTCCTTAATTTGTCTGTGTAGATTCATACGTTTATGTAGTTGCAAGCCAGTTTCCCCAACATTGTAGCTCCCCAGGGGGCATTTCATACACATAATCAGATACACAACATTGCTGGGTGTACATGTGAAACGTCCTGTTATTTTGTAATCCTGTTCCGTGTGGGTTATCTTGATTGTATCTGAACTGTAGATGTGTGGATAGGTCAAGCATCTTTGTCATTGCATGTGTGCGGTGTGGAGGTAACCTCCTTCTTATCATCATTTCTTTGAGATTTTCTGGCTGTCTGAAAGCAAGGAAGTGCATTTCAGAGAAAACCTCACACAGTTCATCTTTTTTCCAGTATGCATTGCAGTTCTTAAACAATCTTGCAGAGGGATTCCAACGTTGGATTGTATGTGACAACCAGTGGCACTCGATTGTATTCATCCCAGTCCTTTGTGTCTGAGCATATTCGGTTGTACATTATTGCCTGGCTAAATAAGCATGCGCTGGGTGAGAGCTGTCACTCTTCAAATAACCATTGATGAGGGGAATGTTAGCACAGAGTGACTCCACAACCAAACCATGGTTGCTAGTAATGTATCCCTTAGGAGGGGCAGTAGCAGTTTGTTTAGTAGGTCAGTGGGTGTTCTGGGTATAGCTGGGGTCTCTCTTACAAGTGGCTTCAAGATGTTCTCGAACCAGTCAGAAATGTTCTCAGTTAGTGTGCCTGATCCAGAGATAATTGGCGCAAAGGGTGGTTTTCTTGGTGTATAGTGGGAAGCAGGAAGAATCTAACCTGTGTTGTCTGGTACCATGTCCCGAATATGTTCCTTGATGTCAATCGGAAGTGTCTTTAGAACTTTAAACAGGATTGTGGTAGACCATCTACTGAGGATGAACATGGTTCAAATAACCTGTTCTATGGCATTTCGTGCACTCAGGAGGGTCTCCAACCATATTTGAGGTCACTGCATCCATCACAGAGGAGAAATATCCATTTGCATATCGGTCTGGTCCCACCCACAAAGGCAGTCCAGCCCTGAAATGCTAGGCAATTCTCCTCTGAACAAGACTACCATCAGCAATCCCAGAGAGGTGTTTGTGCCTTTTTGGGCCTCCTCAGTGAGGTGAAACTGAGCCTCTCTTGGGCACATTGATCAAGTGCTCCATGTATGGATTACCCATGGTTACTTAGGGTGAAACTCCAAGTTGAACAAATTAAACAAGATTGTGGGAGCCCCTCTACTGAGGATGAACATGGGTCAAATAACCTGTTCTATGGAATTTCCCACAAGGGCAGTACAGCACCAAAATGCTAGGCAATTCTTGGATCTATGCGATTTTAATGAATTCCATTACAGAGAATGCTTTTATTCTTAACCCAAAACAATTAAATAAATACTGAATTATTTTCTTTTTGGCGGTGGCCTCCCCCCCAATCCCCTTGTTTGTCTATAAACCTAAGCCCACCCAACCCCATCCTCACTCGTTGCACCCCCTTAACCCACCCCACATACAATTTGACCAAATGTTGGTCCTTTTTTCATTGTTCATGTTTTTTCCGTTAAAAAACATTCTCTGTAATGTATTCTGCAAAATCACTGTATACCCAATTCTCCTCTGAACAGGCGTACAATCAGCAACCCCATACACATGTTTTTATTATACTTATTATGGTATTTATTGAGCATAGACCTAGCTATTGGAAGCAACAGAGTACTTTACAATCATAGGGGGGAAATCACAGTGAGGGGAGCAGGGAAAAAGGGAGTGGTGAGCTAACAGGTGAAGGCAGCCATGGGATCTACAAGCAACCAGGGGAGGAGACAGTGGGTAGCAGATCACAGAGTATCAGGTAGGGTGGGGAGTGGAGGGAGTGTGGACCTAGGTGTTAGGCAGGAGCCATTCCTTGATGAGGAAGGCCTTGAGCTCTTTCCTGACCTGTAAAAACAATGGGGCAATTCTGATGCTGACAGGGAGGAGGTTCCAGATTCTTGGGGCATAGAGAGAAAAATTTGAAACAATCTCTCTCTCACTATAGGAATATATGTAACTCAGAGGTCATAGAGGTCAGTAATGCAGCAAAGTGCAATGTAGTCCCAAAGTCGCTCCATTTTGGTTCCTAATATAGACAGTTATATATAGAGAGTGGGTGCCAATGAGCCCCCGAGGTCGTTTTGACCTTAAACCTTAAATATAACCTATTATTTGTATGTACTTTTGTTATGTACTTATGTTATGTACTTATGTTGATGAATATGTGGTGCAAAAGCTTGTGCTAGATTAACAAAGACAACATTTCACTTTGACGTAGGTTACAATGTTGTGCACAAGTACTGCTTTAGGTAACGAGGCACAATCAGTCATGAGGAACACAGTGGATTGATTATGAAAATGTTTTTGGAGCTAACTTGTGAGGAATTGTAAGCTTAATAGGTGTTTAATGTGCTTTTAATCAGAACCTGATCTGGGCTTGGTGTATAAGAAATATAGTGAACTGTTCAAGCTAGCTTATGTATCAGAGCACTTCTGTTGGCACACGTGGAGTGCGTTTTATGGCGAGTGTGTTTTGAGTGCTAGATTGGAAATCCATTTATTTTTTCAGTGGACAAGAGCTTTCAGGTAATCGATGGTTAGGGCAAGCGTGGTAGTCACTCAGCAAGCCCGGAAAACAGACTAAGGGGGCTACGTTGTTATTTGGTCTCCTGGTTGGGTACATGGCCTAACCAGAGGGCAGGGTAGGGTTAGACTGGCCATTATATCGGGCTTCTGGTGGGTGCACTGGGAGTTGGCCAATAACGTGGCCAGACTGGCACTTATGGGTGGTCCACCCAGTAGGTGCAAGCATATCGCCCATGACTCTGTGGGTCAAATCGCACATGCCCACCCCCAGAGTGCAGAGTGTTAATGAGGTTCAAGAGCATATGGTATCAGACTCGTGGTGGGCTCACGGCTGGACCCGGAGTGGGCGATGGAGTGGCTTCATGGATCAAATCGCACAGGACTGTCCCAGGAAACAACTTGGTATATGTGGTACAAGTTAGTGCAAATGCAGGGTTTTTTTCACTCCACAAGCTCCGACAGGAGGCTAGGGGTTGTACTTGGCTGTTTTGGTCTTCTGGTGGTTATATACTTTAATCAAAAGGTGGGCTACAGTTGGACTGGCCAGTGGTGTTAGGCCCCTGGCAGGCACACCAGTGGTTGGTGGTTGGTGGCTGGCCGGTGATGTGACCATATGGCTGCGCACAAGAGGCTGACCCAGAAGGTGCCCAGGAGCAGAACGGGGGTTGCAGAGTCTGTGCAATTGAATGATATTTTGAGCCCACTCACACAGGACTGCCCTCAGGGTGCTCCCTGATAAGGGGGTGCAAAAGGTGATAAAGCGTGTGGCAGGAAAGGTAGCCCCATTCGGCTAGCAGTTGTCGAGAGTACTTAGTGCTCGTCGGATTGGCTCCTAGAGTCAGACCGGGGGCTGTGCTCACGGATTGGCGGTCATATGGTAGCCAATAGCAATGGGAGGAGAAGCTCTCCCAGAAGCCATGGTGTTAGATCATGGAATAATGGTTATAAAAGTTGCCGGCTGGTATAAAGAGCAGACGATAGCGGAATATGGCCGGTTTGGTGCCCATGTTTGTGGAGGTGGATTTTTCTCCTGGTGGCCATAAGACAGGATTAGGCATGGAGGTTGAGTGAGAAACTACTGGCCATGGGGAGAGGGCTTGTTCCAGGAGCCATGGTGGGTAATCACAGGTTAGTGGTTGGAGGGAGCCAATGACATTTGGTGATTTTTTTTTGGGTGTTTTGGCACACATCCTGGGGAGTATTGGTCAACTGGGTGCCAATAGTGCGAGAAAGGTGTGTCCTGTCAGTCATGGTGCTTGTTCGTGAACGAAGGTCTTAAAGCAGTAGGCATGGGCGTCCGGTCAGGCCAGTTGTCAGTACATGTGAGTATAAAGTGTTTGGGCAGCCAATTGGCATCTGGCTGTGGACAAGCTTCTAGGGCAATGTAGAGCATAATGGTTGGAGGTGGTAGGCCTCGAATCGATGCAGGTGAGGAGGAGTTGATGGTTCTAAAGGTTTTCTCCTCCCGGGGACATAGCACCCATTCATGTAATTATCAGAGGGTCAAAGGCGAATGTATGCCCAATGTTTTCATGTGGCAACTTCATCTTATGACAGTTACAGAAGCCAGGTGTAGGGCAGGTCCCAGTATGTCCGCCATTTATATGGGTATAGTGGCGGTTCGGTACCTGATTCGGCACCGGGTTTGGGGGGCGGGGGGCATCTACTTAGAGCAGAGGGGCGCACAACGGGTGTTGGGTCTAGGAAGTCAGAGCAGGAAATGCTTTTGAAATTAATCGAACAGGGATTCATGTAATTTAAGAATGGGGCATGTGACGTGTGAGTGGGCTGACTGCAGAGGTGAGGAGCTGTGCACAGTGATGGTGCAGCTGGGGATGTGGGTGATATCAGTGCAGCCCAGGCAATCTTTAGGACTGCCATCCAACTGGTGACAATGGCATGGCAAGGTGGATCACTGTGTAGAGGATTCTCGTTCGGTCGCCCCTGGTCAATGTACAGACAGGGTGTGTGTTGCAGTGTGAGGTATCCCTAAATCCCATACCCCCTTCCCCAGGCACTGAACAGGTCAGCCAGTGGACTAGGGACTAGGGCAGTGGTCTTCAAACTTTTTTGGCCTGGGCCACCCCTGAGCAAAATTTGGGCACGCCAGGCCCCCCCAGAAAATGCCAATTGGACAGTATGTACAAATTGCTATGAGCGATTGCGCGCCGTCACCACACCCTACTCCCACTATAGTCCCTGGGCTCCCCCACCTGCTCCAATCACAGTTGCTGGGCTCCCTCATCCAACTCCTACCCAGTCCCTGGGCTCTCCTCACCCTGCTCCCACCACCATCCCAGTGCTCCCGCCCATCCTGCTCTCAGCACAGGCCCTGGGCTCCCCTCACCCCGTTCCCAACAAAGTCCGATGGCCATTGGGAGCTGGTGATTTTTTTAAGTGGAGGGGCATAAATATTTCCCACACTGACCAAGTGCAACGAGGGAGCCCGAACCAATCCTAGGGGTTCGGGGGGTTTCCCCCCATGGATTTTTTCTAAATAATTAGTTAAAATGTTGCCTTTTAGAGCATACTTCAAAAAAAAGCTGATTTTGGCAGGTGGGTAGGGGGATTGTGCAACAAAGGCATTTTTAAAATGCCTTTATTGTTTAACCCTCCTTCCTCCTCTGCCCCCCACTTGCCAAAATCAGCTCAACGGAATAAAACAAACAAACAAACAAACAAAAACACACGCACACCACTCTATCATTAACACAAGCACCCATCACCATACTCACTCATAACACAAGCATACAAGCATCCATACACATATTTAAATATAAAATAAATTAACATGAACATACCTTCTGCAGGGGCCTACGCATGGGTGCTGAAATTACACGCTCCAGGTTGCTCTGTCTGTATGTGCGAGGAGTCGCAGGAGCTCCCCCTCGCACATACAGACATGCAGTGCTCCAGCTAGCATTTCCAATGAGCTATGCAAGGCTGGCGAAGCAAAACGCTGCCGGCCTTGCATGGCTCAGTGAGCATGTGCGGCTGGGGAACTGAACTGTGAAAGGAAAACAGTGTTTCCCTTTGACAGTTCAGCCAGCCCAGGAGCTCCCCCTCAGCTGGACAAAGCTGCTGAGGGAGGGCTCAGTGTTTCACTGGGTGGACGTCCCCTTGCCCATTATGGATGAGCCGCCAGTCTCGGACTGGCCTATAGGGCAATAGAGCAATGCCTCTACCAAAAAGGCAAAATGCTAGTGTAAGCCAGTCAAAATGGGCCACTTTTTTGGCCAATGTGGGCCAGTTTGATGAGTTACTTCACTATGCAGCTAGTAGTTTAGACCATTGTTGCTGAATAAATATTCTTTACATATCACAATTTGCTTACATTTGAACAAAACATACCTCCTTGCGTACTATTCAGACAGTCTGTGACTAAAGGAATTAATATCCATTTGCAACTGCGGCCAACTTTTTCATTGGTGCCTGAGACAGTTTTATGGTCCAGTCTGGTCATGCTGGGCTCTTGCGCCCCTACCCCCCTTGGGATGCGGCCATCCCCCCCTAGGGGGCTGCGCCCCACAGTTTGAAGACCTCTGGACTAGGGACTTATTCGGGCAAAGGGTAGTGTGTCACAAAGGCTAACCGGAGGGAAGGAGACGGTTTCACCAGTGAAACTCCTATGTGGTTCGGGCAGGCTGCTACGATTGTGAAAGAGATCTTACCATGTATCTCAAGGTGTGCATTAACGTGTCTTGTCTTTACCTCTGGATGACATGGTGCAAGGGGCGTGTGTTTTGGATCCCTTCTCCCGATAATTCATGGCCACGGTAGGAAATTAGGTCCTACGTGAAGAGTGGGTGGTTGAGCAGCAACGAAGACGGGTTTATAGAGTCAGACCACACAAGCCCAGGCTGTTTTTCTGCAAAGATCATGTGAAATTAAGCCTAAAAAAATACGAGACTCAATATCGATGGCATAAAAAAAGAGTAATCAGCTTTTAAATTAATTTTGAAACGTGCATGTCATTTTAAGTTTTTTGATTTTTCGTTTTGTTATTATTTTTGCTCCACTTTGATCATTTGGCACTGTGCATCTTCCTATGCCGCCCTTGACCAGTTCTGTTTTTTTAGCAAATGAGATGTGCATGCTGGGTCTTGTACGTCCATATTTGCATTAGGAAAAGTGACACTACATGTTCCAGAATCTAAAATGTGGTTCTCTAAAAAGCCAGGCCTCCCGCTGTCCCTGATCCTGCCATGCAGCCTGTTCCAGCAGCAGCGATCACAGTAACCCTGTGTATAAGTAATCATATATTTGTCCCGGAATATCGTCGCGGAAGGATAGCTCAGCGCCAACCTGTTCGCCATGGAAGACGATACGAGGCAACACAGGTTCGATCCCCGGGTCCGCGCTCGCGTTATGAATACTTAACCAAGACAACAAATAAAACATATACGAACTAAAAAATAAAAATTCCTATAACAGCGCCTCGATGCCTGCGGGCTGTGTGACCGCTTAAAAAATATAAATACATATATTGTGTGTGGTAGCTGTGTACGAGGCTGTCAGAAGGCGAACCCCCACTGACCTCATGCACCTGCAGCTTCACCGAGAATCACACGCCCAGGCTGACACAAGTGGGGGAGCAGGGCTCTTCCGCCCGCCACTTATGGTCTCCCTCGAGGAATGTAAAGTAGCTTCCCAAAATGTCCTCTATTTGAATGGCATGCCGTGTACCATACAACAGCAAAACCTACTCACCAAGTTAATATTTAAAAAGAAAACCTGCCTAAAAAGTGGGTCAGCTGCCTGCTGAATATAAATTGCCAATTAAAAATGCTGCTGCTGTACTTTTATAGAAGTTGCTAATTTATTCAGACAATAAACCTGGTAAGAAAATCGCTCACCGTAAATCCTAATTGTAAACCGCACACCGCATACCTCCTTTTACTGTGCCCCGTGTGACGAGGGTCACCTTTAGCCAGACTTGTATCTTTTGGCCAACAGCAATTCGTTTCTGGGACTTGTTGATTTGCTTTGCTTTGTGCATGTGTAGTGTGGGGTTACACTGCAGCACAGCGTGGGCTGTTGGAGGCTAAAAGCAGGATTGGAGGGAGGCAGACACCAAGATAAGCAGTGACTTGGCAGCTACTTTCCCTAAAAGCGGCACACACCCGGACAATCCCCTTCTCACTCGGCAAATGCACTTTTGTTTAGTTTCAGTCATTTCAAACAAAGCTTAGATGGGCAGTGTGACACATTTAGACATCCTTTTTATTTATTTATTTGCATTTTTAAAGCGCTCACACAGCCCGCAGGCATCAAGGCGCTGTTACAAGAATTGTTTTTTTGTTGCGTAATTGTTTTTTTTTCTTGGTTGCGTATTTATAATGCGCTTAAATACCTAGAGGTTTCTAAGCCTGACCCGGGGATTGAACCATGTCGTCTTGCTTCCAAGACAAACACGTTGGCCCTGAGCTATCCATCCTGACAAAAATGAGTATGTGTTCTTGTGTATTTCAGAGAATGTAATGCAAAGTGGAATAAAAAACTCTGTCAACCAGTGCTGACTGTGTTGTGCTGGTTGCATTGCATAGGATCTGGCCTGTTGGTGTGCTTGTGTAGGTGGTTTGTGCAGTGCTTACATCACCTTGCTGCTAGTTCACTAACTGTAGAAATGCAGAAAGCGATAGAAATATTCATAAAATGCCACTAGTCCCAAGAAACAGAAGGACCATTGAGTATTCAAGGATGTACGCAGGGTGGTTCTCCGAGGGCATGTACTGAGACATGCTTCGGGTTTCAGAAAAAAGATGCACAACCAGACAGTAGCCAAAACACTACCAGCCGAGGAACCCGGGATGAGGGGCATTTTGCCCTCAAAAACATCATATCTAGACCTTTTGTAAGGAAGTGCCAAAACGACGCTTGGACCAGGATAGCATAATACCTTGCACGAGCATTCGCTCAGCATACCTCTGCCTTGCTTATCTTCCAACTTAGTCGCCCTATTCCCCCCTCCCTAAATCACTACCCCTCGTTATTTTTTTGAAATTTGATTGCTGTGTTCTGTCCTAACAGATACACACAGTACATGTTCACAACTGCAATCTCTATGCTCCTCGCCTCTCTGCTGCCGAGGGAAGTTAGGGTTCACATGAGCACAGTTTCACAAGTTCCTCCCTCTTGGTACATCTCAATGACAACCTAATGGGTCTTATGCTAGGCCCGCCAGGAGTGTACAGAACAAATGCTAGGTTGAGACTAGACGTCACTAATGCCTTAGGGCCCGATTCATGGAATGAATTGCACGGTAAATAGGGTACTTGTGCGCCATTCTGCGTGCAAATCCCAGTTTGTCAATTCATGGAATCGAATGCGCAGTACTTTTCCTGGACTTGCGCGGAGTTTGCGTAGGCTCGCCATGTCTCTGCGAGTCGCCGAGGGCATTGCGCGAGACTACACGCAGAGTGTGGCCGTGGCGTGCGCAGAGGGCTTGTAAGGGGGCGGAACACCAAAAACAGGGAAGAACTTGCTAAAAAAAGGCCGTTTCGAGGGATGGCCTGCAAGCAGTCCCTAGAACTCCCACAATTGAGCGGCACAAGACATATTCATGGACTCAATCACGCAACCTGTCAGGCGGGAAATGGCCACGCAAGTCCTTCATACAATCCGCCACCCGAAGGCAGGCGTAAATGCACTTGCACGCAAGCTTTGTATCGCAGAGGTGGGGTTGCATGTCGGATTTCAGTGTACATGTAAACAATTGGGGTGCCAAACTTACTTAGGAGTGCGCGTAAGCAGTGTAAAGGGGTGACGGAAAAAATTACGGGGGAACCTGCGCAGGGTACCTGATATGCAGGCCTGTTTGCGGCGGACCCCACAAACTGTTTGATGGGTGTGTGTATTCGCGCCCGGAGGAGCATTCAAGGGTGATCTGGCTGTTTATGCTTTGCGTGTGGGCGTGTCGGGGGTGTTCGGACCATGACTTGCGAATACGATTACTTTGCGCAGACGATTCCATGAGTACACGGAGCGTGCATTTTTCATCAGCGCGGCGGCTCACGCAGCGTCATTCACGCTGGGTGGCACTTGTAGAATTTCAGCGCACATTTCCATGAATCGGTCCCTAAATGTACATCATTGCAGTATTGCCCCACCTTTACATATCCTGTGCTCTACATGTTGTTGCTCTTGTTAATAAGGTGCTCTGCTTAGCTATTGTTATTGTTATTCTTGGTAGACCTGCCATAGTTTTCACACCCCTATTATCTTATTAATGCCCTTTTTTCCTCCCAGCCATGGACTTTAGCTTGTGCCCTGCCTACTGATTATTGCTTTACAAGTTCCTGTGGTTGTGTAGAGGCCCGTATCTGCCACCCTATCTGTACTGGACCCTCAGTACATCTCACAGATAGCATGGCAGTTTTCGATTACCATGTTTCATCCAGGTAATATGAAATGGGTATCCCTAGGGCAGGAGTTACCAGACATGGCTGTGGCTTCTTCCATAATGCTGGCAGGTTTGTTTATATGTTGATTCTGACCTTTCACGGACATGGACGTATGCAGAAATAACAAAGACTACAGACTTCAGTAGCTAAACAAATGAACATTAGGGAGGTGTAAGCGGGATGGTTATCTGAAAGACTGGCATACTCGTAAACACTCTCTGCTTACAAATATGTCGATACATTGGCACCAGAAACTACCACGAGGCCCACACTCTATCCTTGTTCCAACCTGCTGCAACACTGGCCTCATTACATGTATGGCGGTAACAGTAAAAGCATGCAGCATTAATGCATTATATTTTTTTAAATCTCACCTAATTATGTGCTGGGCTTGCATCGGAAATGGACTGTATGAGGTACAAAGAAAGTACTAAATGAGGCAAATAACCCATATTTACTCCATGCAGTATTTTCTATACAGCCCATTAGTAAATATCCCGTGCAATCCCAGCGCATAAAGTAGTATTTACTATATCAGGTTATCCTGGCTGGCTCAGCTTTCATGGCTCGTTGTGATTTTAATTCTTTTTAGGCGGCACCTTTGAAGTAATGGCGGACAGTTCTTGGGGTGGGGGGGTTCTATGTGCTAATAATATTTGAAGAAAACATTATGTTTGCATGAATGCTATCTCTTTGGCATACCTAATTCCATCTTTTTTCTTTTTATATTATATTTATGAAGGGAAACTCAGATCCCCTTCTATTGTGGCACTTCCTCCTCTTTCCCTCAAACACAGACATTTTTGTTAACTTTTCATACATCCCGCTCTCCTTACCATTTTAATTCTTGTTGCACTTACGTTATGTTATGTTAAAATGCTTTAATGCTGTCCCAAGTCACCACCGTAGTGTTTCGTTGTGTCCATGGGTTGGAAAATTAGGTTGGAGTCTTGCGTCTGGAGCTTCTGGGTGTTCATGTACGGAAGGGGGGGGGGGTAGACAGGGAAAGCTATGAGGATGGGAAACCAATCCTCATAGCTTTTCAACCAATACCACTGCATTGCCATTTTCCGCTCCAATTTTTGTGCTGTGCTGATGACACTCAACTCATTTTCACGCTTCCCTTGGCCACCTCTTCTCCATCTCGGATTGCCTATCTGCCATTCAGGATTGGTGTGACGGAGATCCTCCTCATCGGCACACCACCCTCCTTTCCCCTCACTGTCTGGCTGGCCTCCCTTGGCCCTCCTCCTACCCCCACCTGCGAGGCTAAGAAACCTCAGGGTATTTTTTGACTCCACGCTTTCCTTCTCTGCCCACATCTCAGATGTCTCTAAAAAGTCAAACTTCCTACCGCACCTCCTCAGAGGTATTCTGCCTTTCCTCTCCTTCCTACAGAAGCTCACTGTCTCTCTAGCCATGGTACTCTCTAGCTTGGATTATTGCAACAGCCTCTGTCTAAATCTACCAGCTTCTACTCTCCGCCCTTTCCAACTTATCCAGAACAGGACTGCAAGACTTAACCTTGGCCTCAAGCCCAGGGATCGTTTGTCTCCAGCCGTGAAATCTCTCCACTGGCTCCCAGCGGCTTCAAGGATAAAATGCAAGACACTTTGCATTGTCCACAGGGCTTTCTGGGGCGTGGGTCCAAAATACCTCCAGCTGTCCCTCCGTAAATCCCTTCCCACTCGAGCTCTTCGCTCCTCTACCTCTAACTCCCTCGGGTCAGTTGTTTTTCAAAGAAACGAGCTGGGGGTAGAGCTCTGTCTTCGGCTGTGGCCTCCATCTGGAACAGCCTCCCTGCCACTCTGAAACTTAAGGAAAACCATCTCCGGTTCCGGAAGCGCCTCAAGACCTTCCTCTTTGCTTCTGCCTTCTCTCCTCCTCTCCCCTGCTGATCTGTTCTGTCGCAGCATCCTTTGCACTGGGGTCTGTATCTGTAACCCTACAGCCCCCTCCCCTTTTCTGAACTTATCAGACACACTCTGTTGCCTTAAACCTAGGACTTGCCACTTGCTGGCTGCACTACTACTGTTTGTTGCTTTTTATTATGTATTTATTCAAGTTATATTTATTTGTATTCCTTTTGCTCAGCACTTTCCACTTCTCCCCCCTCCCATGCACTTTCCCCTTTCCCTATCCCATGCACTTGCGTGTTCTCAATGTCACTGGGCCTAGTAAACTCGTTGTTTTGTTCTACCTTGTTCCCCTCCCTTGCCTCGTTGCGCTCTGAAACACTTGCGTACGAGGGCGATACAAATAAAATATCAACATCAATCAGATTTGAATTGGGTGTTGTATCAATGTGGGCTCGGGTACAGTGGGCTTGTATATCTCTTTAGGTAAAAATTTAAACTGGAGTGACAAACACATTGTATCACCTACTAGATAGAAAACTAGATCACTTGTGTACATTGACTGCCTTAAGGGATCGATCAGAGGCCATCTTAGAAAAGATTGGAATGACAACCGAGTCTTTGATCTGCAACCCTATGTATGTAAAACGTGCATTATTCAATTTTGATTGGTGTGAAACTGTAGATACATTCCATTCTTATCCTTCACTGGTACACTTGAACCACGAACATAGAGCCCGTGGATCTCCCTCGAAGAGTATTCTACAATTTCCAGATAGATTATATCGAGGCATTGTCCTTAGAGCCAGATGGAACGTGCTTCCCACTAGAGACATCTTGGTCAGAAGAGGGGTGATCCCAGAGGATATGGCTGGATGCAGGTTCTGCCTGACCAAGGAGGAGTCTTTAAAACATTTGGTTATGGAATGCGTGATTCTTCTCCCACTTAGGGTAAAATATCTGGAACCCCTAAAACTTAACTTTATTATGTTTGAGGATAAGTGGGCATGGAAAAGATGTTTATCCGAACCACTCATGAGGGCTTGGCCCTATCTAGTTTTATTAAAAGCTTAAATCTATAAATTCCTAAAACCAGCTAAATTTGTTATGCCAGGATTATGAAATTGTTTATGAAATTGTTTATGGCTGAACACAACGAATAATACATTTTATATCTTGTCTTTTTCTGTCAGGTAGAGTTGTCTATGTATAATGTGAATACATTCTTTTTTGCTGTGTTCTTTTTTTAATGATTGTTTTAAATGACTGTTTTCTGATGTTTTTTGTAAAGGTTTGAATAAACCATATACAAATTTAAAAAAAATATCAACATCAATATCAAAGAGGGAATAGGTGCCACAGACAAAAAGGACTGGGGTCGTAAAATCAACCATTTCTGGTGATTCTGCAAACACCCATTTCTTTGCTTGTTTTCTGTTCAGGGGGAAGTGCCATCAAAACCAACAACGAGGCGTTTAGCACCGAACACATCCAATGATGCTTCAGCTGTGACTCTCTGCAGGTTTCTGTAAAATAACACTTTACTGACCTATAAACGTTAGGCTGTGTGTTGGTTGACAGGTCCGTGAGAGGTCACAGCAGGGGGCTGCCTTTCATTTTGGCCAGTATAAAATATTTGGTTGGCGACAAGGTGCACCATATTACAGTAATGCTATGTTTGAATGCTGTTATTTTGCACAACATACGCTTTGTGCATGAAGTTTGTCTGAGACCTGCCTACTTTTTTCTTGTAGTAATTATTAGGCATGCAAATCCGAGCACGCGCGGTGAAATGCTTGACATGGATCCGCTTTTCATCAAGGCAAATTAAGTTGGCAGTCCAAGAGTTACGTTCACAAGCTCAGACATACGAATATTAACAACAGACAAAAACAAAGAAGAACAATTGAACAACACACTCAGACCCACAAACAGACTTCAGCAAATCCAACCATTTTGCTGACATAAAGGCATTTGATAAGCATATGTCAGGAACTGCCATCACTAGCCTGCAGGGCCTGTGGCTCAGTGCAGCCAGATGTGGGGCTCAGTGGAGCCAGATGTGGGACTCAGTGGACTAGCGTGTCCACTACAGGAACCCGTCTGGAATCCCGGCAGGTCCACAGAGGCCTTCCTCCTGCTGAGGTCATTGAAATGAGTACCACGGAGTTGGGTAACACTGAAGATCGTGTATTCAAGCCCAAGAGGACTACAGGTGAATACACCGGTTATGAAATGTTATGTTATTACCCTGGTGCTCACAGCATTTTCCAGCTTTTGTCAGTATATGGCCAGGTGGAATGATGCCTTACATGATATGCCCAGGCACTCAGGTTGTATGACAGGCATTGCTATCATATACCAGATTGTGCCATCTTATGCTCAGGCACTAACATCAATGGCCGTTTTTGCCATTGACAATCAAGTGCACACATCATTATATTCATAATGGTGTTTCTGTGCACCACCACGTGCTGTACAATGAGTGTGACAGATTTTTATATGTGGTGACTCCCGGTTCCTTATTTATAGGTTTACTCGATAAACCCGCCCAGTCATTTCAAATCTTCACATGGGTTAAAAAAAGTGTTCCCCAAATCAGAGTGGGGGGGACGGGGTTTCTCAGTTGAACCAGCAACACACCTGGAACTTCACCAGCACATTTTTGTAGACATCTTAAGGCAGGTGTCTGCAGTCAGTAAACAACGTTCGTGATAGCGTAGTACGAGGTTTATCGCGATAATGCTGGGGATAATGATGTGTTAGTTATACAGCGCCTAGAACATATTTACAAGCAATTACATATTTACCCCCCAACCGAGGCTGCTACTCAGATGCTGATGGCGCCTTCATACAATGGGTGGAGTCTCCCATAACACCTGAGGACGATGCCAAGAGGGCATGTTGGTGGTATTTGAGCTCTGCATAAACACACATGCCAAGCAAGACTCTCCCTTTGACTACGTGTTTATTAATACACTAACCACCATCTTCTACAGGTGGAGGCATTTTTTATTTGAGTGCAAATGTACAGATGGTACATATATAAATGACCTTAGAGGTCCACTCCTTCAGATAGAAGCATCTTTATACGACCTTTTATTGAACTCTGGCAGTGGTGTTTGACCACTGGTCTCTCTGCCCAAGCAGACTCAGACAACCCTTTCAAAGTGCGAGGACCGCGATGTGTAGGTTTCACAACAGTCCCGGCAGACAGGGAATTCATCCTCTCGACTTCCCTGCTTTCTTTCGCCTAGCGCCAATATGCCCACATAGCCATTTAAGGAGCTTTGAGGCTGTACCGTATCAAGCAGGTAAACAGAAATATAATTGAAATAAGAGTATAGTTCCAACCAACATCTGTTGATCTTGCGGTGCCAGAAGCAGCACCGTGACATGCAGAGTACTCTGCGCCTTGCAGTTCCCTATGCCACGGCTGTCTGTCCATCGATGCTCTGGTAAGGCAGCCTTCACAGCTGCATGTTGCCCGTTCTGCTCCTGCCACAGACTCTATGCCATCTACAGCCTGTGTCCTTGGAGTTGCTGCTCTGTGCGATGATTCACAGAGCGTTTCCCTATGGGATTGCCCCATGGTGAAACGCTTCTGAGGATCAGGCTGTGTATGCATTCACTTGCTTCTAGCACCCTTGTGTTGGTTCATAGTCCCAGGAGTACACAGAATGAATGTCATTCTCTTTCTTAGGTCACTCTTTATATGTTATGTTAAAGGTACTTATATAATGCACCGTCACCAATGGAATTGGTCCCCAGGCGCTCTGGCGGATCTGTAAACAGGAAGGGTGGGTAGGGTTAGTCGGGAGGAGGGGAGCAGGAGATGGAGAGAAGTGATGTGCTGTTGGCAGATTCAGCTCGGTATACACCGAGTGCTGGGCTTTGGTGCTAGTATCGGATCGGGCGAGGCCTCGAGTGCTGTGGGTGATATTTATGTGTTGTTGATGCGGTGTGGTAAAGTGCGTGCGGATTGCTGGGAGAGAGATGGTTGTGTGGCTTTGTGTGGTTTAAGTATGCAGAAGATTGAGGGTTGGGTTATTGGGGTCTGTGTCCTGATTCAGATACTTTCTGATTCCGTTAGAGTTGTATTCCTGTGGGTTGGGTTGATGCTGGTTCCTCTTGGGCCGACTTGCTTTGTTGGTGCTGCGCTGACCGCGCTGTAGCATAGTGAGTATTGTTTGGATTGATAGGTGCATCTGACCCTTTCTTTGGGTGTGGGACTGGGTTGGTAATATCTCTATTCTCTTGTTATCTGGAGTGACACTGGTCAGTTGAGCTTTTGAATGGTTCAGGGTCGGAGTGGTGTAGATGTGGCGTTCTAGTGCTTCCGTCTTGGTGAGCCTGAGTATACAGGCGTTCACATGTTATGTTTAAATTGTGGCACGTGCCACCTTTTCAGTCACATATTGACTATCACAAGAAATCACAATAAAATTCAGACTTTATAAATGCGCAATTGCCTATTATTTACAAAAAGACGGACCAGGCATCAAATAGCATAACTATATACTTGAACTGTACAATAAGAAGCTGGGGATGCCACGTATGCCAGGTAATGTACCCCAAAAACGATGTCTGTCTGAAGGGACTTCAGTTCCATTGCCCACACCAGCCAAGCCAGGTCTCATAGATTGAGGAGAGGGACCAGCTGGTGATATTTTCTAATCTGGGACGCAGGGTTGGGCACGTTGTTGGTGTAGGGAGCCTGGGCTCTTTGACACAAGCGGCTAAACTCCAGTAATTAAGCGGTAAGTAGGGTGACCAGACGTCCTGGTTTTCCCGGGACAGTCTGGGGAAATCCCCTTCCGTCCCGGGGTCCTGGGAGTTTTTTCATTTTAGAAACCCTGTCCGGGGTTTGCATGGTTGGGTGGCTACGGTAAGAACCTGTAAGCGATATTCAATCAACACTACAGCTAAGTCAATGCCTAGTCTGGGATGCTGAGGAAAACCCTTATTGATGTATTTTTATATCCAGTTCAGTATTCTGGATGACAACCCTTGTATAACAACCCCCTCTTAGAATCCCCCTGACCCCACTGAGCCAAGAAGTAGGTTTGTTTTGCAAATTAAAAGGTTTATTTGGACAATTTAACAATATATATGTATCACACTTTTATAATATATTAATACCTGATAGTACACTGAGACATATGATGTGGATCCACAATGGGTAACGTTACAGTGGTACACTTGATTACTTAGGAGTAGTATAGAGGATGAGGTAGCTGAAAATGCTTGATGGTTTCAAGGAAATGCAAGGTGGAATAAAATGCAGTACAGCAAATAAACTGATATGATTTCAACCAACAACAATGTAATCACTTTTTCTCTGGCAATTCACCCCCCCCCCTATGCAATGTAAGAAATGGAAGGAGATGGAAAGAGGAGCACACAGTTCTCAGGAATGCAATCAAATACAATACGAAATTCAGTTTCCCCACCAGCAAGCTTAGAGGAAACAGGTAGGAGTTTGAAACACAGGCGAATTACTTTAATGTGGTTTGCAAGGAAGTGAAAAGGTGCTAAAATTGCTTTTAATTCCCTCTAGAGGTTCAGGGTGAGTGGGAGATGCGTGTTGGTATTAGTTCAGGCTCACTTTAGCAATGCTCTATGAGTTATTACCAAGTTGCAAACGGATTTTAACAAAAGAAAGAGTGGAGCTGCTATTTTGACAAGTGGAGAAATTGAGCCAAAATCGCAAATCGCGGTAAATTTCGCGAGTGCGTAAATCGTGATTGCGGAAAAAGTATAAGGAGTAGGAAGTCTGTTCTAGGTTCGTTCCCTAAAATATCCCACAGATAGTGGGGCAGCTTTAAAATGAAAGTTAAATTTCGTTCCTGGCCCAAACGGTTCCAGAGATACGGACGATTTAATAAAGGTAGTTTTTCGGATTTAAAGTAAACTCAAAATTACAGGTGACAGCTTGCAGCTGCAGAATTGACAGGTGACAGTTGTGCAGCTTTAAAAATGACAGATGACACAATTTCTAGGAGGCTGTTCTACTTAGGTTAAAATAGTTTGGATTAGATTATTTTAACTAAGAGATTGGTTCTGCACAGTTCTGCTAGGTACTCACAATATCAATTTGAAATAGGCCTCGTCACGGTCAGGTCGGACAGGACTTCCGGCGGGTGGTTCTGAAGTCCCGGCTATCTGGGTCAGCTCTGCTCTCTGGGTCTGTCAAGCACCGGATCTGCTCACAACGGTCTGGTTTGTGGTTCTCTCGGGTTCCGGATACAGCACTTCTTTCTGGATACTGCTAAAATTGCAAAAATTCTTGGCAAAAATTCAAGCAGCTCGCCCGGCTGTTGAATAGTTTGGTTGGTTTTGAGGCCTGCTGAAGAGGATTCAGCTGGTGGATTCAGGCCTCGCTGCTACAAATTCTGGAGTTAATTTCTGCTACAGGTTCTGGAGATTGGTGGATTTGAAGTCTGGATCTCTGGATGTGAAGTCGTCGGTCAGCATGCTCCGCAGCAAATGGAATTGAATGTCTCTACCTGTCCCAGCAGTCTCTTGTTATGTGTTTTGAAAATGGGTGTGTGCCTGGGCCTAGCTAAGCCTGCCCCTCTCTACTTGTCATTGGCCCAATTCTCCCCTCTCCCATGATTGGAGTAAGGAAATGGATTGTCATCATGATGCTGTCTGTTTATGGTCAGAGGAACCTCCCCTTGTCAAATTGCACACAAATCTATTTCTGATCCAAATACATATTTATCTATGTACCATTTTTCTCATATTATAGGTCCAGTTAACATATTTTCTGTAGCACCAAACCATCCGATCCCTGTCTTTGTACGATGTTGTGTCCACTGATGACAGAATTCTCCCCTTTTCATCCAGATAATGACCTCTAAACCTTTCCAGATTTTACACAAATGTGCACCAGGGATATGGGTTTCAGATGATAAAGTGTCAGATTTTTAACATGCAGACATTTGGAGTAACAACCTTTTTTCCGCTAGCAACCCCCCAGAATACACCACAGGGTCCTAACGCCTCTTAAAACGTGCACAGAGAAATCACAAGAACAATGATATTAATTATATAATTTTGACAAGTCTGTACTATGAATTATCCATCTTTTTTAAAATTATGCCCTGGTCAAAAAGGGGTGTGGCTTCCCACATCACAGGGTGGAATAACTGGTTTATCCACTTCCCCCAAGCTCAGCTGCTAGCAGAGGCACTGCCCCTCCCAGTTCTCTCAAGAGGAAGCCACTTTACGGCCCCTCCAATATAACATTTGCCTGAGTCCAGGACAAGGCTTTGTTCAACCTCCTGCAGTCTGCAGGTCCCCTCCCTTAATTCAATCAGGGAGGTGTGAGCTCCTTTTGGCAGGGGCAGCAGGATTCAGCCAGGCCTGAGAAAAGTGGCTGAGCAGGTTTCTCCTGTCGGGGGTAGTTATCAGGCAGAATTCAGCTAAATGTCACTTTTTGTTCCCAGTTTTCTACATTCAAATCAAACTGACAATTTTTACATATACATTAAATAATTACTTCCTTCAAGTCATTTCAGAATATAGTTTTACATTGTATCCACCTCTTAGCAAGTCTTTCCTTGG
Source organism: Ambystoma mexicanum (assembly GCF_040938575.1). Classification (NCBI taxonomy): domain Eukaryota; kingdom Metazoa; phylum Chordata; class Amphibia; order Caudata; family Ambystomatidae; genus Ambystoma; species Ambystoma mexicanum. The sequence continues at coordinate 360,683,400 of NC_090936.1, forward strand.
CCTGGTTTTGTTTCATTTGTGCAGTTTTACACAAAAGTCTGGTGGTTTTAAAACGCCGGCTTTCTGATAGTGGTGAATACCGGTATTGCAACCATTTTTGGGATTAAGAAAATGAATTCCCCACAGTTCTGAGTTGCTTTTTGGCAATCAGCATTGCCATTCCCAATGGTTTGAGGCTACTCTGTGTGTAGCCCAATGGTGGTTTTAGGCAGTGCCCTCCTGTGCTCACAACATAGGCAAAAATGGGTGGCAGCCTATTCTTCATGTTTTCCCTGTGCACTCTCTGGGGAGTTCTGGCCATCATGATGTTTTCCATGCCAGTACTGCACAGTTTTATGGTAGGGCTTGGATGCATGGGTAAAAACATCCCACAAACCCCCAACCTTTCAGGCCCAAGTCATAACACTTACTGACTGTGCCACAGAGACTGACTTGGAAACGATTGTACAGCAAGCCATATAATACCAATCAGAGCTGACGCTTGTTTTGAATTAACTTGCCAAGATTCCCAGACAAAACTGCACAAATTAGATCATATACAGTTTATAGAAAGGAGAAGTGCTGGAAATATGGTTGGGTGGTGGTTGTGGGGGCATGTTGGGGGAGGGGCGGTAATTGGTGGGCTGCAGTGGGGTGGTCCCTCTTTTATGTTGTTGGTCGTCCCGTTTTTTCGTTTTGGAAATCTGGTCACCCTAGGGGTAAGGGAATGAGCAGACGATAGCCCCTCCTTTCACAAGCCCGGCTGCAAACCCTAGTTCCAAACAACGTATGCAGTCAAGATTCCACACAGTCTAATGTAGAAATATGTAGATAAACGCACCTATCTCTTTGACTGCACCATCGCGAATAGTCACTCATTAGAAGTAATCCTGGATCGAGGCTCCGCTAGACCTATCAGTTGAGGGCCAACCTCATGAGCAACTAGGGAGCGCAGAGCAGTCAACGTAGGCTTTATTCATTGGTGAAAGCCCACATTTGGAGCAAGCTTGGGGCCTGCCCGTCCGCGCAACTCTAGGCATGGACTGCACACTTTCTGAAAGCCACATCAGAAGGCGCGCTTGGGTTCAATTGCTTGTCCTGGCAATTTGCCCAGTCTATATCAATCCATTTTGATATACCTGTAGCATACATTTCGAAAATGATAAAAATGTGGGGGTTCACCTTTGGGTTCAGATGTTTCTTGCCCTACACCATTGGGCGAGACAATTCTGCTTCCATGTGTTTCCTGGAGGAAGGTTCACACTTTAATAGGAAGGGCTGGGCAAATCCTACAAATTATTTCAAACAAAATAAAAGCGTACTAGTGACTCTCTAACTGAATGAGAACTCAATGTAGACAACCTGAAACACTGACAGGCTGAATTCCAATGGTGCCATTCGAACCCCCGAAGTGAAGGCTTGGCCGCTTTCACAGGTCATTGCTTAACCTAAGAGGTGCCCAAGACCCTGTACCTTGGGAGAATGGAGGGCTGAGGTGCACTGCTGAAATTCGAAGCCTCAAAGTGAATGCTTGGATCCTGTCAGAAGTCAAAGTGTGGCCTATCACCCGGGTAACTATGTAGAGCGTCGGTGTAGTGGTAATCCGCCAATGTGCACAGCCAAGTGTGTACCGGTAAATTAAACGTTAACGCCGTTACCTCCTCGCACAACTCGAAATGAGGCCCCACTATTTCCTCAACATGCAAAGATATTAGAAAAACAAGAATTAACTCTGGAATTAAATACTCACTCGTACTACGACCAGCAACTCTGCCTGCGTATCCTGCAACTTTAAAGTGCCACGCAGTGCATAATGAGTTAAGTGCTTCACAAACGGTAACGGTAAAACTTGTGCATCACTACGAGCAAAACCGCGCCTCGAGCCCTCGCTGTGGTGGAGCTGTCATGGCGCTTCTTTTCAGCCGCGAGCCGTATATTGGTAAATACAGGCCCATGATCAAGGCGGCCAGAGTCCTTCCTCAGATGGAAAGTCTGGCACTTCTGCAGCGACCCAGACGGCGCAGCGAGAAAGCAGAGACAAGGCAGTATCTGTCTCTGCTTCTGTTATCTCCCGGGGCCTGGACAGGGCCCCTTTTAGCTAAGCAACCTCAAAGAGATGCACTCAAAGACAAGAGTCCAGACAATGCTCTGCTGAGCAGGTGACGTTCACATGAAAGGAGCGGCGCTCGTCTACCCGTGATGTTTGGAGTGTGTCCACGTGTTGTGCAAATATTTGTATTACATCTGCTATGTGGAGGGTGAAGATTGCAAGAGATTCATAAACGAGGATTCGCGGACGCTTCTGGAGGAACGTAAAGCCCACATGGTTACAATTGTTACACAAGCTGGTATGTCAGAAGGTAACACTTTCTAAATAAAATATGCATGGGTTTCTTTGTCTGGCGGAAATAAAAAAAAACACACTTGATGAGTGTATGTGAAAGTTTAAAAAATCTTGTATTTAAAAACAATTGATCAAAAATGCTTTTTTAAAATTAATATTTAATTGTACATTTTGCACAAGAACAGTAACAGTCAATAATAAATAAAAAACAAGAACAATATAACTACAAGCAGAATAAAATATACATATTTACAGTTAAAGAATTAGTACAATGTCAGAAAGTTATCCCAAATCTTTGCATGCTTGTTTTTCATGACAGTGTGGCTTTCACAGAGTCTAATGACCGCATCTTGCATAGGGAACTCAGCGTATATTTTCTCACCGTATGAGGCAAAGTATTACTATACTTTGATAGCCTACTTCCCAGGAATGTACCACCCTGGTTCACCACAAACCAAACTGACATGGACGCTTTTTAACATCAGGGTACCAGGCCTTTTCAATGTTCTTGCACTTCACCTGTATACACGTTCTAGCATTGACTTTGCCACTCTTGGCCCAGGGTTGGCAGTCACAGAATTCACATTCTGGAGTTTTATCTGGTGCTCAAAGTATAGACGGGCCCAGGCAAATAAGCTACAAAATCCCCAGGATTGCCCGAGGAACCCCCCAAGCCTCTTATGCATTCAACCATACATTGCATATATTCATTAGAAACACAGCACGATTATCACAAGGTCATAGGTTATATCCGTCTCCTTTTTTTTTTTTTTTTTTTTTATTTGTTTTGGCTTAAGCCTTTACAAAAAGGAAAAACAATACAAAACAATTTGCATTAAGTACAAAAAAAAAAAAAAAAACGTGTTAAAATTTCTTACTGTCCACCAACCCTGCCAAATTTTTCTAGTCCTGTAAATTCCATGCTTAGGTACATTTATCCTTTGGATCGTTGTGTTAGATTGTCAGACCACTTTCTATTAGCACCTGGGTTGCTGCAAACGTAAGTGCAGCATTTTTCCCTGAGATAATTCTGTCCCAGAGGAAGTCTGTAACTATGTCTTCCTCCCTCCGTACCAGATCTCTAAAGAATCTTAGTCGCTGAGGCCAGGTGCCTTCACAATCCATTAGGATATGCTTTAACGTTTGTTTGGCAGGGTTTGAGCAGATTGAGCATAATTTTATTGCCATCTGCCCTTGATTACGTTTTACCAGAACAGCCCCACAGTGGACGAGGTTCAGTCTCATTCTGAGGAAGTCTGAACGCAATTTTCTATTTGGAGATTTCAGTAGATAGCATGAGAGAGATCCAAGTTTCTTTTCTCCCTTCAAAAATATGTTTTGAGTTGGGTCCTCTCTTACTTTCTCCACTGTTTCAATCCAGTCCCGTTCTTCTAGTCTGCATTTTACTTTAAGTGGATTTAGAGCCAGAGTCTCTTCATTTAGATCCAGTTTCTTTAGCATTTCCAACGTTTTCCTTTCCAGCGAAATGAGAATAGTGGATTTTTTCAATAGTGCTTCGTGTTTGAGGTCTCCATACAACGTCGAGTCCTTGCTTAGTGTTATTTCCCTGAACAGTGAAATGAGCTTCCAGTCGGCCATACAGTTTAGAGATTTTAGGCCTAGTTCAAATCTTAGGCTTTTTAAGGATGCACAATTTGGGAGACCCAAAACTCTTTTCCAGAGGCGACCCTCGTAGTTGTCCCAGTTTATGAACCAAAGATCCGGTTTTGCTTCTAGTCCGTATAGAACAACTGGAACCACTTTGGCGAGATAGAACTTTACCAGAGGCAAAATGGAGAACTTACAAAATTTGTAATTTAACTTAATCATCTGTGATGTGAATTGTGTTATTTTAGCTAACACTTCATTTTCTACTTTGTATGTTGCTGGATGGGCATAGATGTTATATCCCAGATATTTTATGGTTTCTACTGTTTTAATCCGTTCTCCTCCCATGTTCCAGTTTATGTATTTTGCTTTTGACAATGAGTGTTTGAAAATCAAAATGTTTGATTTAGATGGATTAACTGTCAATTTGTTTAGTCCTACATATTCGTTCAGTTTGTCAAGTAGGTGTTGTAGCCCAATTGGTGTTCTGTCGAGGAGAACTATGTCATCCGCATACGCCAACCAGCAGATTTTCCTCCCATTTAGTGTTGGGCTTATCAAGGCAGACGTTTCTAGAAAATGGCCCATATCTGCCAGGAACAAGTTGAAGAACAGAGGCGCCCCCAAACACCCTTGTCTTACACCTCTATTAACTTCAACTAGTCTAGACAGATGACCCATTGCGTCGAGCCGTATTCTTAGGTTGGTGTTTTTATGAAGTTCCACTAAAATTGATAGAAGAGATTCTGGCATTCCCCAGTTCCGGAGTTTGTCCCACAATAGGACTCGTTCAACCTGATCGAAAGCTTTAGACAGATGTATCCAGGCTCCGTACAGCATTTGTTTTTTCCCCCCTCTCTTTTGCTCATTCAAGATGTTTAGAATCAGGCCATTAATAGATGTTGAGTGGCCTTTGCGGAATCCTGTTTGAAAGCGTGATAGAATATTAAAATCTTCGACCCATTTCGAGACATGAGACAGTAATAGTTTCATGAAGACTTTGCTTTCAATGTCCAGCAATGCTATCGGTCTATAGTTCATTGGTATACGACGATCCCCGGATTTAAAGAAAGGTACTATAAGGGCCGTTTTCCAAGATGCTGGAAAGGTTCGTTGCTTTAGTATTTCTTTAAAGAGAGCGGATAATAACTTTGACCACAATGTTGGTTCGCTTTTCAGTGCCTGATAGGTCAAGCCGTTTAGACCCGATGCTTTAGATGATGAGGAACTGGCTATAATTTCCCGTATGTCTTCTTCACAGAAATTAAGTTGCCAATGGATATCTGGTTTGGGTCTAAATTCGCGGGTGTCGTCGCTCTTATATGTCTCTGTCAGGTAGCTCACCCAGCCATCTTCTGAAACTAGGTTACATAATGATTGTGCGTGCTCCCCTTCGAACTTGTTCATTACTTCCCAGAAGTTCTTGCTGTTTTTTTCTCTGAGTGTTTTAAGTATGTGCTCGCCATCTGTTTGTATCCGAAGAGCATTATGTGAGATCGACCATGATTTGTAATTGGCTTTTTGGGTTCTTATTTCAGTTTTCATATCCTCCACTGAAAGTCCTGCCTTTTTGATGTCTCTTAACGTTTTCCTATGCTCTCTTTTTCTTCTTTGTGTGGATTCGTCAAAGGCGTGCAGGTGTTTCTGTTTGGCTTCTCCCGCTAAGTATTTGGGTGCTAGAGTTGCCCATAGAAAGTTGGTAAATCGGTGTGGATCGCATTGTGATTTCCATATGTGTTCAGGAATCATTTTGAGTTTTCCATTTAAATTAGTTCCCCCATCTTTATATTTTACGACTCTAAGTTTTCCTTTCTTCCCCTCAAGCAACTGTAGTTCTCGTTCAGCTTCTGTTGTTAGAATATTTTCGAGTGACAACTCCAGTCTACTGTGGTCACTGCCAGACTCCTGTTTTATTTTTAGTGTATAGGGCGAAGCATGCAGAGTTTTTGAAACAAAGATATAGTCTAGGGCTGAGGATGAGTTCCCTCTTCTCCAGGTTATATATGGTTCTTTTACACCCTCCTGTGAGCCCACTACCATATGGAGGTCCCATTGTTCCATAAAATCCTGCCATTGTTTTCCCAGAGTAATTTTCCTATGTGTTACTCGATCTCGTTCTCCTTTTAGGAGATATATGCAATTCGTGTTGAAGTCTCCAGCTACCACGATCTTACTAGAAACTAGAGTTGTTTTTAGTAGTTCGAATAGAGATGCTAAGTTCTCTAGAAAACAGTCTAGTTTCGATGTTGCATGGTTCCAGTAAATGTTTACAAAGACCCAAGTTGTGGTGGTTTCTTGTATAGATACTTCAGCTCTGCATGCCTGAATGCCCTGGGGATTATTCCATATTTCCTTTACATTTTTAAAGACTTGGTTTTTTAGTGCTATTAGTAAGCCTCCTGAGGGCCGGCCCAGTGTTTTTTGTACGGCTGACAAACAATGAACCATATACCCTTCGATGTTTAGCGGATTAACCAACCAGGTTTCTTGTAAAAGAATCGCATCCCCCTGATTGAATAAGTATGACCTTGTTTCTTTGCCTCTGATGACACTAGAGCCTCTTGTGTTCCAACTAAAGATGTTAACATGGTTCTTTCTAAAGTCGTTGTGTGCCCAAGCCCAACTTCTTCAGAACTTCTGACAGTATGTCTGGTAGGAGCATAAGGGTGTTTTCTTTTGTTTTGAGATCTTTTTCTAAACTACCTTGCTTTGTGAGGATTTATCCGTCTCCTCCTTTTGCAGAACATGGTCCTCCTAACAGGACTGACACCGCCCCATGCTGTCACAAAACATGTTTCCCGGCTGACTCTCTCCCTTCCTCTGTTTGTAGCATCACCGTCTCATTTTCGTATCCCTTTCTTCTAGCAGACTGAGGTCTGGTTACCGGGGCACTCTTCGCCATATCCTGGAGAAGCCTTGGTGCTCTGTGCATGACTTTTTTGTCATTAATTGAGCGCATGACTATCATTCTACCTTTATCTCACTAATTACTGTCGGCTGGTGCTCAGCCACGCAATACTTTTGTACCGAGACTATTCAATAGGCCTAATTACAGTACAGAAGTGGTGCCAATTACACAATTTAGGGACATTAATATAATTCAGGATCAAATGCAGATGTGGGTTCAAGGGACGCGACCAAGTACACGAATAAGACTGAATTATCAACTAATGACTCCCCCCACTGATCATTTCCCTGCTTATGGAGGAGGTTACATACCACCAACCAATGACTGCCTCCAGTAGCCATCCTTACTTGACTATTGTTTGTTGTGTTTAATTATTTATTTATTATAATTTATCTATTTCTCCTTTGATTCGCACTTTCCACTTCTCCCCCCCTTCCATGCACTTTTCCCCTCCCCTCTCCCATGCACTTGCGCGTTCTCAATGTCACTGGGCCTAGTAAGATTGTTGTTTTGTTCTCCCCTGTTCCCCTCCCTTGCCTTGTCACGCTCTGAAAGGTTGTATACGAATTGTTCGTTTTACAACTGTTAGAATTACAATTGACCTTTTCACAATTGACCGAATTGTGAAGGTCAATTGTAACATATATGTGGGGGGAAACCCCCCACAACCCCCCACCCACGCCAAACCCCCCAAAACCCCAATATATATATATATATATATTACAATTGGTATATATATATATATATATACGGTCAATTGTGAAAAGGTCGATTGTGACCCTTTAAATTCGGTCAATTGTTCATTCGAACAATTGTAAACAAACAATTTGGGTGATACCCTCTGAAACACTTGTTTATGAGCGCGATAGAATTAAAATATCAATTCGATTCAACACTGAGCATGTGGTGTGGTTACATACCACCATGCAATGGCTGCCTTCAATAGCCATCCATCTCTCACTTATGAGCACGAGGCAGGGAGGAGGTAACATACCACCAACCAATGACTGCCTAGTAGCCATCCGTTCCTGACTCCTGCGCATGTGGTGTGGTTACATACCACCATGCAATGGCTGCCTCCAATAGCAATCCACCCGTCAATTATGAGTGTTAAGACGGATTTCTGAACTCTGTCCTGGAGGGGCAGAGGTTCAGAAGTCCAGCCTAGTTTCTTCGAACAGGGTAACCTCTGGACAAGCCAGACCAATCAGGGTAGCGATCGCGGCGGTCAAGACTAGGTCTCAAGAGGGGTGAGGGTGACTGAAAGCCCGCAATGAGCACACAAAGCAAGGACACTTACAAATTACTCCAAGCAGGTCTTATATTAAAAATATATACACATTTATTACAAGGCCTTTGTAACATTGACCGTAGCGAGAAATCACAATAAAACTCAAGTAAACCAACACATACCAAACCAATACAATATATATACAAATACAAACGAGTCTAACGAGTTAGACGCATGAAATGTGTAGACCACCTAGATGGGGAGCAAAACAAGCAGAGCGAATAATAATTAGACCCAGTCCGCCTTCAGAGGCACCTAACTAAAAGGAAGTCCAAGCCTTATGAAGAGTGGAGCCTTGTGCTCAAAAGTACCGGCACACGCTGGTGCCAACGGGCAAAAAGGGGAGTCTCTTCAAGGGAATAAGGCAGTTTAGTTCGGTGAACAAATGAAGATGAACAGAGCTCCACGACTCAAGCGCAGCCTCCACTGTGGGCAGAAGCAGAGCGCGAGTACGGAAAGGCGTGCTGTTAGACACAGCGGGGAAAAGCTATGGGCTCCTGCAGGAGGGAGACCAGTTCCTAGCGATGCTACTCACCGGTCCCCGATGCAAGCAGACCCAGGTTTCTCCGCATCAGTTTCAGTGCTGGCAGGTTCAGATACGAGCAGGGGACGTCTCAGCATTGTGTAGATTCCGCAGCAGCAGAAGTTGAGTTGAGGATGTCCCAAGCGCAGTGAACCTGCACAGTTTGTTACCACAGCAGAGCAACGGAGCAGCCGTGTGTATTTCAGCCCAATGTACACTACTCACTTCAGACCTGGGAATGCCAAGTGTACGAATCGTGTGAGAGTGACAAGGACTCGTAATACAGCACAACCTGACGGCGGTTACAGAGCAAGACTCCTTGGTAGGCTGGTCAGTCTGCTGGATGGCACAGAGACACTTCCGAAGGCTTACGTGCAGGAGATGGTGAACATGCCGAGAATAGTTGTTCCCACTATTCCAAGGGTAAAGTACCAGTACAGGCCTTCTCGTTCGATCTGAGGTAGAAAGGGTTTCACAAAGCGACAGCAGTGCAGAGGAGCAGTCCTTCGGCGGGTCACCAGCGATTCCTCGGTTCAGCCTCGTGGTTGCAGGATACTTGGCTCCTGTATTCCTTTGTTCGTGAGAACTCAGGAGATCGACATGGTAGTGGCGTTTCCAGCCCCCTCTTATACACGGTTCCCTTCGCGCCAAAACGGAGGGGACCCAATGGGAGATCCGCTCATAAAACACTCACACCATATGTGGACCTGATCATGGACCACGGGGGTCCCAGGCATTCACACCACCCTAGACTCTCTGGCGCCCAGGATGTGTATTGGGACCAGACATCCCAGCCCCCATCCTGGAGGCACACACAAGGCCTGTAGAATCCTGCGAAAGCATCTGTGTTTCGCGGGAAAGTACATGCCCAAATAAGGAAGGCCCCGGGTTGGCTGGACCTGGGGGAGGTGAAGGGGGCAAGACGGTCAGCGGACAGGACAAAGAGCCTCGTGGTCTGGCCATTTTGGAAGCCAGGCCACCATTTTGGGCTAAGCGCGAGAAACGCGCTTAAAACACCAAAAGGAGCTCAAAAACACAAGAAACGATCGCTGCCACCAATCCCGTCCGTGATTCACTTGCACCATTAATTTACAATCCAAAGAGAGTATCTAGGGCCTGTAGAAGACTAGAGACCCAAGAGAGCAGTAACTTAGCTTACAGTGCCCTCTTGTGCCATGTTGCGCGAAAGCTGCAACATGATAAAGAAACTACGGAAAACAACGTTTCCCGGTACTGACTGCCTTAAGGGCATGTCAGTTTCCCCGTAAGAATGGAGCGAAAGCCCAGAGGAGTGCGGCAGAAGGCTGCACTTCTCTGGCAAAGTCTAGATCATGGTGAAAACAACAGCAAAAAGTTTAGGGGTTGCCACATGGAAGGAAAATTACCCTGTATTAAGAAATCTTTCCTAACACTGAGCATGTGGTGTGGGCTACATTTACCCACCCAGCAGAATTCCCCTCCATCACCAATCTGCACTTCAGCAGTTACCAGCTGTGGTACCCTTTTTGAGAGTATCCTGTGACCAGACTAGCTTTTTGCCCCACTACATGCATGCCGCTTTGCTGTGACTAGACTTTTGCCCAGCTGTTTTCTGTTAGGAGAGCCCACCGCTGTGACCAGTGACCAGATATTGCCTCACTGTCCAGAAACTCGGTTGGCTGTCCCAAAATCCCAAACTCAAGCGCTGATTGTGAGTATTACCCCATTCCATAGCAACACATTGTATACCCTAACTTGATACCTTGTCTTTGTTCCACCTTGTAAGTAATCCCATCCATACCCTGATGACTTGTTGAAGATATTCTGAATCCTCTGTGTATTCTGTTCCTTGATTTTCTATTGTTAGCACAATTCTTCCATTCATTTCTGCTTGCATAAATCCTTAGTCATATTTTGAATCATTTAATTAATTCCCACACAGAGCTGAACACGGGGTGAAAAGGTTAACCTTGCAAATTAACCTTGGAGCGTACTTTCTTTAACACTCTAGCCACTAAATCTAGTTTATGTGAAACTTGTCTTTTACTTTTTAAACTGATTTTCTCTTTTAACTGCTTTTATTTTTAAAACTGAATTTCCTCTCACCTTGAAAATCTCATCCAGTTCTTCAGCTACAGCCACTCTTTCACTTTCCTATTATCCCTGTGATGTGCATCTATCACCCAGCCTAAAAACCGCATTCCGATTCTGTCTATTTCACACATTTTTCAAACCATTTTTGACATTTAAGCCTGTGTAATTTAGTAAATGCAATTTCTGTTGTTGTGATTCTGGCTGCACTGTGTTGTCACTTCAAAGTTGATTTTGAATTGTATGCCCTTAGTTGGTACCTTGCTTTGTAGTTGGTAGTGTTAGTACATCCCCGATACTGTGATAACTCATATTTACCTCATTTATTCAACCGCACATTAAATTATTTACCAATTCCGAGTGTTATTGAGGCAATTGCAAAGGTTTTTGAATCCAATTTTGCCTCTCATTTCAAGGGCGAAGGTCGGATTTTAATTCTGTTTGCTGCCTAGCATACTGACTCCTCACTGCTCCTTTCTATCCACTCAACATTCGATTAATAGGGGGCTGAGGGAGCATTGCAGAAGGGAAACTTAACTCGAGTGTTATCTAACCAAACAGTAAAATTGCCCCTATTCGTCTGTACTTTGGATATGTTCTAGTAGAAGGTCAACCAAGTTTATTTCATCAGTTTACATTGTAATTATCATCCCTGATAATTGCTGCTCAATATTAAAATTGTGTGTTTTCTTTGAATTTAAAATAAATAAATATTGCATTCCCACCAACCTGCCTTGTTCATGGTCCATAGCTCTTTGCTCATCCGCCCCCAACTCCCTCAGGGTCAGTAGCTTCTCCAAGCAACAAGTTGGTGTTAGATCTCTTTCTTCGGTTGTGGCCTCCCTCTGGAACAGCCTCCCTGCCCCACTGAAACTGAGGAGAACCATCTCCCGTTCCGGAAGCACCTCAAAACCTTTCTCTTTGCTTCTGCTTTTTCTCCTCCTCTCCACCACTTATTTCCTGGCTGATACTGAAACTGCACTGGTTTACCTGGCCACCCTCTGACCTCAGGCCCAGGTCCCCTCCTCCAACAGTCGCACTCCTACATTGCCCTCCTGGCATCCCCCACACTTGGGGACTGTTTTTCTGTATCCCTACAGTCCCACTACCAGCACTTGACACCTGATGCCTGCACTTGCCACCTGTTGGCCGTACCTTACCATTGTACTGTTGTCATTTATTCTATCTTCCCATGTACTGCACTGTCCCCTCCCTTTCCCCCCTGCACTTTGCCCTCTCCCCCTTCCCATGCACTTGCGCAATCTGAATGATACCTGGCCTAGTAGGATCATTGTCTGTCTTCCCTGTATTCCCACCTTGCCTCGTCGCACCTTGGAACACTTGTGTATAGGTGTGTTATAAATGCCATATCATATCATTTATCATATCATATCATATCATTGTGACCAGGAGTATTTGTAAAAGGGGGTGTGAGACGGGTTGGGTGCCAGCTCAATGTGAATCCTAGGAAATAAAGAAAAAAGTATTTTAATTGAGTGCTACATCCTAGGCTAAGGGCAAGGGTCCTGGTCCGGTGTGTTATGCCCGATTTGAATCCTTACAGCTTGGGGGCTCGTCCGGGATTGGGTAAGTGTTGCCACCCGTGACAGTTTAACACAGCAGGCTAACCTTCAAGATAGTGATACGTTGTGTGGCTGTAAAGCTGTGTTACGCTGTAAAAAGCGCCTCCAAAACATAGACCCTAAGTACCAGGCCTGTGTATAAAACTAAAGCAAAATCAACCCCAAACTAGACAAAAAGCAACAGAACACAGGTTACCCTTATATAAATAGATTAATAAAGAAAGAACACTTTCCAAAATTACCATAGTAGAGATCAACATGGCCAGGCAGCACCTTCTGCACAAATTATTTGTCAGGGGGAATGGGCAGAGCAAGATGAGAAAGTCTGGCTAGAAGAAATGATGCAACAGGTCACTACCATGGACATGGACACTGGCAGGGCGGTGGGCTGTTACATCAAGCTTTGAGCGAGTTGTTCATGACTCCAGATATTAAAGAGGAGCATATTAAAATTGTCAGAATCACAGCCTATATGTATCTCCATATGGAAGTGATGCAGGCAAAACATGAAGAAAAGAGAACCCTTGCCCAAAACCTGTCTGGGTTTTAAGACCAAATCCAGACTGAGTTCAAATTAATGGAAGAAAAATTGCAAAAGAGCCAAGGTTCTGGAGTTGGATTGGAAAATTACATTAAACAGCTAAAAGAGGACTTGGCTCTACAACAACAGAATAAATCCGACCAAGAGGCCCAATTAGATGCATTGAAAGAGGAGTGTCAGGGAAAGGTTGACTCTCTGAAAGAGAGTCACCAGAAGCTGAATCAACAGATACAATGTAACAACTCATGTTCAGAGCAGATAACCACTTTATTAAAACAGGTGGACAAATTGGAAGAGGAGAATAAATTAATCAGTAAAGAACTCCACCTCCAAGCACAATTTAATCAAGAATGTCAGAAATCAAATGCTATCAAGCAACAAAGGGACGACCTGGCGGAATTGAGGGGCCCCCTAAATCAGGAGAAAGATGCCCTGTGTCAGGAAGTGAGCCACCTAAAAACAGATTTACAGGAAAGAGAGTTAGGCCTCCAGAAACTAAATGAATTGAAAAATGAATATGGAAAGTTATTGGAGCACACCAGACGAGTAGAAGCTGCTCTGGAAGAGAACACCCAAACTAAAAATGCACAAATTTAGGAGGTGAATCTCCTACAACAAAAATGGCCTAATTGTTCCCAAACCATACAGGCAGCGCAAAGAGACAATGAGGCCCTCTGGGAGGAGAACAAGGGTCTCCACAAGCAGGTGGCAGCTCAAGAGCGGGTCATAGAGGCCAGTCAAGCCCTGATAGGGGAGCAAAAAGCTCAGACCTTTGCCTATTACCAAGAAGTAGGGTCTGAAAAGGAGAAGCTAGGGAGGTTGGAGAGAGAGTATGCCAGGATAAACCCAAACTTAAGGGACTCTGAACAAGTAGAGAGGGACAGGGCTACCCCTGATACCCTCTGTACTAGAGGACTCAAACACATTTAATACTTTGTGCACTGCTGACTTCATGTCTACTGGTTCACATGAGCCAGAAGCCATGAGGCCATCAGAATGAAATAGCCATCAGAATTAAATAGGCCTAGCATGATGGAGCTGACAGGTCAGTGCCCCTCAAAAATTGATGGAAGGGCATCCCTGTATAGATACACAAATATTAGGGCTGATGTCTCTTACCAGGAAGCCTCCTTTGAGGAGAAAGTCAGGGAATTAGATCTGCAAAAGCACTATCTCCAAAGGGACCATTTGGTTCGATTTGCACAAAAACAGCATGAAATAAGGCCCCAAAAGAGCATTTTGAAGACCTCCACCCAATCAGGGCAGTGAGGGGGATCCTCCGCCAACCCTGGAAGCAGGGAGGAGTCAGAAGACTACTCTCCTGTGCGCCACAGGGGAGAAGAAACTAGGCCCCACCATTCTGCGAGCCCCTCCTCACAAGCTCAAAGAATCAGTGAGTGCCTAGAAGATCATGAGTGGTCCTCAAACAGTAGCACCTCTGAGTCTGAGGGTGAGTGGAATCAGGGGACGCAGAAAAAGAAGGCGAACAAACAAAAGAGAGCACTGGTAAAAGACCCCATTAGGCAGATCAAGGCCATTAGGAATTTCATAACACCGTACCACAAAAACAGAAAATATTCTGTTTGGGAACATTTAGTACATTTGGAACATTTAGAAAATATTCTGTTTAGAACAAATGATGGACACTTTTCACCTTAAAGATAGCCAGACCACATACATTTCTCTCGGAGTACTCCAGTTTCTTTGCTGGACTGGAAGACCAAAACCATTCAAGATGGTCCACCTACAGGGCGGGCATCTGGAAGCACTTTTCCACCCACAGAAACCCCCCAGGAGGCTCGCAATGCGGCCTACAATTTGCAATGCGGAGAAGATCAGGCCCCACAAGAATTTGTGCAGGAGCTAAAACATGCCTTTGTGCAAACTACCAGGACGGTGCGCACGGATAGCAAAAAGTTTATAACTACCTACTTTCATGCGCTCCCAAAATACATCATGACCCAGCTGGTTAGGGATTTTCATGATAAAAGGACCCTGGACTGGGTAATAGAGCAGGCTACCCAGATCTATGAGGTCCAAAGACCTGCAGAAAATAAAAATCAGATAGAAAACCCCAAACCAACCAACACCCTGCTGCTGCTAATGTGGCGGAGGTGAAGGTTGCCCCCATTTTGGACCTAGAAATGGGGGGGGGCTAAAAATGCACCTACTCAAAACCAGCAAAATCAGAGGCAAAGAAGGCCTTCTAACCAATCAGCAACAGGTGGCAGTCAGGACGGCAGCCCCACCAATGGGACCCCTAACTCTCCTGATTATATACGTCCCAGATACAAGGGCAACCGGCCTATCTTGGGGAATGTATGGATTCCTCCAGCCCAAGGGGGGAATCCAACCAGGTAAGTACTGCGCTGGGAAACTTCCCTCCTAACTTCCCTCAGGAGGGCAGTCATCCCCCAAATCCTGGGTTAAGTTTCTTTCCCCGGTATCCACAAAACCCCAACCTGCAGGACAACCCTCCTTTCTTTCCTCACTTTCAGGAGCCCAGAATACCCAATCTGGGAGAGGGGAGGCCAAGGGTGGAGGGTTACCAAAATCCCCAATTCCCAGGGTACTCCGGAAGAAGGGATAGTTACCCTTCCTGTGAACTACCTAGGTATGAACAGAGAACCCTGCACAAGCCAGAATGGGTGTCCCAACTGGAGTGCCAGGTCCATACCTAACGCAGGATCTGAGTCACATGTTGAGGGCTCAGCAGAACCCTCAGATGAACATGGCGGCTCAGAACCCCTCAAACCAAGGGTCTGGCATCCCAGAACAATGACGGGGAGAGAACCCCGACAACTCACCGGTTCCCCAGGAGGAGGCACGGCAGAAGGGGGGTGTAAAGCCTTAGAGGAAGCTTCCTTCCTCATCCATGAAAAGCCCTTGGACACCCCAGAATGGAACTAAAATCTCCTGCCCCCGAAAATCTGCAACTCAGGGAACAGAGGGTGGGTAGGAGAAATAAAGACATCAAGAAGGCCCATTTTGTGGAGGACGTTAGTGTTCTCTAGTTTGAAGGGGAAGAATCCTTAGAGGTTTCTGGGAAAACAGTCTTCTCCTTTAGCGATGGGGGAATTCCTCCCAATGAAAAATGGGTCCCAAGAGATCTGAATGAAGACTGGGTGGGTATGGGGACTGATTCAGAATCACCCATCCTGGAACCCCAGAATGGTCATCCTGAGAGAAAAGTATTAATAGAGGGATCCTCCCCACAAACTGGTTCTAGTGACTGCCTGCAGGTAAAAGGGGGAAGCACAGAGCTAGGGAAAAGAGGGGATTCCGAAATCCCATCTATTTCAGGATGTACATTTTTTATTACAGATTTGCAGACTCCGGCACAGAAAATTGTCCAAAACACCACAGTGTCGGAGTCCAAAATAAAGAAATTGACCACCCAGTTTGCCCAACATGCCTATTACTGTTGCCCACTTGAGGAGAAGGAGGGGAGATTCTATGCCCCCACCCGAGTGCAAGGGCAATGTGCAATTCCAGCACTGGTGGACACTGGATCCCAAGCCACTCTTCTGTCAAAAAGGGCCTTTGAGCAGCTAAATTCAGGAAGGGGGAGAGAGACCAGATCCCTCTCACCCCCCTTCCTGGACAACTCCAGAACTTCAATGGGAATGAAATTCCTGTTGAGGGGGCTGCGGATTTGGAAATAAAAATTGGGTGACATAAAGTGAAACACCCGGTCATAGTCGTGTCTCCAGAAGGAACCCCCTGTCTATTAGGGAATGACATCCTTCGCAGGCTGTCTCCCCTAAAAGACTGTGTGAACAGGGTCCTCTGGACTCAGACTAACCGGCCAATAAAATTAAAACAGAGTGTCAACCATGTTAGTTTAAATGGCACATGCCACATGGTTGAACATAAATCGGATCATATTAAGTTTAATTTCCAGAATAATCAAATACCCGATGTTACTGTGATTGCTGTAGGACAACAAACTGGTGACGGGAACTCCTCTACATTCCTGAAAATCAACCTTCCTTCCAGTTTTAAGTGGCATTCCACACTCAAAGGAAATACTTTGAAATTTTATACTGATTCACAATCTGAAAATCCAAATTCTATAGTCAAAAGTGATGAAAAACCAGCTCAAAGTTTAGCTGACATTTCCGAAAATTAGAGAACAGCTGTTCCCCCCTATTCCTTTAAATGAGTGGAAGGAGTCTGTTCTCGCCGGAGCTTGTGTTAACAACGGGAAGAGCTTCATCAGCGAAGCCATGTTCAGAAAGCTCCCAAAAGATCCAGCCCTTCCCACATTTAAATTGATTGATAAGTTGTAAATGGGCCTTGAAACTCCCAATTTCAAACACCTCCTACCTAGGTGTATGCTCCAAAATTCTATAGGTGACAAAAGCATAGAACATAATTGTTGAGTCGTGCGAGGTGTCCCTGCTGAAGTGACATTCTCAATCGGTTTGCAATTAATTTGGACCTGATAAATTACAATGCTTGGTCCCGACTAGGGGGCAATCCCATGGGCTTTGATGATTCAGAAAAAGCTTTTTGGTTAGCACAATTGCTACCGTATGCAGTTGAAGTTCAAATTGAAGAGGAGGTCACCATCGCAGGACGGACCCAACAATTCCCACTTCAATTAAAACTTAAAAGAGGACAGAAACTGCAAAATCCTGACGCCTATGTACATCTCAATGCCCATCTCCAACAGCAGGGGTTGGGGTTAAACCCAACACCATTAGTCAATATAGAACACAACACCATTCCTATATTGATGGATAACAGCGACCCTAGGAGTATCACTCTGGGCGCAGGCACCATTATTGGAATGGCGTTTGATGACAGACATTTTTCCATGGATCTAGGAAACTAACTGATGGGACCAATCCACAATGACTGCTTTGACAATGACAGTGACAATGACATACCACCAGACAGGATCTTCATCTGGCAAGGGGTGAATTTCCCGGTGTATTCTTCCTGCCCTTACGGGGAGGAAGAAGTGACTTGTGACATCAGGCAGGATCAGTGTCATGATGCCTACCTCCAAGGAGCCGAGTCCGACCCAGCAACCCCAGAGGCAGGCATCATTCCCCCCAGGGAAGTGCCAGCGGGCCCAAGCTGGGGCCCTTTGGACACAGTCCTGGCGCCTTAGGCGCCAGGCTCATGTTGGACCAATGTCCTGGCGCCTTAGGCGCCAGGCTCATAAAGCTAGACATGTGTTCAAGTGTTTCAATGTGCACTTACCTGATGCAGACCATGCTGCTACATCCAGGCCCTCTTGAGGCATGAATGGAACTACTTTACCTGTGGGACTACTTTCCACCTGGGTGTGGTCGGGGAAGGATACATACCTGATCGGTGGAAGGATACATATCTGGAACTTCTCCCAAAGTTATTTAAACCACGCCCGATCAGCAACTCTTGCTTCGCGTTGTTCTGCTCCTCGCAGCTGGACGCTCACCGTGTCAGCTCCTGCATCTGGACTTCAGCCACGCCTGTCAGCATCCTGGGTCACCTGCAAAAGGAGATAAGAGAGAATTGGAAGGAGAAAGAAGACCTTACCTGCTAAAGCTGTATCACGGAGACATCACACCGACGATCCTGAAAGGGAAGCCATCATTTTTAAAAGCATTTTGTTTCGATCGCTGCAGCGCTGCATTTCACTCACCTTTCCTGGGCACCTCCATCTTCAGCAGCGATCATCCGGATCCGCAGCCACTTTCCAGTGCCTAGAGAGAAAAAGACAAGAACACAAGGTGAGAGAAGGAAGGGAATAGGAAAAGCTCAGTTTCCTTCTAAGACTTACCAGTTGGTTCATTCCCGTTTAATTTCGGGTCCTGCCGCTTCCTGGCATTCCGGACCCCGGCCCCTATGGGGAAAAAAGACAAAGACATTGAATGAGCGAATGCAAAGACATTACCCGAACGCTCATCCAGAACTTACCTGTCATTTATTGGAACTGCACGTTTCATTTCGGGTCGGCGCCATATCTCCGGCATTCCGAACCCCGGCCCCTAAGGGGAAAAAGACATAAGCGTTAGCGCTTGCTGCAATAAGACAATGAACATTATTATTAAGCTTGAACTTTTGAACTTGCAACAGAACTCTTACAGCGCCTTACCTGAATAGTCAAGCTTATTTGAAGTTCCATCAAACCTCAATCCAGTGAAGTAACTGGGTTTCAACGTGCCCCTGCATCAGAAGCAGGATGGAGAACTCATCCTTCCAGACCCTAAGGTGAGACTTCACGGGGAATCATGGAAGGGTATCGTGGAGGGTTGGAAGGAAGTGGGAGGCTTGAGCATTATTCCGTCAGTAGGTAATACTCCCTTTTCACGCAGAGGGGAATATTCCTACGAGCCAGAGAAGCCAGAGTAGAGGGGCCCTACCTGTCCATCTTCAGAGTCCTGCGCTTCACCATTGAAGAAGCATCAGCACTCGAAGCCAGACCTGCGCCTCCGTGGGAATCAGGTGAGCGTGACAGAACGCGAAGCCTACCCACAATTTCCCACCCGGGCGCTATGGAGACTTCCGAGACAGATCAGCTGGCCCAGCTTTTGGGAGAATTACAGGCAGAAGTGCACTCAGCCCGCCAGGAGACTAACGCTCTCAAAAGAGAACTGATCCTATCCAAGGAAAGAACAGATGACCTGGCCAAAAGGTTATTGCAGGCCCAGGCAGGGCACACTCCTTTACCTAATTCCGGAGGTACTTCCACATCAATGGGTTTGAATAACCCGGTACAAATCAATCTACCTGGACACATGCCTTTGGCCCCGCCTGAACGTTTTGCGGGGGATCCCAAGAAATATGCCGTCTTTGTGAACCAATGTCGTTTACACTTTCTATGCAGACCTGGGGCCTTCCCTAACGACCAGACCAAGGTAGCCTTTATACTATCTTACCTCAGTGGCAGTGCTGCCGATTGGTCTATTCCATTGGTAAATCAGGATGATCCCATTCTCCAGAATTTTCAGGGTTTCCAGGCCAGCATGGAAAGATTGTTTGCTCGACACTCTCAAGGACAGGGCCTTGATAACGAACTGCTATCCTTACGACAAGGTAATCAGGATCTCCTGTCCTACATTGCCACCTTAATAGACTGGTTGTGGAAACTGGATGGCCAGAAAACAAAAGGATCACATTGTTTCATCGAGGCCTGTGCGGAGAGCTTAAGGATGTTCTAGCTCAGATAGTAGATCCACCCCAGGTCTGCGCAGACTACATAGACTTGGTGGTTCAACTTGATCACAGACTTCAAAATAGAAAAGCAGATCGGTTCAAGTACAAAACCCGAGTACCGATCAAAACCCACGCCAACTTCAAGAGTACCGACGTATCCAAACCTATACAAATCGGCGGTGTTAAAGGACCATTAACGCAGAAGGAACGAGAGAGAAGACGGCAAATGCAACTTTGTCTGTATTGCGGGACTTGCGGTCACTTTCTTCGAAATTGTCCGGTTAAACCACCTAAGAAGGTGGTTGGAGCCACTGATAACGATTTATTGACACCTGATTTGGGAAACGACCTAGCCCGAGAAGCGTAGGGGTCCGCTTGCCGAGCTTGAAAACAGATTCTTTGACCTCGCATTTTGTCATGCCAATGGTGCTCGTGGACCCAAAACAGCCTCAGCAGTTGCATGCTATAAAAGCATACATCCACAGTGGTGCTATTGGAAATTACACAGACCGTGAATTGGCTTCCAGGATTAAGCTCCCTCTCCGTCCGAAAGTAACCCAAGATGTCATTACTACAGTAGATGGAACCGAAATAGCCTCAGGGCCTGTAACGCATTCCACTGTTGAAATGACACTGGTGGGTCAGGATGGACATAGGGAAACAATCGTGTTTGATGTGATCAAGGCCCCACAATTCCAAGTAATTCTTGGAATTCCTTGGTTAGAAACACATAATCCCAGAATTGACTGGCGAGCAAAGAAGATAAGTTTTCCTGATTGTGAACCAACTTGTTATCCAAGAAATCCAGTTATGGGTCTAGCCTCAGCAACTTCCACCCCTGTACAGCTACCGTCAGAATACCAAGAATTCCAAGACGTTTTTCAGCAGGAACAGGCTAACACGTTACCTCCCCATCGGTCTTATGATTGCCAAATCGATCTGGTACCCAATGCTCAACTACCTTGTAGTAGGATTTATGCTCTTACGGAACCTGAGAACCTGCATTTGCGTCAGTATTTAGATCAGTACCTAGCCAATGGTTTTATTCGCCCGTCCAAGTCTCCTGTCTCCTCAGCTTTGTTCTTCGTGCCGAAAAAAGAGGGCGACCTTAGAACATGTATGGACTATCGTGCCCTAAATCAAATAACGATTAAGAATCGTTATCCTCTGCCCCTGATCCCTGAGCTTATCGACCAGGTGAAAGACGCATGCGTGTACACCAAGTTAGATCTTCGAGGAGCTTATCACCTGGTACGTATAAAAGAAGGCGACGAATGGAAGACTGCATTCCGCACCAAATTTGGGCTCTTCGAATATCAGGTGATGCCCTTCGGTTTGTGCAATGCACCTGCCGCCTTTCAGTACTTTATGAATGATGTTCTTAGGGAACTTATCGATGTCTGTGTCATTGTTTATATTGACGACATCCTGGTGTACTCTTCTTCAGAATCCGATCACAGAAAACATGTTAGGGCAGTTCTTGAGAAATTGTGCCAGCACAGACTATTTGCAAAGCTCGAAAAATGCGTTTTTCATACCACAGAAGTTGAGTTTCTCGGATTCATCCTGACACCACAAGGAGTCCGAATGGACTCGCGAAAGGTGGACGCCGTCCTCAAATGGCCATCTCCTAGCTCGGTGAAGGGAGTTCAGAGCATGCTCGGCTTCGCCAATTTCTATCAAAGATTCATCCCGGAATTTTCCCGAACAGTCCAACCCATCACAGCTCTCCTAAAGAAAAACAAACGCTTTGAATGGACTCTTGAGGCCGAACAAGCCTTTCAGGACCTGAAAACCAAATTCACCTCTGC